>NC_133154.1:40931313-41231313 GCF_048418815.1 Hemitrygon akajei
GGTTAAAAGGACTGTCATGGGTCAGAAGTAGTGGCAGGGACCAGCTGGGGCCGAGTTGACTCCCTAATATACACTGGGGTGTGTTTGCAGATTCACTCAGTACCTGAGACAGAGTTTAAAAGTAAAACTGATTTAGCTGAAACAAATCCAGAATATTAAAGTCTGAGTCCCATTAAATGTGAACATTAGCAAAAAAAACCTCCTCCCAGTCTCAGTATGCAGAAATGGTTAACAGCAGCAATAATCGCAGTTTGACACCAACAGTCCACTGTTGAACTTGCCTCTGGATTTGGTAACAGTGATTGTAGTGTTCACGCACAGGTGTAAAAGAACTCTGAACTAAACACCAAGCTTAAACTAGTCAATGAGGCGGTCCCAGTAAGATTAACCATTTACTGTTCACTCTTCCACATTAACGTATGGTGAAAACTGTTGATAAAACAATACAAAATATATACAGTATTTGTTTCCTTCTTGATATCACATTTACATCATAAATACTTGCAAAAGTAAAACTACAACAACTATATTACATTAAAGTGCAACATACAGTCAGAATCTACCTACGCCATCGACTGCTTTAAATACACTTCAACACAAACTATCCGCAACTCTTTACATAACAAAAACATAAACTTTATCAACCGTCATTACTTTTAACAGAATCAGCGTTAACATTTTTAATTCAACATATCGATTATCTCATGAACTTACGGCGGTTGCTTCACTGATGTTTCTAGTGCGTAGAAAGAAAACTTTTTCTGGTGCTGATCCTGCACAGTGAGCCCCCTCCTTCCCGTTTCTCCAAACCGGTATTTTCCCACAAGACGCGGCGAAACCGGGGTGTGACGTCATCGCATGCCGCGATATATCACAGGACAACGAATTTACTTTAAACAATCTTAACTTTACACTAGAAAACGATAACCAAACGACTTACTAAAGCGAAAATATAATAAACTAAACAAATGCCATAAAGGCAACACAGTGATAATTAAATATCCAGCATGTAGCTTATTTACTCCAAGTCTGAACGCGATACAGTGTGACACGTGGTCGGATGACTTTGTGAATTCCTTCCTACAGTCTGAGCCAGTGAACGGGCTCGCTCTAGTGTGAACCTGCCGAACTGTGTGAACTAGCTTTTGTTGAGGGACTGAGTAAATCCCTTCCCATATTCTCAACAGGTAAATTGGCTCTCTTCAGTGCGAACTCACTGGTGTACCCTTCAGTTCAGATGTCTGAGGAAATCTCTATGCGCAGGCAGAACATTGACGTCCTTTCCCTACTCCGGACTTGCTGGTGATCTACAGGTGAAATAACCGACCTTTCCGTAGAATAGTAGGTACCAGTAAACGGTCTCTCCCCAGAGTGAACTCGCTGGTTTGTCAGGATCAAATGATCGAATGACTCTCTTCCCACACGTGGAACAGTTGAACAGTGCTTTTTTTCCTTAAGTACTCACTTGTATCTGCCGATCGGCTGAGTGAGTGAATCTGTTCCTACACACAGAGCAAGTGAACGGCCCTCTTACTACTGTAATTTTTCTAGTACCGTCAGCCCGGATGACAGAATGAATCGCTTCCCGGTGACAGAACTTGCTGATGTATCATCAGGCTGGGTGACTGGGTAGATCCTTTCCCACGTACAGAGCAAGCGAGTGGTGTCTCCCCTCTGTGTTTTTACGGGTCAGCTGAGTGAGACAATACATTACCACAGCGAGAAGAGAATGATAGCTCCGGGCTATCAGTTCTCTGGCAATCCATCAGAGTGAATCTCCCACACAGTCATTGCAGCTCAAGAACTGGTCTCTAGTGAGCAAATATCGCTTGGTTTCTCACACCCCGGTTCCAGTTCAAAAGTTCATTTATAATCAAAGTATACAACTTGAAATTCTTCTTCTCTGGGTAGCCATGAAACCAAGCAAGAAAGGCTGCACGACCATCAACCCCCAAATTCTCCCCTTCCTGCACAAAAAACGTGAACAAAACGGAACAGACCCTATCGATCCCCCAAATCCCTCCTCTCGTAATTTAAAAACGACCAAACCGGATAGGCACATCAACCCCCAAGTCCCCCCTCCCCGCACGACAAACACGGAAGATTGGGCGAAAACACAAGATATATATGAAAAAAAACTATAAGACTGAAATTTTCTATAGTCCAAGTGTAATAAAAAACCGCCGAAAACCTGGGCAACATTCTCCGGGCCCAGCGGCAGACAATTCCCTCTCCGTAGCAGAGCCATCAGAGACGGACGCCGACGCTCACCCCTCCAATGCTTCAGTCCCCCTTGTCGCTATAATCGGTGAACAATGGAAGCTCTAATCATCGAAATGGTGTCGAACATCAGCTTGCAGCCTGACCACCATGCAACTCCCGCACGTTGCCTCTGCCTCTCGGAGACCGCAGAGCGCTGGAACACCCAAACAATCTCCAAACTGCAATTCACAGGCTCCAGCAGTCCAGAATCACATTCAAGATGTACAACATAAAATTTTGCTTCAAGCATAAAGGGTGTTTCCAGCTGGGATGAAATACTTCTTCATCTCCCGGGATAACAGATATATTGGCGTTACAAAGGAAATATCCGGTCACTCCTTAAATATCTGAACAGACGTTAGAACTGACATGTTGTTGTGATTGAGATTGCTGCACACAAATTATTTGTCATTTCTAACCTGTAAAAAGATTTACAAAAGGCAGCAATGGGTGAAGGACAGCATTTCACATGTGATCATTTTAGTGTCCGATGGTGATGTCTGACATCACACTGTTACAGCGAAGTTTGGTCAAAGTCGGATTTTCTATCTGAGCACAGACCTTCTAGCTGGGGATGGGAGAGGTTCTGGAGGATTGGAGGGTTGTGGATGTTGTTCCTTTATTCAAGAAAGGGAGTAGAGATAGCCCAGGAAATTATAGACCAGTGAGTCTTACCTCAGTGGTTGGTAAGTTGATGGAGAAGATCCTGAGAGGCAGGATTTATGAACATTTGGAGACCAGAAAGCAGTTGATTGGGCAATCGAAAATTGAAAAGCTCAAATAAATAAAAAGAGGGGTAGCTCAAGCAGAGCGGCCAGTGAAGGAGTGGAGCTTTGAGGCTTGGCTTGAGAGGCTTCGGTGAGAAGAGATGGAGGATCAGCTTGCTCCCAGTGAGGTAAGGCCAGGTAAATTTCTTTAATTAATTTAATTAACTTAGGAGTTGGTAATGGAGGCAGTAGATAAGGAAGTTCAGTGCTCTGATTGTAGGATGTGGGAAGTCAGGGACAGCACAATTGTCTCTGATGGACTACACCCGTAAAAGGTGATTCCAGCTGCAGCTCCTGTCAAACCGGTTAGGGAACTGGAGCTGGATGAGCTTTGGATCATTCGGGAGGCAGAGGCAGAAATAGACAGGAGTTACAGGGAGATAGTCACCCCTAAGAGTCAGGAGACAGGTAGTTGGGGAGGGGAAGAGGAATAGACAGAAAGAGCAGAGCACCCCTGTGGCTGTTCCCATCAACAATAAGTATACAGTTTTGGATACTGTTGGTGGTGTGACCTACCAGGGGTAAGTTGTAGTGGTCGTGTCTCTGGCACCGAGACTGGACCCTCAGCTCAGAAAGGAAGGAGGGAAATGAGGAGAGCAGTAGTGATAGGGGATTTGATAGTTAGGGGGGACAGATAAGAGGTTCTGTGAGAGAGATCGAGAATCCCAGAAAGTCTGTTGCCTCCCTGGTGCCAGGGTCCGCGATATCTAGGATCAAGTTCTCGGTATTCTCAGGAGAGAGGGTGAGCAGCCAGATGTCGTGGTCCACGTGGGGACCAATGACATAGATAGGAGTAGGGATGAGGTCCTGAAGAAAGAAATATAGGGAGTTAGGAAAGAAGTTAAAAAGCAGGACCCTCAAGGGTGGAAATTTCAGGAATGCTGCCTGTCACACGAGACAGAGAGTGTAGGAACAGGAAGTTATGGCAGATGAATGCATGGCTGAAGAGTTGGTGCAGGGGGCAGGGGTTCAGATTTCTGGATCATTGGGATCTCTTCTGGGGAAGATCTGACCTGTACAAAAAGGACAGGCTGCACCTGAACTGGAAAGGGACCAATATCCTGGTGGGCAGGTTTACTAGAGCTGTTGGGGAGTGTTTAAACTAGTCTGGCAGGGGGGGTGGGAATCAGAATGTGAGTGCAGAGATTAGGATAGAAGGATAAGGGCATGATGCTATGTGTTCTGAGTGGTGAGGAAGGACAAAACCATAAATGTAGCCAGTTAGAGGGGTTGAAATGTGTCTATTTCAACGCTAGGAGTATTAGGAATAAAGGGGATGAACTTAGAGCATGGATCAGTACGTGGAACTATGATGTTGTGGTCGTTACTGAAACTTGGCTGGAGGAAGGCAGGATTGGCTGATGCAGGTACCGGGGTTTAGGTGTGTTTTAAAAGGAATAGGATGGGAGGTAGAAAAATAGGGGAGTAGCATTACTGGTCAGGGATAGTATCACAGCTATAGAGAGGGAGAACGCTGCAGAGGGAATGTTCACTGAGTCGGTGTGGGTTGAAGTTAGAAATAGGAAGGGATCAATCACTCTGCTGGGCGTAGTCTATAGGCCCCCAAATAACCCTCGGGACACCAAGGAGCAGATAAGCAAGCAGTCCCCGCCTTGACTGCAAGGGGGATAGATGGGGGCTGAATTTGTCAGGTGTGTTCAAGAAGGATTCCTGATACAGAATGTTGTCCAGCTGATGAGAGCAGAGGCTATATTGGATCTAGTTCTGGGTAATGAACCTGGTCAGGTGACAGACCTCTTGGTGGGGGAGCATTTTGGTGAGAGTGACCACAACTCCCTTAGCTTCAGCATAGCTATGGAAAAGGATAAAAACAGACAAAATGGGAAAGTGCTTAACTGGTGAAGGGCTAACTTTGAAGGGATGAGGCAGGAACTAGCGAGAGTAAATTGGAAACAGACGTCCAAGGGGTGAAAAGGTTCAATCAACACTCTGGAGCATGGTCCCACTGAGCTTTCAGGAATAGGGGCTTTTGCTTTCCGGGGTTCCTCGGTACATGCTGGGAACGGGTTCCCCCAGAGACACAGGCCATCCCCTCACTGGGTCTCCTCTAAGTTTTCCCAACGACTGTCTCTGCTTAGGTACGGGGGGGGGGGGGGGGGGGCTCACTCTCCTTCAGGTGTGACACTGGCTGCTAGCAGCCCTCCGTATTGTTCGTCCCCTTGGGGGATCTGTCTCCCCCCCCCCCCCCCATCAGCTCCATGATCACCTACTGATAACAACCAATTTATCTCAGTTCGCAACTTTGTCACAATCTCCTCTACCATTCCCTGGGGGTAGGATATCCATGGTCCACTTCACCACAGGAGACCACTACCGATGACTGTACCCTGCTGACAGAGACCTCCCACACCTCCGACGCATTCTCTTCTTCTCACACTTCTCTGATCAGTTCAACAACACCTGCGCTACAGAGAAACTATTACAACAGCAGTGAAATCTTTCCCAGGTCGTTACACGTAATAGTCCCGGAGATGCGCATATACACCACAGAAATGGCGTCAGGGCCTTCCTTTAGCAGCAGAAAGCTCCCCGGGGCCCAGGAACAGATCGTGAGGTTGAGAGAGAGGGAAAGGACTGGGAATGTCTCGGGAAGTGGAGCAACGGTGTGTCCAGAACTTGTAACAATTGAGTCACAGAGTAAATGCCAGTGCTGGGAATGTTGCCGTCTGGAGCCGTACTCCTACCTGCTGCTGATCTTCCACAGCCTGTCGGATCCTGAGCGGATTTCAGGGACAATCAGTGACCCCACAAAGGTTAAATTTATTGTCAAAGTAGGCATGTACTATTAAACTCTAATACTTGTTTTCTCTCCAGACAGCTATTAAATACAGAAAGACCACACCCCCGGACGAAAGAGAAAAGAAACAAACTAGCAGACCTTAAAATTCCACCCACCCGGCAGCAAAAAAAACAGCCACAGTTAACAATCCCCAACCCCTCACTTGCAGAAGAGATCAGCGGCAGTAGCACCAAACCCCCCAACCCCCGCTCCCGCCCCCCCCCCCCCCCACACACAAATGAACAGATCACCCACCGGCCAATCGACCGCAAGAAAGAACCAACAAAGAGCAGAGTCCAACAATCACATAAATCTCAGAATATGGAAAACGTCTTTTCATCTGCATAAGAAGAGAGCTGCCGCAATGAACTCAGTCTTCCCGTAAAGAGTGACCGCCGATCTGGGGCCGAACGCGCCAATCCGGCTGCTGACCATCTCTGACACCTTCCACGTTCTCGTTAATGCTTCAATCGTCCTCGCCACTTTAAGGTGGAGTCGTTCATGACCTCACGCCTCATCGCTGGTCTTTTCCATGAGTCAGCTTGTGTTCTCGGACATTTTCGTCCCCCACCCCGTCTCTAATCTCCACAAGGCAGCTCTCCGATTGAATCCTTCGATCGAGATTCCAAGGCTGGACCTCACAGGCTCCAACAGTTTCCATAATACCAACAAGACCAAAAAGAACAAGCAAACGGCGTAGAAAAAGTGACATAGTCGGATAGATTTCACCCAAGGAATTATGAATGAATGAATAAAATATTATTTCGGTCAGTACAAACATAACAAAAAGCATCATTTTCAACAATGATTTCAATAACGATGATGTCATAAGACAAAAATAAATAATAAAATCTTTAAAACAGACCGAAAGGGTGTAGGCTGAAGCTACAGCTTATTACGCCTACCCCTCTTACTTATACAAAAACATATTTGGCATCAATCATCACATCAAAACAAAACATTTTACAATCTTTTAACACAAAATCCCATTCCAAGTATCATTTATTTACATTACTCCCATTCATTTCAACTATAAATATATTTTAAATTTGTTCATTAAATTATTTTTAAATAATTTTTTTTAACTTGATAAGTGTGGTGCATGTTTTTAAATTCTCACTACAACTGTTCCATTGATTCACCCCTGAAATACGATAATTTTTACATTTGTTCTTATCCTCTGTTTTTGAAATATACATGTTCCTCTCAAATCATGTTGACTTTCTCTCATTTTAAACAATCTTTGGATACTTTGTGGTAACTGTCCACAGTGTATAAGAGTGGGGAACACTCTGCTGGGACCCTTATCTGTGAGTTCTGTGATTTCCTGTAACCTATGAACATGTTGAGTGACAAAACTAAGTGCAAGAGAATAAGTATACAAGATCTGCTCAGTGATAGGATGTCCCAATGGCTTTGAGCATTTAGGGAGGGGGAAGGTAGGCATAGAGAGGAAGTCGGGGGGAGGGGGTGGAATGCGTTGTCAACGTCTATCCTTATAACCTTTTAAATAAAGTATTTGTTTCAACCTGCTTGCTGTAAACTTAGCAACAAACTTTGTATATTCTCACCAGTCACAGGTCTTGAGTCCGAGAAACAGACTTACAGCATTTTCTGATTCAGAAGGAAAACTGGATGAGCATTGAATCTGTTGGGAAATAATTAGCTATCAGAGTCAGAATCAGGTTTAATATCACCGGCATACGTCGTGAAATGCTTTGTGGCATCAGTACTTGCCATACTAGACACTAGACACAGTACAGGCCCTTCGGCCCTCGATGTTGTGCCGACCTATGTATTCCTTTAAAAAAAAGCACTAAACCCACTGATGCACTATCAATTACTCCAAAAGACTGAAGTAGAGTACATACTGAAAGGCTTTTATTAACAGTAAAATGGATCCACATCCATGCTGTATGCTGTCCTGGACAGTGGGAGAAACAGTGACACAATCTTTATTCAGGGGTCTGTGGGAGGAGCAGAGGGGCGTGTCCAGGCATATCCAGACAGATATACATGGTTTACCACATTCGAAAGACAGACAGACATACTTTATTGATCCTGAGGGAAATTGGGGTTTCGTTACAGTCACACCAACCAAGAATAGTGTAGAAATATAGCAATATAAAACCATAAATAATTAAATAATAATAGGTAAATTATGCCAAGTGGAAATAGGTCCAGGACCAGCCTATTGGCTCAGGGTGTCTGACACTCCGAGGGAGGCGTTGTAATTGATGGCCACAGGTAGGAATGACCTTCCTATGACGCTCAGTGTTAGATCTCGGTGGAATGAGTCTCTGGCTGAATGTACTCCTGTGCCTAACCAGTATATTATGGAGTGGATGGGAGTCATTGTCCCAAGATGGCATGCAACTTAGACAGCATCCTCTTTTCAGACACCACCGTCAGAGAGTCCAGTTCCACCCCCACAACATCACTGGCCTTACAAATGAGTTTGTTGATTCTGTGGTATCTGCTACCCTCAGCCTGCTGCCCCAGCACACAACAGCAAACATGATAGCACTGGCCACCACAGCCTCGTAGAACATCCTCAGCATCATCCGGCAGATGTTAAAGGACCTCAGTCTCCTCAGGAAATAGAGACGGCACTGACCCTTCTTGTAGACAGCCTTAGTGTTCTTCGACCAGTCCAGTTTATTGTCAATTCGTATCCCCAGGTATTTGTAATCCTCCACCATGTCCACACTGACCCCTTGAATGGAAACAGGGGTGATCAGTGCCTTAGCCCTCCTCAGGTCCACCACCAGCTCCTTAGTCTTTTTCACATTAAGCTGCAGATGATTCTGCTCGCACCATATGACAAAGTTTCCCACCGTAGCCCTGTACTCAGCCTCATCTCCCTTGCTGATGCATCCAACTATGGCAGAGTCATCAGAAAACTTCTGAAGATGGCAAGACTCTGTGCAGTAGTTGAAGTCCGAGGTGTAGATGGTGAAGAGAAAGGGAGACAGGACAGTCCTCTGTGGAGCCCCAGTGCTGCTGACCACTCTGTCTGACACACAGTGTTGCAAGCTCACGTACTGTGGTCTGCCAGTCAGGTAATCAATAATCCATGACACCCAGGGAAGCATCCACCTGCATCACTGTCAGCTTCTCACCCAGCAGAGCAGGGCGGATGGTGTTGAACACACTGGAGAAGTCAAAGAACATGACCCTCACAGTGCTCGCTGGCTTGTCCAGGTGGGCACTTGTCCTGGAGGTGGGAAACAGTGGGGAGGAGCATCTACTAACTGGGAGAGGACAGTGGATTGCAAATGGGTTGTCACAGAGATGGGAGTGAAGGCTGGACCCACAGGGTTGCAGGGGAAGGGGCTGGAGTGGGGAGGGCAATGGGGGGAAGGTACATGAGAGACTGGGAGGGGAGGAGTTTAACCAGAAATGGGTTACCCATGGCTGGGAGGTGGGAAGAAGAGAGGGCCAATGAGAAGTCCCAGAGTGTGTATAGGGCATCCCTGTATCAGAGGGGGGGGGGGGAGAGAAAGGAGGTGAGGGCAGAACAGGAGCCTCAGAGATGGGGAGCTAATGGTCTCAGAGATGGGTTAGGAAGTAAGAGTGCTGTGCAAATTTGGGGGGGGGGGCGGGTGGCATTTGTCCCAGAGACCAAGTGGTAGAGGAGTGGGCATCCCAAAGAC
Source organism: Hemitrygon akajei (assembly GCF_048418815.1). Classification (NCBI taxonomy): domain Eukaryota; kingdom Metazoa; phylum Chordata; class Chondrichthyes; order Myliobatiformes; family Dasyatidae; genus Hemitrygon; species Hemitrygon akajei. Next base: position 40,940,799 of record NC_133154.1, read on the forward strand.
TGAGCGGAGTCCGAGTGGGATGTGCTGGGGAAAGGGGTTTCCAGAGATGTGGAAGGAGGCAGCCTAGGCCAGGGGAGAGAGTGTTGTAAGGAATGAGGAAATATGCACATGGCAGGGAATGGAACAGGAGATAGAGATGGAAGTTGCATCCCAAACAGTTGTGAGAGGGGCAAGGGAACAGTCCAGAAATAGGGTGTGGAGCTTTGGGGAAAGGGGACACCTCAGAGATGGGTGTGGGAAGGATGCAGGGGTTATTAGGCAGGGGTGTGGAGTAGTGGATGGCTACCACAGAGATGAGAGGCTCATCCCAGAAACAAATCTGCTAAGTCAGAAGGGGTGTACGATACATGGGCAGGGGTCTTCCAGAGATGTGGCTGGTTTTTCCTTGCTATGACTGGTGTGATATCTATCCAGGTGTTATCTAGCATCAACACCATATTCAAAGATCGATGATAAGCTGATTCAAAGCTGAACTAATGATTTGTTTGTGTTTGCCTTTTGTACTCTGTAATAAGTTTACTAAAGGTAACAGTGGATGAAGGACAACCAAGGTGATGTCTGACATCACACTGATACAGTGAGGTTCCACACAAAAGAGCAAATCCTCAACTCCTCAAGTCATGGTTCAGGCATCTGGACACACCACCAAATTCCAAATGTCTACCTGTCTGTATCATGATGAGACAATCCTGCCCATCAACAATCTGTGATCTGGCTCAGTGTGTATCGGTCCATTCCTAGACCTTAACAGTTCTGGGCATGCCCCACTGCCCAACCAGGAGCACACAGTGTTTACACAGCTGCTCATAGAGACTTTCTGATCACTGTCACCCTGAGGTGGTGATTGACAGTGGAAAACTCCCACAAATCCACTGGAAGTTGGACCCAGTTTTTCTTTTTGGCCTCAATCTCAACTATTCCCATGAGCTACCAAGGTACAGACATCAGTTGGTTTTTGTCATCAGACCCAATCTTAAAGTTCCACTTTAACCAGTAGCAAGTTACTTATAAGTTCTTCATGCCTGATAGTCAGAATTAAATTTTTTGAGTCCAAAATCCTTAAGCTTACAGAGCAGGATCTCAAAGGCAACACGAGTGAATCTGCAGATGCTGGAAATAAATAAAAACACAAAATGCTGGCAGAACTCAGCAGGCCAGACAGCATCTATGGGAGGAGGTAGTGACGACGTTTCGGGCCGAAACATCGTCACTACCTCCTCCCATAGATGCTGTCTGGCCTGCTGAGTTCTGCCAGCATTTTGTGTTTTTAGAGCAGGATCTCAGCTGTGCCTGGGAGTTCCGGTGCACCCATTTCCAGAGCCTTTTATCCATTGACACATGTGCACCTTTGGGAACAACTTTGGACTCTTGGCACTAGTACACTCTATTCACATTAAGCTCACAGATTTCTGGGTAAAAACAGTGCCATCAAAAACATTTACAAGCATTGCCTCCCCTCTGCTAGATGCTACAAAACTGGTCAATATTTTTATGAGGACTTGATATTGCTACTCTGTCATTCGTTGCCATGCCCCTGCTAACCATATCCTCTTACATCTCCCATTGTCCAGAGACTGAAACTCTGCCCTGTGCTGACCCACCTCTGGTTTCTCATCCTGCTCCATCGACCAACCAACTTAACGTTATGCCTTGTTTTCAGACTTTAGAGAACAGTGGTGTATTCTAACAACTCTGCTGGGTGAGACACACCCTTTGGAAGCAGTGAAAATGACCCATAACATTGAACTGGACAGGGAACAAAGTGGGTAACTGAAAATGTTATTCTTCCTTGGCCCAGAGATTTGAGGGACAATGAACATATCAGACAAAACTGCAGTCAGCTTGTCTTCTTCTTCAGTCTGTAGGAAATTCAAGGGAAACCTTTACACCCACAGATTGGTGACTGTTTGGAACCCATCACCACAGGGAGAGTGAGAGGTGAACAGTAGGGAAGGATTTAAAAGGACCATTATAGAACAGAAAGACTGACAGGGACCAGCTGGGCGGAGTTGACTCTCAACTGTACACTGGGTGTGTTGTAGATTCACTAAGTGCTTGAGACAACATGTAAAATAGAACAGGTTTATTTGTCACAGATTCAGAATATTAAACACCAGTCCCATAAAATGTGAACAATAGCAGAAAAAACTCCTCTCTGCCCAGTGACTGGGGTGCAGAACTGGGTGTGATGAGCAGCAGCAATAATTTCAGAGTTTGATATCAACAGTCATTTTTGAATTTGCTGCTGGATTCAGTAACTGTGATGGTTAAATATCCAGCATACGGTTTATTTAAACTTTTCCCCAGAGTTTCTGAAGTTGGATCAACGATGGAATCCCTTTCCACATTCAGAGTAGGTGAGCAGCCTCTCCGCATTGTGACTTGCTGGCTGTTCCTTCAGGTGAGGTGAGTCACTGAATCCCTTCCCACAGTCTGAGCAGACAAATGGCTACTCTCCAGTGTGAACTCGCTGATGTATCTTCAGTTCAGATAACTGAGTGAATCCCCTCCCGCAGTCTGAACATATAAACCATCTCTCCTCAGTGTGAACTCGCTGGTGTGCCAGTAGGTTTGATAACTGAGTGAATCCCTTCCTGCAATCTGAGCATGTGAATGGTCTCTCCCCAGTGTGAACTCGCTGATGTACCTTCAATTGCGATGAATGAGTAAATCCTTTACCACATTCAGAGCAGATGAACGGTCTCTCCCCAGTGTGAACTCGCTGATGTACCTTTAGTTGAGATGAATGAGTGAATCCCTTCCCACAGTCTGAGCAGGTGAACGGCCTCTCCACAGTGTGAACTTGATAGTGCGCCACAAGGTTGCTTGACTGAGAAAATCCCTTCCCACATTCAGAGCAGGTGAACGGCCTCTCTCCAGTGTGAACTCGCAGGTGTTCCTTCAGGTCAGATGATCGGGTGAATTCCTTCCCACAGTCTGAACAGGTGAACGGCCTCTCCCCAGTGTGAACTCGTTGATGTACCTTCAATTGAGATGAATGATTGAATCCCTTCCCACATTCAGAGCAGGTGAACGGCCTCTCTGCAGTATGAACTTGATAGTGTGCCACAAGATTGCATGATCGACTGAATCCCTTCCCACATTCAGAGCAGGTGAATGGTTTCTCCCCAGTGTGAATTCGCAGGTGCCTTAGTAAGTTAGATAACTGTGTGAATCCCTTCCCACACTCTGAACAGGTAAATGGCCTCTCCCCAGTGTGAACTCGCTGATGTACCTTCAATTGAGATGACTGAGTGAATCCCTTTCCACATTCAGAGCAGGTGAATGGTCTCTCCCCAGTGTGAACTCGCTGATGTTCCTTCAGGTGAGATGAGTGACTGAATCCCTTCCCACAATGAGGACATGTGAATGGTTTCTCCCCAGTGTGAACTCGCTGGTGTGCCTGTAGGTTAGATAACTCAGTGAATCGCTTCCCACAGTCTGAGCAGGTGAATGGCTTCTCCCCACTGTGAACTCTCTGATGTGCCTTCAATTGAGATGATCGATTGAATCCCTTCCCACAGTCTGTGCAGATGAATGGCCTTTCCCCAGTGTGAACTCGTTGATGTACCTTTAATTGAGATGATTGATTGAATCCCTTCCCACAGTCTGAGCAGGTAAATGGCATCTCCCCAGTGTGAACAAGCTGGAGTGTCTATAAGGATAACTGAGTGAATCCCACAGTCTGAGCTGGTGTACTCTGTTGTGTGTACTCACTGGTGTGTCTGTGGATGGGATGAGTGTGAATCACTTCCCACAACCTGAACAGATGAACAACCTCCCTACATTGAAAGCTTGCTCATGCGTCAACAGATCAGATTACGGAGTAAATGTCTTCCCACACATGAAACAGTTGAACAGTCTCTATTCCTGAAGAACTCACTGATGTGCCTTCAGGTTGGCTGAGAGAGTGAATCTCTTCCAAAACAGACGGAGCAAGTGAACGGCTTGTTACTGCTGCAAATTTGCTGTCGTATCATCAGCTTGGATGACAGAATGCATTTCTTCCCGCAGACAGATCAACAAGTGCTGGTGTGTTCCCAACACCCTGGTTCCAGTGGACTCACTGAGTTCAAACCGAAAACTTCATTTCAGACACAAAGCACATTTCCAGCTGGGATGAGACACTTCTTCATCTCCTAGGATCAACAACAGAAATACCAGTGTTACAAAGGAAATATCTGGTCACTCCTTACGGTTCATTTTGGTAGGTCAAATATGATGGCAGAATATAGTATTAATGGCAAGACTCTTGGCAGTGTGGAGGATCAAAGGGATCTTGGGGTCCAAGTCCATAGGACGCTCAAAGCAGCTGCGCAGGTTGACTGTGTGATTAAGAAGGCATATGGCGTACTGGCCTTCATCAATCGTGGAATTAAATTTAGGAGCCAAGAGGTAATGCTGCAGCTATATAAGGACCCTGGTCAGACCCCACTTGAGGAGTACTGTGCTCAGCTATGGTCGCCTCACTACAGGAAGGATGTGGAAACCATAGAAAGGGTGCAGAGGAGATTTACAAAGATGTTGCCTGGATTGAGGAACATGCCTTATGAAAACAGGTTGAGTGAACTCGCACAAAATACTGGTGGAACGCAGCAGGCCAGGCAGCATCTATAGGAAGAAGCACTGTCGACGTTTCGGGCCAAGACCCTTCGTCAGGACTAACTGAAAGAAAAGATAGTAAGAGATTTGAAAGTAGGAGGAGGAGGGGGAAATCTGAAATGATAGGAGAAGACAGGAGGGGGTGGGTGAAGCTAAGAGCTGGAAAGGTGATTGGCAAAAGGGATTCAGAGCTGGAGAAGGGAAAGGATTATGGGACGGGAGGCCTAGGGAGAAAGAAAGGGGGAGGGGAGCACCAGAGGGAGATGGAGAACAGGCAAAGAGTGATGAGCAGAGAGAGGAAAAAAAGGGGGCAGGAAATAAATAAATCAGGGATGGGGTAAAAAGGGGAGGAGGGGTATTAACAGAAGTTAGAGAAATCAATGTTCATGCCATCAGGTTCGAGGCTACCCAGACGGAATATAAGGCGGTGTTCCTCCAACCTGAGTGTGGCTTCATCTTGACAGTAGAGGAGGCCATGGATAGACATATCAGAATGGGAATGGGACGTGGAATTAAAATGTGTGGCCACTGGGAGATCCTGCTTTCTCTGGCAGACAGAGCATAGGTGTTCAGTGAAACAGTCTCACCAATATATAAAAGACCACTCCGGAAGCACCGGATGCAGTATACCACACCAGCCGACTCACAGGTGAAGTGTCGCCTCACCTGGAAGGACTGTCTGGGGCCCTGAATGGTGGTGAGGGAGGAAGTGTAAGTACAGGTGTAGCACTTGTTCCACTTACAAGGATAAGTGCCAGGAGGGAGATCGGTTGGAAGGGATGGGGGGGGATGAATGGACAAGGGAGTCGCGTAGAGAGTGATCCCGTGGAAAGCAGAAAGAGGGGGGAGGGGAAGATGTGCTTGGTAGTGGGATCCCATTGGAGGTGGTGGAAGTTATGGAGAATGTTATGTTGGACCCGGAGGCTGGTGGGGTGGTAGGTGATGAGAATGTGGAGAGTGTAAGGGGTACATGTAAAAGGGGGGACAAGAGGTAAGTGTAGCAAAATATGTAGACAGGATCAGGGAGAGAATACGTCATTGGGGAAGTGTAGGAGGACAGAGAACAGGTAACTAAAATAGAATGCCAGACAGGACATGGCAACCACAAGGAAAGGGGAACATTGTCACCACAAGACAGTGTTTGGCAAAGTATCTGAGCTATATACCTATTTCAAGTGTTTTGCTTGCGTCTATACTTATTCCAAGTACTTCACTTGCGTCTATGCTCATTCCGAGTATTTTGCGTGCTTAACTATGCAATAGCCAATCAATCGATGAATTTGAATCAGTAACCATATTTGCGAATGTATTACCCCGCTTTTGGGTACAAGTATGACCTTTGTAAACTGACAAATTGGGAGTTGGCTACCTTACGCCCGAAGTGCGTGTGGCTGCGAACTCCTCTCTGAATAAAAATCGCTTCAGAGGTAATTTCTTGTCTCTGGTGTTTTTCCTCAACTGAGCAGGTTAATAATTTCAGTTGAACAATTTTGTGAGCCAGCCAGGAGCCAAACGGCTGGCAGTTCAGGATCCAGTGTAAGAGATCAGCGGGCAGGTACGAGCGGGTTGAGACTGAAGGGCCCTCCGAGAGATTTTTCTCGGTTTCTATCTCCCTCTCTGACTCCCCGTTCCGACCTCTTCAGCTCCGGCTGACCATCCTACGGCTTCCACGGACAAAACGGAGAACCTCAGTTGGGAGACACGGATAACAGGTAAGAACTGCATAGAGTTTGGGGTTCGAGTCCCCTGGTTGAAGAAGTTGGGGTTAGAGGCCCTGCATTGAGTTTGGGGTTCGAGTCCCCTGGTATAGGAAGCGGGGTTAGAGTCCCTGCGTGGGGTTTGGGGTTGGAAGCTCCAGAGCAATACATATTTAATTTGATTAAGGTCTGGTTCCAACATCTAACTGAAACCGCATCCTGCCTTAGACTGGTTGTTAAGAGCAGAAATCTGCCACGCGAAGGTCAGGAAACTGAAGTGGATGCGAGTGTAAGTTACCAAAATGAGCCAGACTCTAGATAAATCAGGACCAAATACACCATTATGGAAAATGTGTAAAGAATTCCCTGAAAATGAGACAGATTTACGGAGACTGAGCGCGCGGATGAATAAGAAGTTGGGGAATGAATTTTGGCCATTAGGGGGAACCTGGGATCTTGAGAAGTGTAAGCGAGCAGAGGGACAGGTGTGGCAACAGAATGTCTCACAGAAATGGAAAGATCTAATTATGCGTTGGTATACCATGGCCAGTAGACTTAATGAGCACTCCCGCCAGACCTCCTGGGAGGTGAATGCAAAAAATAGAAAGATACCCATCAATGATAGTGACGGAAAACCCAGGAGCTGGCCAGTACTGAAGGCCTTATGTGAAATCTATGATGAGCAGCGTAGGATTGATGATCATAATGTAAAACTTGGTGATAAAAGGCCAGCACCGGATATGACTGGGCTGCAGACCCTATTTGACCCTAATGAGGACACTGAGGACCCTATTTGACCCTAATGAGGACACTGAGGAAGAGGAGCAGCAGCAGGTCCCTTTGCCTGCGGGGGCTGCGAATCCCATCCCGCCTGTACCTTCGGAACATTTCGCTCCCCATGCCCTTGACCCATGATCGTTCCCCCCCCCCCATGCACTCCCGACCCCAAGTCCACGGTTCATCGACCCCATTGCAGCCCGTACCCGAAGCTAAAACCAGGAAAGGGGACACACAAGTTACTAAACCTGCGACCCCTAAGAACCGCATGGCTCATAAATGGACTACAAGACGGAACCTCTACGTGGGTGACAGCCCACTGATAGACCCCCAAGGGGATGAGTTTGACCCTGACTCGGACCTTACCACCTCCAGTGATGATACTGACCCCAAGGATAATCCTGACGCAACCCTTGCTCGAAAGTACCCTGATTGGCCCTACCCCACCAAATATCCGGGTAGATCCAAGCCACCCCCCCCCCCAACAGATGCCAATGCGAGAGGTCCTTAACCCTCATCACAATCCAGCCCAGGCTGAGGATGCTGTGCAAAATCCCTTGACGGTTTCTGTGTATACCCCCTGGAAGCCCAATGAAATGCCGGTAGTGATGCAGGGCGCTCCGGACAGAAAGCAGAAACCGGAGGAGTTTATTGAATATTTGCTGAGTACTATTAAGATCTACAGGACGACCCCAAGGGATCTTTTTAGTTTATGTTGTATGGCCCTCACCACTACTGAGGCAGAACAATGGGGGATAATGGCCCATTAGAAACCTGGGAGGATTTGGTACGGGAGGTCCCCAGTGAAAGGGAGCAAATGGAACGCATCCGCTGAGCTCTCCGAAGGGTTCTGCAACAACCTTTAGATCTCACTAGGGTGATGGAGACCCGCCCGAAAAAGGAAGAGGACGGTCCTGACTTTTTTGACCGTTTCTGCTCCACTTATGCAGTGGATGTGGCATTTAACACTGGACAGCCCTCCCCACACTTCAATGCCATCCTTATCCAGTGCCTCCCAGACGAGGTCTCGAAGGCCATAAAGACCCATACCTTAGACTGGGCTGACAAGACCAGAAGCCAGATGCGGCACCTGGTAACCCATTTCTGGGCACAGGACAAATCTGCGCCGACTCTTGTTAAGCGAGAAATGATACAGCGCCCTCCCCGTGCTAACAGGGGAACAGGGTATCCGATGGAATCTGAGGTGTGTACCTGGGGGTGGGTAGATGACTATGGAAATGGGTATTACGAACATCCAAATGGACCATATGGACCTGCCCGTCGACCCTCTCCCAGGGGTCCCCAGCGCTTGCCCAACAGAATGCCGCTGCCAACAGATTACTGTTTCACTTGCGGCAAGAGGGGCCATTGGCGGCGCTATTGCCCCCGAAGGACCGACCCCTGCCCTCCTCGCTTCCCTGTGCTGGCACCCTGGGATAGGGGTCAACCTGGACCCCCGCGGAATAGGCCCCCTTATACAACCGCCAACCCCTTCCAACAATGACGGGAGGCGGGCGAATGGGACTCTCAAGGCCATCCACGCAACCTGCCGGTCCTCTCTCTGTCTGCAGAGGATGAGCCAATTTTTCACCTCTGGGTCCATTCCGTATGCATACCCTTCCTCCTTGATTCCGGGGCCACCACGTCCACCCTGGACCGTGATATTTGCATTCCATATGCCTTCCCCCTTTCCAACTCCCGACTCCCCTTTTCGGGATTGTCAGCTCTGGTGCAGGAGTTCCAGATGACCAAAGAACTCCCCACTCGCTACAACCACCATGAGTCCCTTATCAGATTTGCGGTGACCCCCAATTTGGGCGTCAACCTGGCAGGAAGGGACATACTCTGTCGTTTCCATCTCACCGTCACCTGCACCAGTGATGGTCTCACCCTGACCGAACCTCTTACCCATTGGGTGTTCTGGCAATGGTGGGCGTTGGACCTCGCCCACCTCCCCTCCTGCTCACCAGTTGCCCTTGAGCCCCCATACACTCCCCATGTGACCCTTGCATACGACTCTTCAGGATGCTCAGAGGTCTTGGCAGCCTTATTCGTCCCACACTTGGGAATTGAATTCCCAATTTCAGTCTTTGCCATTGTGACTGTGGAGGCAGGCGTAGTCCTAGCCGCCCATGTCCCCGACTTCCTGTGGTAACAATCCCCTGGAATAAGCCCCCATATAACCCTCCGCATAAACGAGGGTCATGCAGCTAAGGAATTGGACCCCGCCGTCTTTAGGGTGCTGCAGCAGGCAGACCCTTCCCTGACGGGAAACCCGCAGGAAGTGGATAGTGGTAGTATTCTTTTCTTCGACAAGCAATGTGACACCTCAGGGACCCTGCACCACCATCAGCCTCCGACTGACCCCTGCTGCGAACCCCCCACTGAGATCTGGGCAACCTCCAAGACCAACGTAGGCCTTACCCCAGTAGCCCCTGTCCAGATATAGGTAAAGCTCAACTCACGACTACCTCGGATCCCGCAGTACCCTCGCAAAGCAGAAGCCGTTCAGGGTGTCCACCCACTTATTACCTCCTTAGAACAGGGCGTCCTGGTCCCCTGCCTTTCGCCCTGTAATACCCTGATCTTAGCAGTGCCAAAGCCCGGACGCCCCGAGTGGCGCCTGGTGCAAGATTTAAGGGCAATTAATGACATAATCCCTCCCCTGCATGCCGCCGTCCCCAACCCTGCAACCATTCTGGGCCAGATACCCGCCACTGCACGATGGTTCACCATTACAACACGCCTTCTTCTCCATACCCCTACATGAGGATTCGCGCTGCTTATTCGCCTTCACCTTCCAGGATCGCCAATACACCTGGATCCGACTTCCCCAGGGCTTTAGGGACTCCCCCACTATTTTCTCGCAGACCCTTTGTGGCCAACTGAACCTCACCTTCCCCAAAAACTCAGCGCTCGTCCAGTACGTTGATGACCTGCTTTTGGCTAGTGACACTCATGATGCCTGTGAGGAGGACACGAACTAGCTCCTCCACGCCCTACATTCCCTGGGATACGTGATTCCTCTGACAAAGGTGAAACAAACTCAGACACAGGTGAAGTTTTTAAGTGTCCTGCTTAGTGCTGCAGATCGAGCACTTACGGTTGACAGAACTCGACCCATAACCCAGACACCCCCTCCACAGACTCCAAAGCAAATGCATAAATTCCTTGGGCTAGTGAACTTTTACAGGCAGTGGATCCCTAACGCTGCATGCCTGACTAAGCTGCTCACCCCTTTAGCCTCTCCAAAGGCCCCCCTCCCTTGATAATGGACAAGCACCAATCGGCCGCTTTTAACTCTCTCAAGGCCTCCCTTTCTGCTTCACCTGCACTGGGTCGGCCACTGTATGACAGGCCTTTGCAGCTCTACGTTTCCATTGTCGATTCATGTGCAACAGCTATTCTCACCCAGACACATGGGGACCAGCGGCGTCCGGTTGCCTATTATTCAGCACCGCTGGACCCGGTAGCCCAGGGATACCGCCCATGCACTCAAATTCTTCCTGCCATTTATCTTATGGTCACCGCAGCATCCAACTTAACCCTACATTAACCAGTGATGGTCTACTCTTCCTATGCGTTAACTGCTCTTCTAACCACGCACCAAACTCAACATCTCACTCAGGCGAGACTCAGCCGCTATGAGATTGCTCTTATCCATAATCCGTTGCTGACGTTTGCCTATTGTACCACACTTAACCCTGCTACCTTTGTGGATCACCCACCCGACCTTCTATCCGAGCCTCCCCACTCCTGCGTAGAGCGAAACCACTTCCTCATTTCTCCGCGACCAGACCTCCAGGACATTGAGTTTGACAATCCGGACCTGATACTTTTTGTGGACGGCTCGTCCTCTGTCTCCCCGGACGGTGTCTGGCAATCAGGTTATGCCATTGTGACCCCACACATCACCCTGGAGGCAGCAGCCTTCCACCCACCAGCCTCGGCCCAACAGGCTGAGCTTTTCGCCTTCACTCGCGCATGTATCCTCGCCTCAGGTCAGACAGCCCATATTTACACGGATTCATGCTATGCATTTGGGGTCACTCACGATTTTGGCACACTATGGGCGCAGTGGGGCTTCCAAACGTCGGCTGGCAAAAGCATTGCCAACTACATTGCTACATTGACAATTTGCTCAAAGCCATCCAGCTCCCCGGTAAGCTTGCTATTATAAAATATGCCGCCCACTTATCCGATGACTCTCCCGTTAGTAAAGGCAATGCCAGGGCAGACCTGGCAGCCAAGCGAGCCTCCTCCTCTAAAACAGTAACTGTGGATTCGGCCCCGCACCTTCTGCCTGCCAGCTGTTAGCCCAGGCATATCCAACATCGTGCTGGGAAGTGCGTGTGGCTGTGAACTCCTCTTTGAGCAGGTTAATAATTTCAGTTGAACAGCGAGGACAAGGGGAACCCTATCCCAAGTGGGGTGGCGGGCAGAGGTGTGGGAAATGGGAGAGATGCATTTGAGAGCAGAGTTGATGGTGCAGGAAGGGAAGCCCCTTTGTTTAAAAAAGGAAGACATCTCCTTCATCCTGGAATGAAAAACCTCATCCTGAGAGCAGAGACGGAGCAATTGCAAGAAGGGGATGGCATTTTTGCAAGAGACAGGTTGGGAAGAGGAATAGTCCAGGTAGCTGTGAGAGTCAGTATGCTTATAGTAGATATCAGTAGATAAGCTGTCTCCAGAGAGGGAGACGGAAAAATCAAGAAAGGGGAGGGATGTGTCGGAAATGAACCTGGTAAATTTGAGGGCAGGGTGAAAGTTGGAGGCAAAGTTAATGAAGTCAACGAGCTCAGCATGCGTGTAGGAGGCAGCACCAATGCAGTTGTCGATGTAGCAGGAAAAGAAGGGGACGGATACCCGTATAGGCTTGGAACATGGACTGTTCCACAAAGCCAACAAAAAGGCAGGCATAACTGGGACCCATGCAGGTGCCCATGGCTACACCCTTGGTTTGGAGCAAGTGGGAGGAGCCAAAGGAGAAATTACTGAGAGTGAGGACAAGTTCCGCCAGACGGAGGAAAATGGTGATAGAGAGGAACTGGTTAGGTCTGGAATCCAAAAAGAAGCAGAGAGCTTGAGACCTTCCTGGTGGGGGATGGAGGTATACAAGGACTGGACGTCCACAGTGAAAATAAGGCGGTGGGGGCCAGGGAACTTAAAATCATCTACGCTCTGTCCGCCAGAGAAAGCAGGATCTCCCAGTGGCCACACATTTTAATTCCACGTCCCATTCCCATTCTGATGTGTCTATCCACGGCCTCCTCTACTGTTAAGATGAAGCCACACTCAGGTTGGAGCAACAACACCTTATATTCCGTCTGGGTAGCCTCCAACCTGATGGCATGAACATTGATTTCTCTAACTTCCATTAATGCCCCTCCTCCCCTTTTTACCCCATCCCTCATTTATTTATCCCCCCCCTTTTTCCCACAATAGACAATAGGTGCAGAAGTAGACCATTCGGCCCTTCGAGCCTGCACCGCCATTTTGAGATCATGGCTGATCATCTACTATCAATACCCGGTTCCTGCCGTCCCCATATCCCTTGATTCCCCTATCCATACGATACCTATCTAGCTCCTTCTTGAAAGCATCCAGAGAATTGGCCTCCACTGCATTCCAAGGCAGTGCATTCCAGACCCCCACAACTCTCTGGGAGAAGAAGTTTTTCCTTAACTCTGTCCTAAATGACCTACCCCTTATTCTCAAACCATGCCCTCTGGTACTGGACTCTCCCAGCATCTGGAACATACTTCCTGCCTCTATCTTGTCCAATCCCTTAATAATCTTACATGTTGCAATCAGATCCCCTCTCAATCTCCTTAATTCCAGCGTGTACAAGCCCAGTCTCTCTAACCTCTCTGCGTAAGACAGTCCTGACATCCCAGGAATTAATCTTGTGAATCTATGCTGCACTTCCTCTACAGCCGGGATGTCCTTCCTTAACCCTGGAGACCAGAACTGTACACAATATTCCAGGTGTGGTCTCACCAGGGCCCTGTACAAATGCAAGAGGATTTCCTTGCTCTTGTACTCAATTCCCTTTGTACAGGGAATTTTCTCTCTCTCTCTGCCCATCACTCTGCCTGTTCTCCATCTACCTCTGGCACTCCCCCTCCCCCTTTCTTTCACCCTGGGCCTCCCATCCCATGATCCTTTCCCTTCTCCAGCTTGGTATCACTTTCGCTAATCACCTTTCCAGCTCTTAGTTTCACCCCACCCCCTCCTGACTTCTTCTATCAATTCAGATTTCCCCCTCCCGCTCCTACTTTCAAATCTCTTACTACTTTTCTTTCAACAAGTCCTGATGAAGGGTCTTGGCCCAAAATGTCGACAGTGCTTCTTCCTATAGATGCTGCCTGGCCTGCTGCGTTCCACCAGCAATTTGTGTGTTGCTTGAATTTCCAGCATTTGCAGATTTCCTCATGTTTGAGTGTACCCGGCCTTTTCTCCTTGGAGCGACGGAGGATGAGAGGTGACCTGATAGAGGTGTATATGCCAATGAATTTGAAGGGGAGGGCATTTATCTTTCCCATTGGATTGTGGCACCTTTGTGATGTGAAAGCTGCAAGTCACTTGTTACCCAGGAGAAAGGTGCTTGATATCATTATGTACCACTGCTTGGAGTGGTTTAAACTAATATGGCAGAGGGATAGGAACCAGTATGATAGAGTGTTCACTAGAATTTAGAAGAATGCGGGGGATCTCATTAAAACCTACTGAATATTGAAAGGACTAGATAGGGTGGATGTGAAGAGGATGTTCCTTTGGTGGGGGTATCGAGAACCAGGGGGCACAGCCTCAGAATTGAGGGGCAACATTGTAGAACAGAGGGAAGGAGGAATTTTTCTAACCAAAGGGTAGTGAATCCGTGGAATGCTCTGCCAGACTCTGGTGGAGGCCATGTCCGTGAGTATATTTTAAGATGGAAGTTGGTAGTCTGGATCGGTGAAGGCATCAAAGGATGTGGCAAGAAGGGAGATGTATGGGGTTGAGTGGGATCCAGGATCAGCCATGATGGAACAAACTCAATGGGCTGAATGATCTAATTCTGTTCCTATCTAGTCCTCCCAAATGCTCCTCATTTTACAACTCCTCATCCAGCAATTTACCTACAACTGATGTGAGACTCACTTGCATATAGTTTCCAGTATTTTCCCTTGATCCCTTATTAGCCACTCACCAGTCCTCCGGGACCTCGCTTGTGGCTAGAGAGGACACAAAGATACCGGTCAAGGGCCCAGCAATCTCCCTTCTTGGCTCTTTCCGTAATACCCATTTTAAGACAATGCTTTATTATATTAATTCAGTTATGCTGTTGGGTACTTCATTTTCTACAGATTTTCTCAAAATGCATTCCTTTAATTATACAATCAAGTAATTAAGTTGATTGATAAGTTAGGCTTGTTGAATTAGCCAATAGGATCTTGTTAATATTTAGCCAATCACTAACATTTGGCCAATAAAATGGCCCACAACATTCTACAAGGATTGTGGGTAGCCATTTTCTAGAGAGAGCTAAAAGGAGAGAGATGAAAGAATGGAGATGGAGGACAAACATGAGTGAAGAACATGGTGAAATGCTCACAGAACACATTTGGAAGGACCGATACTGCTGTTGTAAAATCCTCATGCAGGCTATGGTTTCAGAGAACATACACATAACTTTTAATTAGCTGGTTATCACATGACCTTGGAGAATGTTTGACACCTTGTCCTTGGCATGGATATTTATTGATGTTTCGCTTGGACTGTGTTTTCAGACAGAATTGTTCAATACCACAAGTAAAAGAAGTGAATTAAACCAGATTGATTACGTAGCAATGAGCTCCAACACACTATGGGCTAATCACCACACGTGTAATGGGCCCTTTATTTTGTTTGTGATAGTTTAGAATATTTTGTCAATACAATTTTAATCAAAGTTAAGACTGGTAGAGTTTAATTATTGCTTCTTGGCAAACAGTAAATTTGCTTGGGGTATCAGTATTCATACAAATAACAGTCCTACTTTCCCTTACCCAAATTGTAGTTACCCTATGACGTGTTTATTTACTGGTGATGGTCATTTCATTGTTAATCCCCATGCATTGTAAGGTTATGTTACTGTTAGTTTGCTAACTCATTACATGCCTACAGTGAGAGGGTATGACTTTAATAACTGGGAGCAAATCCCATCAGGTTCTGGGGACTATTCACCTTAATACTCAATAGGAAGCCCAACACTTCCTCCTCCTCGACCTCTAAATGCCCTAACACATTTATACATTCAGCACTGATCTCCTGGTCCTCCATATCTTTTTCCTCGGTAAATACTGAAGCAAAGTACTGCCTTGGGATTCATCTTAATCTGACTTGCTAAGGACTTTTAATGGGAATGACCCTCCCGGTTGCCACTCACTTCAACTCTGCCTCTCATTCCCATCTAGGACTCCTCTACTGCCATGATGAGGCCAAACTCAGGTTGGAGAAGCAACACCTCATCTACCGTCTGGGTAGCCTCCAGCCTGGTGGTATGAACATTGAATTCTCCAATTTCTGGTAATTCCCTCTCCCTATCCCAGGTCCCACTCTGCCTCTCTCCTTTCAACTTTCTGCTTCTTTATCTCTACAGTTCTTTCATGCGTATCCCCTCCCCCTCCCCCCTTTATCTTTCCTCTGATTGGTTTTCCACCTGGCGCCTCTAGGCCCTATCCCCTCCCCTATCTCTATTACTGGGCTTCGGCCCTCTCTTCCCCCCCCCCCCCCAATTCCTGAAGGGTCTCAGCCCGAAATGTTGGCTACTCTTTTCTCACGGATGCTGCCTGACCTGCTGAGTTCTTCCAGCATTTTAATTCCATGTCCCATTCCCATTCTGATAGGTCTATCCATAGCCTCCTCTACTGTCAAGATGAATCCAAACTCAGGTTGGAGGAACAACACCTTATATACCGGCTGGGTAGCCTCCAACCTGATGGCATGAACATTGACTTCTCTAACTTCCGTTAATGCCCCTCCTCCCCTTCTTACCCCATCCCTGATATATTTAGTTGTTTGTTTTTTTTCTCTCTGCCCATCACTCTGCCTGTTCTTCATCTCCCTCTGGTGCTCCCCTCCCACCTTCTTTCTCCCGAGGCCTCCCATCCCATGATCCTTTCCCTTCTCCAGCTCTGTATCCCTTTTGCCAATCACCTTTCTGGCTCTCAGCTCCACCCCACCCCCTCTGGTCTTCTCCTATCATTTCGCATTTCCCCTCCCCTTCCTACTTTCAAATCTCTTACTAGCTTTCCTTTCAGTTAGTCCTGACGAAGGGTCTCGGCCCAAAACGTCGACAGTGCATCTCCTTATAGATGCTGCCAGGCCTGCTGTGTTCCACCAGCATTTTGTGTGTGTTGCTTGAATTTCCAGCATCTGCAGATTTCCTTGTGTTTACTCATCAATGAGGATGCCCATCTCCCAGGACATGCCCTCTTCTCATTGCTACCATCAGGAAGGAGTAACAGGAGCCTGAAGACACACTTTAGGAACAACTCCTTCCCTTCAGCCATCTGATTTCTGAATGGACACTGATCACACAAACACTACTTCAATACTTCTTTGCATGACATTCAATTTAACTATTTATATAGACAATTAAGCCATAAGCTATCTGAGCAGATTTGAGCAATTTGGCTCATTAAGACTGCTCTACCACTCCACCATGGCTGATCCATTCTTCCTATCAGCACCAATCTCCTGCCATCTCCCCATATCCCTTCATGGCATGATTAAGCAAGAACCTATCAAAGTCTGCCCTAAATATGCCCGAGGACATAGGCTCCACAGCTTACTGTGGCAACAAATTCCACAGTTGCCACTTTCTGGCTAAAGAAATTCCTCTACATCTCCATTCTAAAAGGATGCCCTTCTACTCTGAGGTTCTGTCCTGTGGTCTTAGACCACTCTATCAAGGCCTTTCAATATTCGATAGGCCTCAACCCATCATTCTTCTGAATTCCAGTAAGTACAGGCCCAGAGCTATCAAATGCTCTTTGTTTGTATGACAAGCCTTTCAAGCCTGAAATCATTTTCATCAACCTCCTTTGAACTCTCTCCAATGTCAGCACATCCTAAGGGGCACAAAACTACTCTCAATCCTCCAAGAAATGCCTCACCAGTGCTTAATAAGGACTCAACTTATTAAGAAATAAGTGCTTACATCACATTTGCCTTCCTCAACCTGCAAATTAACCTTTAGGGAATCCTACTCAAGGTCTCCCATCCCTTTACGCCTCAGATTTTTGAATTTTCTCTCCATTTAAAAAACTAGTCTACTCCTTTATTTCTTCTATCAAAGTGCATGACCACACATTTCCCGACACTGTATTCCATCTGCCACTTCTTTGCGTTCTCCTAATCTGTCCAAGTCCTTCTGTAGACTCTATACTTCCTCAAAAGTACCTTCAACTCCACCTAACTTACCATTGTCCGTAAACTTGGCCACAAAGCTACAAAATCCATCAGCCAGTTATTGACATATAACGTAAAAGAGTAGTGTGTCAACATAGACCCCAATGGAACACCACTCGTCACCAGCAGCCAACCAGAGAAGGTTTGCTCTTTGCCTTCTGCCAATCAGCCACTGCTTTATTCACACTAGTATCTTTCCTGGAATACCATGGGCTCTTACTGTTAAATCACCTTATGCATGGCACCTTGTCAAAGGCCCTTCTGGAAAAAAGGTCCACAACATCCATTGATACTCCCTTTTCTATCCTGCTTGTTATTTCTTCAAAGAATTTCAACAGCTTTCTCAGGCAAGATTTTCCTTTGAGGTCTTTATTCTTTGGAGCGTAGAAGGTGGAGAGGGGACTTGATAGAGGTATTTAAAATTATGAGAGGGATAGATAAGAGTTGACGTTGATAGGCTTTTTCCAGTGAGAGTAGGGGAGATTCAAACAAGATGACATGAGTTGAGAGTTAAGGGGCAAAAGTTTAGGGGTAACATGAGGGGTAATTTCTTTACTCGGAGAGTGGTAGCTGTGTGGAACGAGCTTCCAGTAGAAGTGGTAGAGGCAGGTTTGATATTGTCATTTAAAGTAAAATTGGATAGATATATGGACAGGAAAGGAATGGAGGGTTATGGGCTGAGTGCAGGTCGGTGGGACTAGGTGAGAGTAAGTGTTCGGCACGGACTAGAAGGGCCGAGATGGCCTGTTTCCGTGCTGTAATTGTTATATGGTTATATACAGCCCATTTTACCATGTGCCTTCAAGTATCCCAAAACCACATCCTTCACAATTCCAACATCTTCCCAACTAGAGGTCAGACTAACTGGCCTATAATTTCCTTTCTTCTGCCCATCTCCCTTCTTGCAGAGTAAAGTGACATTTCCAGTTTTGCATTCCTATGGAACCATGCCAGAATCAATTAGCTTTTGAAACATCATCATTACTCATGCCTCCACAATCTCTTCAGCCACCCCTTTCAGGAACCTGGGGTGGATACCACCTGTTCCAGATGATTTATCTGTTTTCAGATCTTTCAGTTTCCCAAGAACTTTCTCCCTAGTAATGGCAACTTCACACACTTCTGTCCCCTGACACTCTCAAACTTCGGACATGCTGCTAGTGTCTTCCACAGTAAAGACAGCTGCAAAATACTTATTCAGTTCACCGGCCATTTTCTGTTCCTTATTGCTCCAGCATCGTTTTCCAGCAGTCCAATACCTACTTTCGACTCTCTTTTACACTTTATGTATCTGAAGACATGTTTGGGATGATCTTTAATATTATTAGTTTGCTTATAGTAGTATTGTAATATTTTATCTTTTCTTTCGTAATGACTTTTTAGTTGCCCTCTGTTAGTTATTAAAAGCTGCCGAATCCTCTAACTTACCACTAATGTTTAATCAATGATATGACATCGCTTTGGCTTTTATGTTGGTTCTAAATTCTTTTGTCAGCCAACCGTGCTGACAAAAGAACTGTGTCTTTAGAATACTCCTTCTACACCTACTGTAATTTATTTTTTATATTATTATTGCATTGTACTACTGCCACAAAAACAACAAAATTTCACGACATACGCCGTTGATACTAAAGCTGATTCTGAACGAGAGCCGACTGGGCATCACCGTCCCCGGAATACGCGTGCGCCTTGGAAATGGCGCCAGGTCCTCCCCTCATCAGCACAAAAATCGCCGGAGCCTGGGTACAGATCGCGGGACTGGGAGAGAGGGAAAAGACCTGGAATATCGTGGGGTGCGGGGCCACGGTGTCTGAAGCTCGCAACAATTTCCCCTCAGTCACAGTACGGACGCCCCAAGCCCCGCTCCTACCTGCTGCAGATTCTGTCGTCTACTGTGTGCATGCGCGATTTCCGGGAACTATTTTGTGACCTTTCCGCATTTGATCGCTATATAACAGATTCTGAAACGCAGAGCTTTCTGGGTAATCCAGGTGCCATTAAAAGCAAGCACCAGTTCCTTGCTGCATGTCTCAAAAGGTCAAATTTTTATGCAGAAACCTCAGCAGCTACTATCACGCAGCACCTACAAACAAGCTGGATGAACACAGCAGGTCTGGCAGCATCGGTTAAAATGAGGAGTCAACGTTTCGGGCCGAGACCCTTCGTCAGGACTAAAGAAGGAGGGGGCAGAGGCCCTATAAAGAAGGTGGAGGAGGGTGGAATGTCCCAGGTGAAAAACCAATCAGAGGAAGGATCAAGGGGTGGGGGAGGGGAAGCAGAGAGGGGATTGGCAGGAAAGGTGAAGAAGGAGTCTAAGGGGAAAGCACTATGGGTAGTGGAAGAAAGCAGAATCATGAGAGAGGTGATAGGCAGCTAGAAGAGGAGACACAGTGAAAGTGGGATGGGGGAAGGGAGAGGGAGGGAATTACCAGAAGTTGGAGAATTCGATGTTCATACCAAGGGGCTGGAGACTACCCAGACTGTATATGAGGTGTTGCTCCTCTAACCGGAGTTTGGCCTCATCATGGCAGTAGAGAAGGCCATGTATGGACATATCTGAATGGGAATGTGAAGCAGAGTTGAAGTGGGTGGAAACCGGGAGATCATGTCTGTTGTTGCGGACAGAGCAGAGGTGCTCAACGAAGCGGTTCCCCAATCTGCGTCAGGTCTCGCCAATGTAGAGGAGGCCGCACCAGGAGCACCGCATACAATAGATTACCCCAACAGACTCACAAGTGAAGTGTTGCCTCACCTGAAGGACTGTTTGGCGCCCTGAATGGTGGTAAGAGAGGAGGTGTAGGGACAGATGTAGCACTTACGCTTGCAGGATAAGTACCAGGTGGGAGATCTGTGGGGAGGGACATGTGGACCAGGCAGTCGCGGAGGGAATGATCCCTGCGAAAAGCAGAGAGGAGTAAAGAGGGAAAGACGTCCTTAGTGGTGGGGTCCTGTTGAAAATGGCGGAAGTTGCGGAGGATAATATGCTGGCTCCGGAGGCTGGTGGGGTGATAGGCGAGGACAAGGGGAACACGGTCCCTGTTGTGGTGACGGGAGGATGGGGTGAGGGCCGAAGTGCGGGAAATGGAGGAGATGCGGGTGAGAGCATCATTGATGATGGCAGAAGGGAAACCACGATTCTTAAAGAAAGAGGACATTTGGGATGTCCTGGAACGGAAAGCCTCATCCTTGGAGCAGATGCAGCGGAGACGGAGGAACTGGGAATAGGGAATAGCATTTTTTACATCTTTTTACATTTGGTAGGGTGGGAAGAGGTATTAACAAGGCCCCTGCCCCCTCCTTCTTTAGTCCTGACGAAGGGTCTCGGCCTGAAATGTTGACTACTCATTTCAACGGATGCTGCCAGACCTGCTGAGTTCATCCAGCTTGTTTGTACGTGTTGATTTGACCACAGCATCTGCAGTGTACTTTGTGTTTACTATAACGCAGCAAGCTGCTACAAATAATATTCTTAATGACAACAGGCAATCCGTGTGACAACTATCAAAGTGCAACTCACTAACAAGTGCAGACGAACCAATTCCCCCTTCACCACACAATCCTGCTTCTGGTTGAAGTGGTCCTCACCCTTATGCCTGTAGAATTCACAACCACCAACATTGGGTTGTGGTTCACTTTGGGGGGGGGGGGGGGAACATGAGAAATAGGAGCAGGAGTGGGCCATCAGGCCCATTGAGCCTGCCCCGCCATTCAATAAGATCATGACTGATCTGTCCGTAAACTCAGCTCCATCTACCTGCCTTTTCCCCGTAACTCTTAATTCCCTTACTATGTAAAAACCTATCTAACTGTTTCTTAAATTTATTTAGTGAGGAAGCCTCAAAAGCTTCCCTGGTCAGAGAATTCCATGGATTCACCACTCTCTGGGAAAAACAGTTTCTCCTCATTTCCATCCTAAATCTTCGCCCCTGAATTTTGAGGCAATGAGGAGTCTGAGGTGATGAGGTAATTATGTAAAGGACTGTAAAGGCACACTTTGTTTTAAATCTTTGGTGTTTAATAAATGAATTGCTACTGGTTTTCTGAAACGTAAAACACCTCTGCTGTATTACTTGTGAAAACCTACATTGGTGACTCCAATGCTCTAGGATGATTCCAGAATTATTGATCATGTCGGCCAATGCAGATGTTATGAAACTGCCAGAATTTTGGGAGCAAAATGTCGTTGCTTAGTTTGTACAAGCCAAGGCCCAGTTCACGCTGTGAGAAATCACTGCTAATGACACTAAATTCTACATCGCTCAGTAAGTCCACAGCTACGAGAGTTTGAGTCTACTAGAACACCTGCCTAAATATACGAAATACTGACTGCCGAAAACCGACGTTTTACAATTTGGAGTATTGGAGTCTGAACACGCTAGTCAGTTGCTCTGTCTGCCCGGCCTCAAAGTTGCTAAGCCTTTGAAGGCCATGGACCCCATGCTGTCCATACTGGGAAATCCCCACTTTGTTTTTAAAGCACTATTCATGCAGCAATTGCCTGATCAAGTTAGCATAGCCTTCACTAATGCACCCATGATGGACTGTAGGAACCTTGCTAAAATGATAGTCCACACTCAGCCTGGCAGAGATGCAAAATACCTCCTTATTTCCTTGCCTCAATAAGCCCAGTCGGCAAAGCCTCCAATATAAGGACAGATGGCACCAGACTTGCGTTTTTTGCCACCCTCACTTTGGAGCAAACACTAGAAAAGTGCCGACTGCCTTGCAGCTTTGACAGTGCCAGCGTATCAGGACATCAGAGCTCTCTGAACACTGTAGGTTCCTGCTGGATCATTACAGACACCCTTTCAGGGCAATGCTTCCTGTGTGATACGGGTGCTGAAGTGAGTGTGCTGCCAGCATCACCTAATGTTGAGAAGGCAAAGAGCATTGGCTGCTTATGGCAGCTGGATCCAAACCTATTGGACACAATGGGTGATGTTCTGCTTTAGTGGTTGACATTATATATAGGACTTCATCCTGCCTAAATTGGCTAAACTCTGCTCAGTGCAGATTTCCCAAGAACTATTAGTTGATCTTAAGAACTGCCGGCTTGTGAAGGCAAAGCACTTTTAGTCATTACCCTGCTCCCTAAGTAAGTTCCCCACAACAACTTTGATAACTGCAAGTACCACCACACGTGAGTTTACTCGATTGCTCGGCAAATTCCCAAACCTTATTCAGCCCATAATCTGCACTACAGGCGCAAAGCATTGGGTTGAGCACCAGATTTTTACAACAGACCTGCCAGTCCAGGCTGGATCCAAAAAAAGCTGGCAACTTGGAAGTTGTACACTGGAAATTCTTGGCAGTCTAACAGCCCCTGTGCCTACTGCTTATGTAGTGATTACCAATGCTTTAATGAGGCCACAACCCCCAATTGTTACCCGGTCCTGCACCTCCAGGACTTTTTGACAGGTTTAGTTGGAAAGTTAACTTTTTCAAGTAAATTGAATTAGGGGCTAGCATCAGGTGCCTGTGTGCTCAGAGGACATTCCCAAAACAGCTGTGTTTGGCCTTTTTGAGTTTTTGTGCATGCTGTTTGGGCTGAAAAATGCAGCACAGACATTCCAACGGCTGATTGACTCAGTATTAAAAGTTGACATACTTAGTGCTTGTGCTATAGCGATGTGCTACACACAACGCTGAAATAACGACACACAATCGGTAAGTCGTTTCGAGACTAGTTTACTCAAACTTCACAGCGCTGGCATTTAAATCCCTAGTGCCCGCCCTCTCCGGGCGGAAATGACGTCAGAGGTGCATTATCGAAGTCTCTCCCCGCGCGCTGGCTATTTGTGAGCCGGTTCACCTGCGCAGAAAGTGGGTCGCCACATAACCCCCCCCCCCCAGAACCGGCGATAAACCCCCCAATGTCCACAGTGTGGATCAGCCTCTGTTTGGGAGGTCTGCCTCTGCGCCGCGGTGCCTGAACCTCGAGCGGCTGCACCAAGTCCACATGGGCTGGTTTGAGTCGGTCCACCGTGAAAACCTCCTCTTTCTCCCCAATGTCCAGAACGTACGTGGACCGGTTGTTGTTGATCACCTTGAACGGCCCCTCATACGGTTGCTGTAGCGGTACCCGGGGTCCACCCCTTCGTAAAAACACAAATTTACAGTCCTGCAGGTCTTTGGGTACATGGGTCGGGGTCCGTCCATGCTGTGAAGTCGGCACGGGAGCCAGGTTGCCGAGCCTTTCGCGTAGCCTGTCCAGGACTGATGTGGGTTCTTCCTCTTGCCCCCTTGGAGCTGGTATGAATTCTCCTGGGACGGCCAGGGGTGCGCTGTACACCAACTTGGCCGACGAGGAGTGCAGATCCTCTTTGGGCGCTGTGCGAATTCCAAGCAGGACCCAGGGAAGCTCGTCCACCCAGTTAGGTCCTCTCAGGCGGGCCATGAGAACCGACTTCAAGTGACGGTGGAAGCGTTCCACTAGTCCGTTCGACTGTGGGTGGTAGGCAGTAGTGTGGTGTAGCTGCGTTCCCAACAGGCTGGCCACAGCCGACCACAGGCTGGAGGTGAACTGGGCGCCTCGTTCCTCAATGCTGACGGCAGTCTGCCTCCCAAACCGTCCAGGTGAAGCAGGCGGGCACCTCGCTCACGCCGTGAGAGGGCAAAGGTCCCAATGAGCAGCACTTTGAATGCTTCATATTTGCCTTCTCCCGGGGGCGACTGTATGAAATCCGCAACCTGGTCAAGGGCGCTCACCACGTGATAGTAACGCGTGGAATCAGAGGATATCTGCCGAATCTGGAACTGGGCTTCTGCTTGGCTAAACCACACGCGTGGTCGCAGCGTCCAGAAAGTTGGCAGTTTTAGCGAAAGAGTCGGTCATCTTTGGTCCAAATCCGTTTGGACCGTCGGGGTCACCAATGTAGCGATGTGCTACACACAGCGCTGAAATAACGACACACAGTCGGTAAGTTGTTTCGAGACTAGTTTATTCAAACTTCGCGGCGCTGGCATTTAATCCCTAGTGCCCGCCCTCTCCGGGCGGAAATGACGTCAGAGCTGCATTACCAAAGACTCCCCCCGCGCGCTGGCTATTTGTGAGCCGGTTCGCCTGCGCAGAAAGTGGGTCGCCACAGTGCATCCAAATCCACATATTTCATCTCCGCACGCTCTTCGACTACTGAAGCCAACATGAGTTGATTATTAACCCTTCTAAATGCCAGTCTGAGTTGTCAACCACTGACTTTCTCAGACTTCACGTCTGTGTGACATCCCGCCTATCAAAAGGAGCCACTATTACAGATTTCTCACCATCCCGCAATATTGAAGAACTATTGGAGTTTTTAGGCCTGGTGAATTTCTATCACCACTTCATTCTGCGAGCTGCTGAACTTATGCTTTACAATTCAACCGCCAGGAGTAAGATATGTTAAAGTGCCGGGGTTGATTGTATTTAATGTATTTAAACTACTTAAGAACTTTTTAAAAAGCTATTATTAATGCTTTTTGAGAGAGTGATTTGGATGCATATCATATTTTTACTGAGTTAAGTATTGTATGTAATTAGTTTTGCTACAACAAGTGTATGGGACTTTGGAAAAAATGTTGAATTTCCCCATGGGGATGAATAAAGTATCTATCTATCTATCTATCTATCTATCTATCTATCTATCTATCTATCTATCTATCTATCTATCTATCTATCTATCTATCTATCTATCTATCTATCTATCTATCTATCTATCTATCTATCGTGCACTTACAGCCAATACCTCTAATCACATGCATGACTAATCAGTGGACATGACCAGGACAATTAATGATACCAAACAAGCTCTTTCCAACATGACCATACTGGTGCAACCCCCTCCGCAATGCACCTATAGCCATTACTACTGACGCTTCAGACTATGCTGTAGGTGCTGTGTACGAACAGTTGTTCACAGGCATGTGGCAGCCGCTCGCCTTCTTCAGCCGACAGCTCTGTCCCCCCAAAAGTCTATCTGCCTGTCTTCCATTTTGTTTTCTTCTAGAGGGTCGCCATTTCACAGCATTTGTTGACCACAAACCCCTTGTGCACGTGATGGCCAAAATATCAGCAGCAACGCCACCAGACCTACAACTGATATACAACACAAAAAAGGGAAAAATAATCCCATGGCTGACTGCCTCTCATGGTCAGCCATGAAGGTCATATGCACAGTGGTTGACTATGCTGGCAAGTTACTGTTGGGCTTGAAATTCTGCCCTGTGTTCTTTTAGGAAGAGAGACAACTAACACCGGAATATAGCAAAACGTGGCTTTATTGCAGAATTCGTAACTGGCACAGCGAATCCACGGAGTCGCTGGAGAAGGCGTTCTGTTTTCCCCTTACAATCTGCTCTTATTTATACCCCTTTTCCCCCCAGCACAACCCCCCGTTACATATTAGGTAATATCGGGCACTTGTGTCCATCTTATTGGCCCGCAGCCATATGCTCACGAGTTACCTGTTTCTTTTGTTTACTGAATCGCGTGACACTAGTAGTTTCGATGTAGCGGGGTCCCCAGTTTCGCTCCCCCTCCCTCGCATTCCAGCCTCCTAACATTATGTGTGTTACGTGAGCCACTCCTGACCTGTAATGGCAGTCCCGAATTAACCCCAACATTACTGACCCAGAGGCCCAAGCTTACTGAACTGCAGTCACGGGCCTGCGGTTGGCTGGCATTAAGTTTGAGGAGCCAGGGGTTTCTCTCTTGTGCAATATCTCAACTGGTCTCTCGGTCTCTTGATATCTCAGATCGAGTTCTCAGTATTCTCAGGAGGGAGGGTGAGCAGCCGGATGTCGTGGTCCATGTAGGGACCGATGACATAGTTAGGAAGAAGGAGAAGGTCCTGCAAAGAGAGTTTAGGGAGTTAGGTGCAAAGTTGAAGGACAGGACCTCCAGGGTTGCAATCTCAGGATTGCTACCCGTGCCACATGTTAGTGAAGCTGGAAATAGGAAATAATGCAGCTAAATATGTGGCTAAGGAGTTGGTGCAGGAGGGAGGGCTTCATGTTTCTGGACAATTGGGCCTTGCTCCAGGGAAGGTGGGACCTATTCCGACAGGACGGGCTGCACCTGAACCGGAGGGGCACTACCATCCTTGCAGGAAGGTTTGCTAGTGCTGCTCCGGGGGGTTAAAACTAGATTTGCAGGGGGAGAGGAAGCAGAACATTAGAGCAAATAGTGAGGTAGAGGAGGATAAAGGTCATGCGAGAACTGCAAGTATAGTGCATGGAGTAAAGCCAGATCTAACATATAAAGAGGCTTTGAGGAAAGAGAAACAGAATAAAGGGTGTAAAGGTAATAAGGTAGAAGGGCTAAGGTGCATGTACTTCAATGCAAGAAGCATCAGGAACAAAGGTGATGAACTGAGAGCTTGGATACATACATGGAATTATGATGTAGTGGCCATTACAGAGACTTGCCTGGCACCTGGGCAGGAATGGATTCTCAATATTCCTGGATTTCAGTGCTTTAAAAGGGATAGAGCGGGGGGAAAAGGGGGAGGAATGGTGGCATTACTGGTCGGGGTTACTATTACAGCCACAGAAAGGGTGGGTAATGCAACAGGATCCTCTTTTGAGTCAGTATGGGTGGAAGTCAGGAACAGGAAGGGAGCAGTTACTCTATTGGGAGTATTCTATAGGCCCCCTGATAGCAGCAGAGATACTGAGGAGCAGATTGGGAGGCAGATTTTGGAAAGGTGCAGAAATAACAGGGTTGTTATCATGGGTGACATTAATTTCACTAATATTGATTGGCACCTGATTAGTTCAACACACACAAAATGCTGGTGGAACACAGCAGGCCAGGCAGCATCTATAAGGAGAAGCACTGTCGACATTTCAGGCCAAGACCCTTTGTCAGGACTAACTGAAAAGAAAGATACTAAGAGATTTGAAAGTAGTGGGGGGGAGAGGGAAATGCGAAATGATAGGAGAAGACCAGAGGGGGTGGGATGAAGCTAAGAGCTGGAAAGGTGATTGGCAAAAGTGATACAGAGCTGGAGAAGGGAAAGGATTATGGGACGGGAGGCCTCGGGAGAAAGAAAGGGGAGGGAGCAGCAGAGGGAGATGGAGAACAGGCAGAGGATGGGCAGAGAGAGAGAAAAAAAACAAATAACTAAATATGTCAGGGATGCGGTAAGAAGGGGAGGAGGGGCATTAATGGAAGTTAGAGAAGTCAATGTTCATGCCATCAGGTTGGAGGCTACCCAGCCGGTATATAAGGTGTTGTTCCTCCAACCTTTTTACTTAATCCTTTTCGCTCCTTATGGAACATAGGGCCTCAACAAAAGTCCTCCACTTCCTGCGATCTCTAGCAGATGTTTTTGCAGTCTCCCAAGTTTGGCCAGCGGCTTTCCGTTCATCCAAAAGCCTACGCCTCCAGGTTTGCTTTGGGCGACCTCTTCTTCTCTTCCCTTGTGGATTCCATTTGAGTGATTGTCGAGTGACATTCGACTGGCTCTTCCTCAAGGTGTGGCCGACCCATCTCCACTTCCTCCTCCTTATCTGGTTTGCTCTCTTCCATGGGTCTAGGTTTGACACTCTGTCGTAACACTTGAGGCAGAGGATCCTCCAACCTGAGCGTGGCTTCATCTTGACAGTAGAGGAGGCCATGGATAGACATATCAGAATGGGAATGGGACGTGGAATTAAAATGTGTGGCCACTGTGAGATCCTGCTTTCTCTGGCAGACCGAGCTTAGGTGTTCATCAAAACGGTCTCCCAGTCTGTGTCGGGTCTCACCAGGAGCACTGGACGCAGTACACCACACCAGCTGACTCACAGGTGAAGTGTCGCCTCACCTGGAAGGACTGTCTGGGGCCCTGAATGGTGGTGAGGGAGGAAGTGTAAGGGCAGGTGTAGCACTTGTTCCGCTTACAAGGATAAGTGCCAGGAGGGAGATCGGTGGGAAGGGATGGGGGGACGAGTAGACAAGGGAGTCGCGTAGAGAGCGATCCCTGCAGAAAGCAGAAAGAGGGGATGGAGGGAAAGATGTGCTTGGTAGTGGGTTCCCGTTGGAAGAGTTGAGGTATCGAGGAGCAGATAGGGAATCAGATCCTGGAAAGCTGTAATAATAACAGACTTGTTGTGATGGGAGTTTTTAATTTCCCAACTATTGATTGGCATCTCCCTAGAGCAAGGGGTTTAGATGGGGTGGAGTTTGTCAGGTGTGTTCAGGAAGGTTTCTTGACACAATATGTAGATAAGCCTACAAGAGGAGAGGCTGTACTTGATTTGGTATTGGGAAATGAACCTGGTCAGGTGTCAGATCTCTCAGTGGGAGAGCATTTTGGAGATAGTGATCATAATTCTATCTCCTTTGCAATAGCATTGGAGAGAGATAGGAACAGACAAGTTAGAAAAGTGTTTAATTGGAGTAAGGGGAATTATGAGACTATCAGCAGGAAATTGGAAGCTTAAATTGGAAACAGATGTTCTCAGGGAAAAGTACAGAAAAAATGTGGCAAATGTTCAGGGGATATTTGTGTAGAGTTCTGCATACATACGTCGCAATGAGACAGGGAAGTTATGGTAGGGTACAGGAACCGTGGTGTACAAAGTCTGAAATAAATTTAGTCAAAAAGAAAAGAAAAGCTTACAAAAGGTTCAGAGAGATAGGTAATGTTAGAGATCTAGAAGATTATAAGGCAAATAGGAAGGAGCTTAAGAAGGAAATTTGGAGAGCCAGAAGGGGCCATGAGAAGGCCTTGGCAGGCAGGATTAAGGAAAACCCCAAGGCATTCTACAAGTATGTGAAGAGCAAGAGGATAAGACATGTAAGAATAGGACCTATCAAGTGTGTCAGTGGGAAATTGTGTATGGAACCAGAGGAAATAGCAGATATACTTAATGATTACTTTACTTCAGTATTCACTGTGGAAAAGGATCTTGGTGATTGTAGTGATGACTTACAGCAAACTGAAAAGCTTGAGCATGTAGATATTAAGAAAGAGGATGTGCTGGAGCTTTTGGAAAGCATCAAGTTGGATAAATCGCCGGGACCAGATGAAATGTACCCCAGGCTACCATGGGAGGCAAGGGAGGAGATTGCTGAGTCTCTGGTGATGATCTTTGCATCATCAATGGGGATGGGAGAGGTTCTGGAGGATTGGAGGGTTGCGGATGTTGTTCTTTTATTCAAGAAAGGGAGTTAGAGATAGCCCAGGAAATTATGGACCAGTGAGTCTTACCTCAGTGGTTGGTAAGTTGATGGAGAAGATCCTGAGAGGCAGGATTTATGAACATTTGGAGAGGTATAATATGATTAGGAATAGACAGCAAGGCTTTGTCCAGGGCAGGTCATGCCTTACGAGCCTGATTGAATTTTTTGAGGATGTAACTAAACACACTGATGAAGGAAGAGCTGTAGATGTAGTGTATATGCATTTCAGCAAGGCATTTGATAAGGTACCCCATGCAAGGCTTATTGAGAAAGCAAGGAGCTATGGAATCCAAAGGGATATTGCTTTGTGGATCCAGAACTGGCTTGCCCACAGAAGACAAAGAGTGGTTGTAGAAGGGTCATATTCTGCATGGAAGTCAATGACCAATGGTGTGCCTCGGGGATCTGTTCTGGGTCCCTTACTCTTCGTGATTTTTATAAATGACCTGGATGAAGAAGTGGAGGGATTGGTTAGTAAGTTTGCTGATGACGCAAAGGTTGGACGTGTTGTGGATAGTGTGGAGGGCTGTCAGAGGGACATTGATAGGATGCAAAACTGGGCTGAGAAGTGGCAGATGGAGTTCAACCCAGATAAGTGTGAAGTGCTTCATTTTGGTAGGTCAAATATGATGGCAGAATATAGTATTAGTGGTAAGACTCTTGGAAGTATGGAGGATCAGAGGGATCTTAGGGTCCAAGTCCATAGGACGCTCAAAACAGCTGCGCAGGTTGACTCTGTGGTTAAGAAGGCATATGGTTTATTGGCCTTCATCAATTGTGTAATTGAATTTAGGAGCTGAGAGGTAATGTTGCAGCTATATAGGATCCTGGTCAGACCCCACTTGGAGAACTGTGCTCAGTTCTGGTCGCCTCACTACAGGAAGGATGTGGAAGCCATAGAACGGGTGCAGAGGAGGTTTACAAAGATGTTGCCTGGATTGGGGAGCACGCCTTATGAGAATAGGTTTGGTTAACTCAGCCTTTTCTCCTTGGAGCGATGGAGGATGAGAGGTGACCTGATAGAGATGCATAAGATGATGAGAGGCATTGATCATGTGGATAGTCAGAGGATTTTTCCTAGGGCTGAAATGTTTGCCACAAGAGGACACAGGTTTAAGGTGTTGGGAGTAGTTACAGAGGAGATGTCAGAGGTAAGTTTTTTACTCAGAGAGTGGTGAATGCGTGGAATGGGCTGCGGGCAATGGTGGTTGAGGCGAATAAAACAGGGTCTTTTAAGAGACTCCTGGATAAGTACATGGAGCTTAGAAAAATAGAGAGCTATAGGTAAGCCTACTAATTTCTAAGGTAGGGACAAGTTCAAGCATAGAACCATAGAACATTACAGCACAGAAAAAGGCCTTTTGGCCCTTTTTGGCTGTGCCAAACCATTTTTCTGCCTAGTCCCACTGACCTGCACCTGGCCCATATCCCTCCATACACCTCTCATCCATGTACCTGTCCAAGTTTTTCTTAAATGTTAAAAGTGAGCCCGCATTTACCACTTCATCTGGCAGCTCATTCCACACTCCCACCACTCTCTGTGCGAAGAAGCCCCCCTCTTATTGTTCCCTTTAAACTTTTCTACCTTCACCCTTAACCCTTGTCCTCTGGTTTTTTTCTCCCCTAGCCTCAGTGGAAAAAGCCTGCTTGCATTAACTCTATCTATACCCATCATAATTTTATATACCTCTATCAAGTCTCTCCTCATTCTTAAACAACGGAACAACATGAGCTATCCTCCAATCCTCCGGCACCTCACCCGTAGATACTGACATTTTAAATATATTTGCCAGGGCCCCTGCAATTTCGAAACTAGTCTCCTTCAAGGTCCGAGGGAATACCCTGTCAGGTCCTGGGGATTTATCTACTCTGATTTTGCTCAAGATAGCAAGCACCTCCTCCTCTTCAATCTGTATAGGTTCCATGACCTCACTACTTGTTTGCCTTATTTCCATTGACTCCATGCCAGCTTCCTTAGTAAATCCAGATGCAAAAAAAAACATTTAAGATCTCCCCCATTTCTTTTGGTTCCATACATAGCTGACCACTCTGATCTTCAAGAGGACCAATTTTATCCCTTGCTATCCTTTTGCTCTTAATATACCTGTATTAGCTCTTTGAATTATCCTTCACCTTGACTGCCAAAGCTACCTCATGTCTTCTTTTAGCCCTCCTGATTTCTTTCTTAAGTATTTTTTGCACTTTTTATACTCCTCAAGTACCTTATTTGCTCCCTGTTTCTTGAACATGTCGTACATCTCTCTCTTCTTCTTTATCAGAGTTCCAATATCCCTAGAGAAGCAAGGTTCCTTATCCTTATTCACTTTGCCTTTAATCCTGACAGGAACATACAAACTCTGCACTCTCAAAATTTTTCCTTTGAAGGCCACTTACCAACGACATCCTTGCCAGAGAACAATCTGTCCCAATCCACGCTTTTTAGATCCTTTCTCATTTCTTCAGATTTGGCCTTTTTAAAGTTTAGAACCTCAACCCGAGGACCAGATCTATCTTTATCCATGATCAAGTTGAAACTAATGGTGTTGTGATCACTGGAACCAAAGTGTTCCCCTATACACACTTCCGTCACCTGTCCTAACACGTTTCCCAATAAGAGATCTAATATTGCATCCTCTCTAGTCGGTACCTCTATATATTGATTCAGAAAACTTTCCTGGACACATCTTACAAACTCTAACCCATCTAGACCTTTATCAGTATGGGAGTCCCAATCAATGTGTGGAAAATTAAAATCCCCTACAATCACAACTTTATGTTTCCTGCAGTTGTCTGATGTCTCTGCAGATTTGCTCCTCCAATTCTCGCTGACTATTGGGTGGTCTATAATACAACCCCATTAATGTGGTCATACCTTTTCTGTTTCTCAGCTCCACCCATATGGCATCAGTAGACAAGCTCACTAATCTGTCCTACCTGAGCACTGCTGTAACATTTTCCCTGACTATCAATGCCACATCCCCACCCTTCATCCCTCTGCCTCTATGACATCTGAAACATCGGAACCCTCAAACATTGAGCTGCCAGTCCTGCCCCTCCTGTAGACAAGTTTCACTAATGGCTACAATGTCATAATTCCACATGTCAATCCGCACCCTCAGCTCATCAGCCTTCCTCACAGTACTCCTTGCATTGAAATAGACACACCTCCGAAGATTATTACCACCACACACAACCCTTCTATTTGTGACCTTGCATGAACCTTTAACATCATTTATTTTCACCCCCGCTCCACTATCTACTCTGGCACACTGGTTCCCATACCCCTGCAAATCTCATTTAACCCCCCCCCCCCCAATAGCACTAACAAACCTCCCTGTAAGGATATTGGACTCCCTGTAGTTCAGGTGTAACCCGTCTCTCTTGTACAGGTCCCACCTGCCCCAGAAGAGGTCCCAATGATCCTGAAATCTGAAACCCTGCCCCCTACACCAGTTCCTCAGCCACGTGTTCATCCTCCTGAGCATCCTATTCTTACCCTCACTGGCACGTGGCACAGGTAGCAATCCTGAGATTACCACCCTTGAGGTCCTGCTTTTTAACTTCCTACCAAGCTCTCTAAACTCACTCTCCAGGACCTCCTCACTCTTTCTTCCTACGTCATTGGTACCGATGTGTACCATGACATCTGGCTGCTCACCCTCCCACTTCAGTGCACGCGATCAGAGACATCCCTGACCCTGACACCCGGGAGGCAACAAACCATTTGGGAGTCTCTGTCACAACCACAGAACCTGCTGTCTGTACTTCTAACTATGGAGTTCTCTATCACTACCACTCTCCTCTTCTTCCTCCCTCCCTCCTGCACTGCAGAACCAGACTCAGTGCCAGAGATCCGGCTGCCGCAGCTTGTCCCAGGTAAGTCATCCCCTCCAACAGTATCCAAATCGGTATACTTGTTGAGGGGAATGGCCACAGGGGAGCCCTGCTCTACCTGCCCTTTCCCCTTCCCTTGCCTGACGGTAACCCAATTACCTGTGTGCTGCTCCTTTGGCATAACTCCCTTCCTGTAGCTACTATCTATAAACTCCTCATTCTCCTGAATGTTCTGGAGGTCATCCAGCTGCTGCTCCAGTTCCCTAATGCGGTTTGTTAGGAGCTGCAGCTGGATGCACTTCTTGCAGGTGTCGTTGTCAGGGAGATGAGAGGTCTCGCTGACTTCCCAAATCCTGCAAGAGGAGCATTCCAACATCCTGCCTGGCATTCTCTCTATTCTAAACAAACAAAACAGAACTTACCGGAACCTACCCTTGCCTCTATCTGTTCACGCTGAAGCCTGTTGAGCTAAAGCCGTCCCACTCTGACTCAGTCCACTCCGATGATGGCTGTTGTATATGGTGGTCTTTTTTTTTTTAAAAACCTTTGGTGCGCTACCTCACACGCCTATGCAGTCTAGCATCTTATCCCCGATCAGTTAAAAAAACTCTCCGCCTCTTGCTTTGATTTTCAGCACAACTTTGTAGGCCGAAGGGCCGTTATTGTGCTGTAGGTTTTCTATGTTTCTATATCTTTACTTTCCCCAATGTCCACTTTATGCAGGGATTGCTGCCTCTGTGATTCCATTGTCTATTCGTCCCTCCCCACTAATCTCCTCCTGGCACATATCCATGTAAGTGACTGAAGTGCTACATCTGCTCATACTCCTCCTCCCTCATCTCCACTCAGAGCCCCAAACAGTCCTTCTAGATGAAGCAACGGTTCACCTGTGAATCTGCAGGGTTCGTCTATTGTATCCCAGTGTGGTCTCCTCTACTTTGGTAGACTTGTCATAAACTCAGGGACAATTTGTCAAGCACCTCTGCACCATCCTGCCAAAGGCAGGCCAAACGCTTTGATTCCAATTTCAGTTATATTCCAGTGTGTCGATCCATGGCCTCCTCTCGTGCCAAGTTGAGGCCATGCTCAGGGTGGAGGATCATCACCTTAAATTCCATCTGGGTACCCTTCAACATGATGACATGAATATTGATTTCTCCTTCAGGTGAACAAAAATTATTCCTCCCCCTTTTCCCCCCACTCTGGTTTTATACTTCATCTCACTGCCTATTAATTTCTCCTGGGTCCCTCCTCCTTCCCTCACTCCTATTGTCCAATCTCCTTTCCTATCAGATTCTCTGGTCCTTGACCTCTCCCACCAATTTAGTTTCACCTATCATCTTCCAGCTAGCCTCTTTCCCTTCTCCCCACCTTGTATTTCAGGTATCTCATCCCTTCCCTCTCAGTCCTGAAGAAAAGTTGGCATCTTTTCCATAGATGCCGCCTGACTTGCTACGTTTCTCCAGCATTTTGTGTGTGTTGCTTTGGATTTCCAGTATCCGCAGATTTTTTCTTGTTTGTGATAAAACACAAGAGATTCTGCAGATGCTGGAAATAAACTGTAGAGCAAGCTGGAGTGATACAGGAGCTCAGCAGGTCAGGCAGCATCTCAGCAGAGGAATAAACAGTCTAGGCATAGTGAAGTGTCTCAGCACAAAACACAAACTTTTTATTCCTCTCCATAGATGCTGCCTGACCCATGAAATTCCTCCAACATTTTTCAAACATGAACCTCCATTTTCAGTCATTCAGTTTCCAAATGTTACTTATCTTTCATCTGTAGCCTCATCCTCCTGGTCTGATTCCCTCCTCCTACTCCCTGTAAACTCTAGCCCCCACCATGTCTGGAGCCCCAAAGCTCAAGAGGTTGCCCCTCTTTTGTTCCTGCCCCTGCTCTAGAAAAATAGAAAGCTGACAGCACAATACAGGCTCTTCGGCCCACAATACTGTACCGTACATGTACTTACTTTAGAAATTACCTAGGGTTACCCACAGCCCTCTATTTTTCTTAGCACCATGTTTTTCTTAGCACACTGCTTTACAGCAGCGAGACCTGGAGCCTCTACAAAAGCAGCGCCTCAAAGCCTTCCACCTTCGCAGCCTGAGACGCATCCTGGACATCAAGTGGACTGACCGAGTCACCAGCAATGAGGTCCTGGCCCGCGCCCAGATACCCAACCTCTTCACCCTGCTCCAACAACGGCATCTCCACTGGCTGGGCCATGTACACTGCATGTCAGAAGGGAGGATCCCGAATGACCGGCTGTACAGTGAACTGGCCTCCGGCAAGAGAGCACAAAGGCTCATTTTCAAAATCTTCATTTCAAAGATGTCTGCAAAAGAGACATGAAATCACTGAACATGAACGTCGAGAGGTGGGAGGACATTGCAAGCGACCGCTCTCGTTGGAGGCTGGAACTACACAGAGGTCTAAAAAGAGGAGAAGAGAAGCTGAGGCTTGCTGTTGAAGAAAAGTGCACTCACCGAAAAAACAGCACCAAGACAACGCCGGAGGACAGAGCCTTCAAGTGCAGTCGCTGCACCCGAGACTGTCACTTCCGTGTGGACCTCTGCAGCCACAACAAACGCTGCTCTACCAACACAGACTGAAGCAAGACTTTCCAGGTGCAGATCCATGGTCTTGCGAGACTAACTGATGTTTCCATGTACCTATCCAGGAGCCTCTTAAAAGACTCTATTGTATCCACCCACAGTTGCCGGCAGCCCATTCCATACTCTCACCGCTCTCTGCATAAAAACTTACTCCGACATCCCCTCTGTACCTACTTACAAGCACCTTAAAACTGTGCCCTCTTGTGTTAGCCATTTCAGCCTTTGACTATCCACCTGATCAATGCCTCTCATCATCTTATACACCTCTATCAGGTTACCTCACATCCACCATTGTTCCAGGGTGCAAAGGCTAAGTTCACTCAATGTATTCTTGTAAGGCATGCTCCCCAATCTAAGCAACATCCTTGTATATCTTCTCTGCACCCTTTCTATGGCCGAGATGGCCTGTTTCTGTGCTGTAATTGTTATATGGTTAAATAAGCAGTACAAAAAGTAGTGAGGTGTTCCTGAGTTCAATGTCCTTACCTTTACCCTTTCTGAAGTCCACAATCAGGTCTTTGGTCATACTGACATTGAGTGCAAGGTTGTGCTGCAAGACCACTCAACTAGCTGGTATATCTTGCTCCTTCTCGTCACTATCTGAAATTCTGCCAACAATAATTGAGTCATTAGCATACTTATAGATGGCATTTGAGCTGTGCCTAGCCACACAATCATGGGTGTTAAAAGAGTGGAGCAGGACTTCCAGTAAGATGGCGATTGCTTAGCTGCTTTAAACTTCTGCTCCGTTATTTTCCCTATCTTTGCACTAT
The DNA here is from genome assembly GCF_048418815.1 of Hemitrygon akajei. Lineage (NCBI taxonomy): Eukaryota > Metazoa > Chordata > Chondrichthyes > Myliobatiformes > Dasyatidae > Hemitrygon > Hemitrygon akajei. The sequence goes on from NC_133154.1 coordinate 40,977,680, forward strand.
ATGTCTACATTCTTAAACCTTAGTTAGGAACTTTATTAGGTCTCTTTTGCTTGCCTGCGAACACATCTATCTTATAATGTCTATCAGAAGCTCTAAATCCGGGAAAAAGGAAGTTACGGCTCCGCCGACTGAGATTATCACTGCTCTGGAACAACACCGAGAAGATATTTTAAAGGAATTTAGAACTTCTTTCAACCAGCTGGATGCCAAATTGGATGGGATCAGCGCTAAAGTGGACGAACTTGCTGTACATTTATCTCGCATCGACTCGACCTCTGATGATTTAAAACGCCGCATCGAATACCTCGAGACCCTCTGTTCCAGCCTAGAGGATAAGTATAGTAAACTTTTTTCCGAAATGGTGGATCTTGAAAACCGGAGCAGACGTTGCAATCTACGAATTCTTGGTTTGCCAGAGGCCACTGAACAGGGTTCCCTCGTAAAGTTTTTTTCCGATTTTCTTTGTGAGATTTTTGGGAAAGAATTTTTTCCGACTCCATCTGAGCTTGAAAGGGCACACAGGGTCTACGTTCCCCGCGCAATGTTGGGCTCACGCCCACGACCGGTAATTTTGTGCTTTCATCAATACCAGGTGAAAAACCGTTTGATTATGGAGGCAGAGGTACTTTTGCTTTTCGAAATTCAATCATTCGTTTCGTGGATGATTATGCCCCCCAGGTTTTGAAGATGCGTGCTGAGTTTAAAGATGTGATGAAAGTGCTTTTCGATCGTGGACTTAGACCTCACTTCTCAATCTTGCAGACCTCCGAATTATGCTTGCTAATGGAGAATTTAAGTGGTTTAAGTCAGTGAAGGAGGCTGAGGCATTTGTTGGAAGTCTTCCGGCTATCCAGTCTTCTTCAGGACCCGGTCGGATCTTCTAAAATGGTGGATAAGTACCTCCCGTAGTAAAAGTATTCTTTTCCAGACTCAGACTTTACTTGAATAACTCAGACACTATTTATTGAAACTCTAAGGGATGTAGACAATCTCTCCCTGGACTTGGTGCGTTTTTTCTAAATGGATATTCTGTGCTTAATGCTTCCCTGCGGACGTTTTGATTGTACTTATGTATTCTATTTTATTCTTGTATAACTTTATCTATAGAGTTCTACAATTGACTTTAACTTGCTTTGGAGGTTGGGTGTTTTTTATTGAAGGCCTCCCTATTGGTTGATTTACAGTCTAAGGTTTGCTGCCCTTTTTTTTTCTATAAATGGTCGATAAGTACTCTCCTCGAACCTAGAATTTCCCCCTTTTCTCCCTCCCTTTTTTTTCTCTCCTTTTAATCTTCTATAATTTTTCGTGGGTAGGTTAGTTTTGGTTTTCCTTTGATTTTCTTTGTATTAAGTTTTATACTTCTGCAGAAGTTGTTCTTATTTGTAATTATGTTTTCCAGTGCTTAAACTAGCTACCATTTGCTATATTATTTATAGGGAACTGCTGTTAATGACACAGATCTGGAAGTCATATTTGGGTTAATTTTTTTGGTAGAGCTAGCTGCTTTTTTTTGGTAGCCATCTAGCTGTGGGTTGCGAGGGTGGGGTGGGTTTTCCAGTTTTAACATCACTCACTGTTTCTAGTGCTTTTCTTTGTTACTCAGGACATGTTTATGTTTTGATTCTACGAATCTATGTTTACATTTTTGCTCCCAGACTGATATTGTATTGCTTGACTTTTTGTATGTCTGCTGCCTTTTATGCATTAACAATTGATAATGGCTAGTACACTTAAATTTGTGATCTGGAATGTAAAGGGATTGAATCACCCTGTTAAAAGAAGGAAGGTACTCTCGCATATTAAACAACTCAAAGCTGACATTACTTTCCGTCAAGAAACTCATATTCGTTGTTCTGATAACTCCCAGCTTTTGTCAAAGTGGGCGGGTCAGCATTTTCATTCATCCTTTGCCACTAAAGCTAGGGGTCTCCATCCTTATTAATTCAAATATTCCTTTTGAACTCCATAATAAGATATCTGATACAAATGGCTGTTTTATTATTGTTTCTGGTAAACTATATAATACTAAAGTTGTTCTAGCAAACCTGTATGCCCCCAACTTTGATGATGTTAATTTTTTTGAACATTTTTTTTCCTCACTACCAGACTTAAACTCATACTCTCTTATACTGGGTGGTGACTTCAACTGTTGGTTAGATCCTAATTTGGATCGATCGTCCTCTGTTACTAGACCACTTACTAAATCTGCCTTAGCTATCCAATCGTTTCTCTCTAATTATGGTATCTCTGATATATGGCGTTTTCTTCATCCTACTGAGAGAGATTATTCTTTTTTTTCACATGTTCACCATACCTTTACTAGAATTGACTACTTCTTACTCGATAACCAACTCATTCCATTTGCCCATTCTTGTGATTATCAGAGTATACTGATTTCTGACCATGCCCCAATTACTCTCTCTTTAAACTTTCCTGGTCTCCCTCAGAGGAATAAACACTGGCGGTTTGATTCGACTTTATTATCGGATGATGATTTTCTAAAATTTATTAAGGATCAGATAACCTTTTATTTTAACACTAATACATCACCTGAAGTGTCATCCCAGATTGTCTGGGGTGCCATGAAAGCATATCTGAGGGGTCAAATAATCTCCTATACAGCAAATCTTAATAGAAAGTCCTGTGCAGATCGATTAGACTTCATTAACCAGATTAAACGATTGGATCAACTGTATGCTCAAACTAAGAATCCTGAACTATACAAGAAGCGTGTAGAACTTCAAACTAAATTCAATCTTTTGTCTACTCAACCTGTCGAACGCCAACTTCTCGAAAGTAAGAGTCGCTTTTACATTCATGGTGACAAATCTGGTAAATTTCTAGCCAATCAGCTGAGGCGTTCCAAAGCCAAACAACATATTACAAAGATCCGGAAGGAGAACGGAGACTTTACATCGGATCATTTAGAAATTAATGATGCTTTCAAAAATTTCTATTCTCGACTTTACTCCTCTGAGTCTTTGAATGACAATATCTCTGTTGATCAATTTTTAAATAATTTGAATATTCCTTCGCTTTCATCTGATTTTAAAGCCAAACTTAATGCGCCTATATCATCAGAAGAAATATCTCTTGCAATTTCTGCATTGTCCTCAGGGAAATCCCCTGGACCTGATGGGTTCCCCGTAGAATTTTATAAATCATTCTCCTCACTTCTTTCTCCTCAGTTACTCTCAGTATTATCTGACTCGTTTAATTGCGGCAAATTGTAACCCTCTTTTAATGAGACATCTATTATTCTTTTATTAAAAAAGGGTAAAGACCCAACAGAGTGTTCCTCGTATAGGCCGATCTCTTTGCTTAATGTTGATGTTAAAATCTTGGCTAAAGTTTTGGCTTATAGATTAGAAACTGTTATTCCCTCTATTATCTCTGATGACCAAACTGGTTTTATTAAAAACCATCTCCCTTTTTTTAACATTCGGCGTCTATTCAATATTTTATATTCACCTCCAACTGGGATTCCTGAATGTGTTATTTCTCTCGATGCAGAGAAAGCATTTGATTGTATAGAGTGGAACTACCTTTTTGCAGTTTTAGAAAAATTTGACTTCAGTCAAAGTTTTATCTCTTGGATCAAATTGCTGTATTTGTGTCCTACTGCCTCTGTTTTAACTAATTTTCAGAAATCCCAGTTATTTAACCTCAAATGTGGTACCCGTCAGGGATGCCCTTTAAGTCCCTTTCTCTTTGATTTGGCTATGGAACCTTTGGCGATAGCATTTCGAAATTGTCCTGAATTGACCGGGATCTGGAGAGGGGGTGTTGAGCATAAAGTTTCTCTTTATTCTGATGATTTATTACTTTTTCTTTCAAATCCGTCTACATCCTTACCTCCAATGTTTTCACTTCTTGACCAGTTTAGCCAGTTCTCTGGCTATAAACTTAATTTACATAAGAGCGAACTTTTCCCAATTAATAAAGAAGCACAAGAATTAACATTTCGTGATCTCCCTTTTAAAGTAGTCCATAATCAATTTACCTATCTTGGGATTACAGTCACAAGGAAGTTTAAAGATCTCTTTCGTGAAAATTTTGCCAACCTTGCATATACTATAAAACAGAGTCTGGTACAATGGTCACCTCTATCTATGTCTTTGGTAGGTCATATTAATGTTGTTAAAATGTATGTTCTTCCTAAACTTTTATACTTATTTCAATCAATCCCAACTTTTATTCCTAAATCTTTTTTTGATTCCTTAGACTCTATTATTTTGTCATATCTGTGGAAGAATAAGCACTCTAGAATTAATAAAGTCTATCTCCAAAAACCTAAAAAAGAGGGTGGCATGGCTTTACCTAACTTTCGTTTATATTACTGGGCAGCCAATATACGTTGTGCTACCTTTTGGTCTTTTTTCCATGGCCAACCCGAGTGCCCTAATTGGGTGGCAATGGAGTTGAGCTCCACTAAAGAACTATCTATCTCTGCACTTCTTGGCTATGTACTCCCTAGTAGTTTGTCCAGATTAATAGTTAATCCTCTTGTTAGACACACTTTGCGTATTTGGGCTCAGTTTAGGAAATTCTATGGTTTCCATAGTTTTTCCGTTTCCAGCCCTATCGTACATAATCGCCTTTTTCTACCCACTATGTATGACTCAGCATTCCATGATTGGTATAGGAAGGGCATTAGACATTTTGAAGATCTTTTTATTGATAATTGCTTCGCTTCTTTCCAACAGCTCTCTGCTAAGTTCAATTTGCCCAATGCTCATTTTTTTAGATATCTCCAAATTAGACACTTTATTGTTCCTTTAATTCCTAACTTCCCTGAAATGCCTGAGAAAAATATTATGGACTTTTTCCTTTCCATTAATCCACTAGGTAAAGGTTTAATATCAAGTATTCAAGATAAATTAACAGCCTTACGACGTGCCCCTGTGGATAAAATTTAAATGGCATGGGAGCAGGATTTAAATACCTCCTTATCTGATGAGACTTGGGACTCGATTCTCAAATCGGTTAATACAACCTCTCTTTGTGCTCGCCATTGCCTCTTACAGTTTAAGATTGTTCATAGAGCCCATATGTCTAAATCTAAACTATCTCGATTTTACCCTAACATCAGTCTGCTTTGTGATAAATGCAAAAGGGGCGAGGCCTCTCTCATTCATATGTACTGGCTTTGTCCTAGCTTGGAGAAATTTTGGAAAGATGTCTTTATAACGTTATCGTATATTCTGAATCACCACCTAGAACCAAACCCTTTAATTGCTCTGTTCGGTTTCTGGGGTAAGACAGATTTACGTCTGAGTTCGTCTAAGTGTCGAATATTATCATTTGCCTCTCTCCTGGCTAGACGTTTAATCCTTCTTAGATGGAGAGATGTTGCCCCACCCACGCATGCTCAATGGCTTAATGATATTATGGCCTGCTTGGACCTTGAAAAAATTCATTATTCAATTCTTAATTCGGACTTAAAGTTCCATAAGGTCTGGGGACCTTTTATTGAGTACTTTCATAACCTTCCTCCTAACTAAGGTTTTTTTTTCGGTCCCTTGCTTTCAGCTCCTTTTTCTTTTGGTAGTAGGCATTAATATCTTCTGTTGCTAAGTGTATTCACAGTTTGGGGGTTTGATTGTCCTGATTTATATTCTCTTTATTGTGTTGTGGGTGGTCTGAAGTTTCCTTTTTTTGTTTTGTGTTGTGGGGCTTGGGGAGGACACTAATTTCACTTGTCTTCAATTTGGGTGCTTTTTCAATTATCTTTCTCTGTATCAGATTGTTATTGTATGCTTATTTTTTGCACTGTATCAATGTCCTTCATTTTGATTTGGGTTTTTTTTAATCTGTAGTTATGTAGAAAACGTATAAAAAACTAATTAAAATAAAAGAGTGGAGCAGTGGGCTAATCACACAACCTTGAGGTGCATCAGTGTTGATTGTCAGCGAGGTGGAATAATTTCTAATCTGCACTAATTGTGGACTTCTGGTGAAGAAGTTGAGAAGCCAATTTCAGACGGAAGTACAAAGGCCCAGTTTTGGAGATTTTTGATCAGAGCATTAGGAATGATTGTGTTAAATGTTGGCAACTTGCAGTTCATCACCGTCTATGTGAGTTTTACTGGACGATGGTCATTAAGGATGCTTACTCTACTCTTCCTGGGCACTGGTATGATTGCTGTCCTTTTGAAGCAGGTCGGAACCTCTGACTGTAGCGATGAGAGATGAAAATTTTCTTGAATCCCTCCCTGCCAACATTTGCTGGCACAGGTTTTCAGAGCCCTACCATCAGAGCCTGCTACATTGTGAGGGTTCACCCATTTGAAAGGTAGTCTGATGATAGCCTCCATAGCATTTCCTGGGTATAGAGGCAGCCATGGATGATATTCTAGCATTTTCCCGAGCAGTCCATAGGGTGTATTTGGAAGCGCAGGCTCAGGAAATGGGAACAGATGAATCTGTCAGACTCTGCTGAGCTTCTGCTATCTAAATCCAAGGATTAGAAACTCAGAACAAAAATATACTTCCGAGTTAACTTCAGATGTAGAGACCACCTTCTAGTCAATGAAAATGTCAATTAGTGCTGGATAGGGAGAAAGACTTAGTACTTGAGAAAATCACCTTTGATTTACATATTTCTCTGGATCTTTCTACCTGTGAGAACATGTTTTGTACCATTGTCTCTGGGTACATGATGTTATCAAACACCTTTCTCCTGGGTAACAAGTGACCTGTAGCTTTCACATCACAAAGGTGCCACAATCCAATGGGAAAGACAAATGCCCTCCCCTTCATATTCATTGTCATTACCATTGATGAATTCACCACCGTCAGTCAGGTGGGGGGTGGGGGGGGGGGAGTGAGTCAGAGTAATTAGAAAGTCTCCAGGATCAGCCATGTAATATCATGTGCTCTTTGTAGTGCTGTGGGACTTGACCAGAACTTGATGTAATACTGACGAAGAGAGACAAACTGAGCCATGTCACAGATTGAAGACGGGCAGAAGTGGGCCATTCTGATATAGACAAAAATAGAGAACTTGATGGTCAGTCTGGATCCCTGATCTGTACCCAGTTAGAAGATCAGGAATTATTCCTCCTATTTGGGTTGAACTTCGCTGTAACAAGTGATGTCAGACATAGAGAATAAAATGATCTCATCTGAAATGCTGTCTTTCACCCATTGATGTCTTTTGTAAATCTTTTCACAGGTTAGAAATGTCAAAGAATCTGTGTACAGGAATCTCAGACACAACAAAATTTCAATTCTAAATCTGTCAGGTATTTAGGGAGTGACCATATTTTCTTTGTAACACCAATATATCTGTTGTTGATCCTAGGAGATGAAGACGTATCTCAACCCAGCTGAAAAATGTGCTTTATGTCTGAAATGAGGTTTTCTGTTTTATCTCAGTGAATCCATTGGAACTAGGAAGGGATTCACTTACTCAGCTAATCCACAGAGACACCAGTGAGCTGACAAAGGAGAGAAACTGTTCAATTGTTCAATGTGTGAGAAGAGATTCACTCAGTAATCTTATCTGCTGACACATGAGTGAGTTCAAACTGGGGAGAGGCCATTCATCTGTTCAGGCTGTAGGAAGTGATTCACTCTGTCATCCCATCTACAGACACACCAGTGAGTACACAGAAAAGAGAGGCTGTTCACCAGCTCAGTCTGTCCAATTCACTGACATCCTTACTACAGACACACAAGTTGATTCACACTGGGGAGATGATGTTTACCTGCACAGACTGTGGGAAGGGATTCAATCGATCATTTAAATTGAAGTTACATCAGCGAGTTCACACTGGAGAGAAGCCATTCACCTGTATACACTGGGAAAGGATTCACTCAATCATCTCACTTGAAGCAACATCTGCAAGTTCACATTGGAGAGAGGCCGTTCACCTGCTCTGAATATGGGATGAGATTCACTCGATCTGCTGACCTGAAGCAACATCTATGAGTTCACACTGGGGAGAGGCTGTTCACCTGCTCTGAATATGGGAAGGGATTCACTCACATATTGAACTTTGTGGCACACCAACGAGTTCACACTCGGGAAAAACTATTCACCTGCTCAGACCGTGGGAAGGGATTCACTCAGTTGTCTAACTTACAGACACACCAGCGAGTTCACACTGGGGAGAGGCCATTCACCTGGTCTGATTGTGGGAAGGGGTTCAGTCAATCATCTTACCTGTAGGAACATCTGTGAGTTCACACTGGAGAGAGGCCATTCACCTGCATGGACTGTGGGAAGGGATTCACTCATTTATGAAACTTACGGGCACACCAGCGAGTTCACACTGGGGAGAAGCCGTTCACCTGCACAGACTGTGGGAAGGGATTCACGCGATCATCTGACCTGAAACAACACCCACGAGTTCACACTGGAGAGAAGCCATTCACATGCTCTGAATGTGGGAAGGGGTTCAATCATTCATCCAATCTTCGGAAGCACTACGGTGTTCACACTGGGGAAAAGGTTTAAATAATATTCGAACTGAATATTTAAACATCACAGTTACCGAATCCAGAGGTAAAGGTGACTGTTGATGTTGAACTCTGCAATTATTGCTGCTGCTCACCACACCCAGTTCTGCACCCTGGTTGCTGGGACTGGGAGGAGTTTCTTCTGCTGATACTCACATTTAATCAGACTGGAGTTTAATATTCTGGATCTGTGACAAATAAATTAATTCTATTTTAAACTCTGTTTCAAGTACTGAGTGAATCTACAACACACCCAGTGTACATTAGGGAGTCAACTTGGCCAGCTGGTCTCTGCCAGTATTTCTGTTGCATGACAGTCCTTTTAAATCGTTCCCTGCTGTTCACCTCCCTGGGTTCCAAACAGTCACCACTCCGTGAATGAAGAGGCTTCCCTTGAATTTCCTGCATGACTTTTTGCAGACTCAGGCTGACTACAAGTATGTCTGATGTGTTGTCTATTCCTCAAGTCTCTGGACAGAGGAAGAATAAAATTGGTAGTTACCCACCTTATTCCCTGTCCATTTTTACTGCTTCAAAGGGCTTGTGTTTTTGACTCTTGTCACGTACAATGCCTATTGACATGGAATATATTGCTGAAAGAAGCTTGCTGTGTTAGAATGGCAGCTGAGTTCCCATAACAATATTGACCTGATTTGTACCATTTAGTGGGTGGATTGGAGGGAATGCTTGTAAATGCTTTCAGTGGCAGTCTTCTTATCCAGAAATCTCTGCTTATGAATATACTATCAACGTGAATCAATTGTGCAGGTGCCAAGAATCCAAAGTTGTGCCCAAACACACCCATGCCTTCATTGGACTGTGAAAGGGTGCACTGAGCACCCAGTTGCAGCTGAGATCTTGCTATCTAAATGTAACGATTTGGGACTTGCACAAAAATATAATTCTGTCTTTATCAAGAATTAAGAACTTATAATGTGTCTTCAAGTTAAGTAGATAAGTGATTTTCGACCTATCAAAGTGGAACAGTGAGATCAGGTCTGATGACAAGAACTAGGACCACGTAGTTGAGATTGAGGCACAAAAGAAAGAACTGAGTCCAACTTCCAGTGAATTAAAACATCAATTAGATCTGCACAGGAAAACAAACTCTTTTATGTCACCATGGTTTCCTCTGCAGATCGGCTTTGTGAGTTCCCCACCATCAATCACCTTGGTGACAGTGACCAGAAAGTCTCCATGAGCAGCCGTGTAAATACCATGTACTCCTGGTTGGGTAGTGAGACATGTCCAGAACTGTTAGCTCTAGGAATGGACAGATACACACTGAGCCAACTCACAGATCAATGATGGACAGGATTGTACCATCATGATACAAACAGGTAGACAGTCAGGCAATTTGACACTGAGTCCAGATGCCTGAACTGTGATCAATAGAAGTTGAGGATTTGTTTTCTTAGATTGTGGTGTGCCTCATTGTAACAGAGAGATGTTAGACATCACCTTGGAAACAAACTATCTCATGAGGCATGCTGTCCTTGACCCATGGATAGGTCTTGTAAACTTTTTAGAGTACAAAAGGCAAAGTATTTGTGTATGGTAATCTCAAACACAACAACTCATCAGTTCTACTGTGAATGTCAGTTCACCAGCACTAGAATGCTATTGAGCCTTGAATGTGGCATTGGAGGTACTGGACAACATCTATATAAATATCACACTACTCGTAGCAAGGAGACAGACCCCTACCTGCGTAACACCCCTCCCAAACCTGTTTCTGGGATGACCATCCCTGCATCTCTGGGTTACCACTCCATGCCCCTGTCTCTGCAGTAATCCCTCCATCCTTCCCACACCCATCTCCAATATATCCCCTTTCCCTATTGCTGCAAACCCCTGTTTCTAGGACGTTCCCTTCCCCCTCCCACACCTGTCTGGGATGCAGTTTCCATCTTCTCTTTCCTGCCCTTGTCTGTGTGTCGCCCTTTCATTGTCCTCTATGAACACCTTCCCATACTCCTTACAACCCTCCCGGCCTAGCGTCCCTCCCCCCATGACTTCGGAAACTCCCTTCACCACCACACCCCACTCAGACTCTGCAATGTCCCTTAGCTCCCACCCTCAGGCTCTGGGAATGCTCCTCCTCTACCACTTGGTCTCTGGGACAAATACTCCCCCCCCACCATCCCCTTTTAGACCCCCCATCTCTGTTCGCCCTTTTCTCTTTTCCCCTTCCTGCTATGTGGGATGCCAACCACCTCCCTGAATCCACCTTCCCCACCATCCTGCATGTCTTTAGGATATTTCCTCCCCACAGGACTCTTTGATGTCCCCTCCGCACTGTCTGATACTTACTGTCTACCCTCCCATCTCTCTGTTCTTCCCGTCTCCCATCTGTGGGTAACCCATTTCTGGTTAAACCCTCCCCTCACCATCTCTCATTCTCTTTGATGTACCTTTCTCCCATTGCCCTTCCCAGTTAATAACACTTCCACTCCATATAACCTCCCCCCGCCATTCTGACTCTGGGTCAAGCCTTCCCTCCGATCCTCCCATCTCTGGAGCTACTCATTTGTAATCCACTGTCATCTCTTGGTCAGTGGATGCTCCTACTTGCCATTTCCTGCCTCTGCAATGCCCAGTTACCCACAACCTTCACTACCCTGACTCCAGGACACCTCTCTCCTTCCCCCATTGAAGCCATCTCTGGCACACCCTCTTCCATGTCCATCTCTGGAATGGAGCCTCCCTCCTAACACCCATTTTCCTCCTCCTCCTCAGATGGTGGCAAGGAGTGAGATAGATCAGCTGGTTCAGTGGTGTCACCAAAAACAACCTTACCCTTAAGACAAAGGAATTAATTGTGAACTTCAGGAAGGGGTAGTCAGGGGAATATGCACTACTACACATCAAGGGATCAGTAATGGAAAGGGTGAGCAGTTTTATGTTCCTGTGTGTCAATATCTCTCAGATCAAAGATGCAATTGTAAAGACACAACAGCAACTATGTTTCATTAGGAGTTTGAGAAGACTTAGTATGTCACCATAGACTCTTGCAAATTTTCTACAGATGTACCATGGAGAGCATTCTAACTGGTTGCATCACCATCTTGTATGGAGAGGCCACTGCAGACGATCGGAAAAAAACTGCAGTAAGTTGTAAACTCAGAAAGCTCCATTATTGACACTAATCTCCCCAGTATCAAGGACACCACCAAAATACGATAGCTCAAGAATTCGGCATCCATCTTTAAGTGTACCCATTAACCTGGACGTGCCTACTTTTCATTGCTACCATCATGGAGTAGGTACGACAACCTGAAAGCACTCACTTAACATTTCAGAAATGGTTTCTATTCCTCGGCCATTAGATTTCTAATTGGCAATGAAATCATGAACACTTCAGTATTTTTCCATCTCTTTTCCAATAGTTATTTGTTTATATACTGTTACGTACCAGTGGGTATCTTGTACCTGTCACGTGACCACGATGTAATTGAAGCTATGCTGGAGATGAGGTAATGGTCTTGTGATGGAGGAGTGACGTCATTTTCCCGCCAGTGAGAGGTCATGTGATAGTTTTTCAACCGGGAATAAAAGGAGAACCCCACCCTGTGACGTGGGCAGTTCGTGGCTGAATTCACCACTGACTCCATGCTGCTGTGTATTCCAATATTATGATGCAGTTTCATTTAAAAGTGGAGTTTTACTTTCTGTTTTAAGTCTCAAAGGTTATTGCCAGCAGTTTCGCTATAATACTGCCAGTTTGGTCAGTGGAGAGTGAAGATTTTAAAGGAGTTTGGAAATCCCGAAGGATTGGGAAAGTTAATGTCAACGGTGATACAGATTTGACCTTTGTTTAATCTTCGCACGAGGAATGTAACGAGTATCCATGATAACCCCTGTTCTGCCAGAAGAGTAGAGGGTTGGATACAAAGTCTCTCAAAGAAAGGTCAGTGCCTTTAAGTCATTTTATTTCTTTTTCAATCTCTTTATTATTATTAATAATATTATGAACAAAATACAATTGATATATTAACAAAGGGATTACAAACATACAAATTCCCATTACACATGAAAGAATACATAAGCAATGATTACAGTATAAATGAGTTTTCCCAAAACATGGACCATACAGTATATGTATGAACAAGGTAAATCTAGGTATTTCATAATATATGGTATAAAAAAAAAGAAAAAAAAGATTGCAAAATTGACTAAACTACTAATCTAATAACTAATAAAGAAGAAAAAAGCAAAAAAAAAGAAAAAAAACTAAAAAGGAAAAAAAGGGCTGTTTATAATATCTCACAAGAATACATAATCATCAGTGTCGTCAACTCCGATCCTCTCAACATAAATAAGATTAAAGCTGGAAAATCAAATAAGCTTGGAACAGGGTCATATTACATCATATGAAAATATTGAATAAACGGTCTCCATATCTCTTCAAATTTAATAGAGGTATCGAATACACCACTTCTAATTTTTTCTAAATTTAAACATAACATAGTTTGAGAAAGCCAATGAAATACAGTGGGAGGATTAATTTCCTTCCAATTCAACAAAATAGATCTTCTAGCCATCAAAGTGAGAAATGCAATCATTCGACAGGCGGAAGAAGATAAATGAAGTGAGTCCATCATTGGTAAACCAAAAATTGCGGTAATAGGATAGGGTTGTAAATCGATATTCAATACCGCAGAGATAATATCAAAAATATCTTTCCAATACTTTTTCAAAAGCGGACATGACCAAAACATATGAGTTAAAGATGCGATTTCAATTTGACATCTATCACAAATAGGGTTTATATAAGAATAAAAATGAGCTAATTTATCCTTGGACATATGGGCCCTATGTACAACCTTAAATTGTATTAATGAATGTTTGGCACATATAGATGATGTATTAACTAATTGAAGAATTCTATCCCAATTCTCAATAGGAATAATAAGATTAAGCTCTCTTTCCCAATCATTTTTTGTTTTATAAAGGGGCTCTGAACATATCTTCATAATTATATTATAAAGTTTTGATATAAGCCCTTTTTGAAAAGGGTTTAATTCGAACAAACTCTCCAAAATATCTGAAGAGACAAAATTTGGAAACGTAGGAAGTACCGTACTTAAAAAATGCCTAACCTGTAAATATCTAAAAAAATGAAATCTAGGCAAATTATATTTATTAGATAATTGCTCAAAAGACATAAAACAATTGTCCGAAAATAAATCAGAAAATCTTAGTAAACCCTTAGTTTTCCAAGCCAAAAAAGCTTGATCTATAATTGAAGGGTGGAAAAAACAATTAGATACAATAGGAATATTTAAAACGAATTGAGTCAACCCGAAAAATTTCCGAAATTGAAACCATATATGTAAGGAGTATTTAACTATCGGGTTGTCAATTCGTTTTGGCAATTTAGAAAGAGCAAAAGGGAGAGAAGTCCCTAAAATAGACCCAGAGCATAACCTGGTACTGATTTAATTTCCAAACTCACCCAATGAGGGCCAAAAGAACCATCCCAGTCTTTCAACCAACATAACAAATATCTTATATTAACTGCCCAATAATAAAATCTGAAATTAGGTAATGCCAACCCACCTTTCTTCTTTGTCTTCTGTAAGTATATTTTACCTAACCTGGGATTTTTATTCTGTCATATATATGAGGAAATTTTTGAATCAACATTAGTAAAAAAAAGATTTCAGAATAAAAATTGGTACCGCTTGAAAAATATATAAAAACCTAGGTAAAATAACCATCTTAATAGCATTAATCCTACCTATCAGAGATAAAGATAATGGTGACCACTTAGTAAACAAGCCTTTAATCTGATCAATTAAGGGTAAAAAATTAAACCTAAATAATTCTTAATGGTTTTTTGTGGTTTTAATCCTCAAGTAAGTAAAAGAGTCATTAACTAATTTAAAAAGTAAATTTCCATAACTTGGGACCTGTCTATTCAAAGGAAACAATTCACTCTTATTAAGATTTAACTTATACCCAGAGAACTCACTAAATTGAGCTACTGGAGTGTGATAAATCAGTTTAATCCAAGAAATGAATGTCGGACTAAAATTAAACTTCTCCAACACATAAAATAAGTAAGGCCATTCAACTCTATCAAATGGTTTCTCCGCATCTAATGAAATCACACATTCTGAAGTGCTATGTGAAGAAGTATAAACAATATTCCGTAATCTCCTAACATTGAAAAAAGAATAGCGATTTTTAATAAAACCGGTTTGATCTTCCGAAATAATTTGGGGTAATACCTTCTCCAGCCTGGAAGCCAGTAACTTGGAAAAGATCTTGGAGTCCACATTCAATAAAGATATTGGTCTATAGGATGCACAGTCAGTAGGGTCTTTATCATATTAAAGAAATGGAAGCTCTATAAAAAGATTGTGGCAAATTCCCCAATCTAATTGCTTCTTCAAAAACCCTGCATAACCAAGGAGAAAGAGTAGCGGAAAAACATTTTAAAAATTCTACTGTATACCCATCTGGACCTGGTGCTTTCCCAGAATTCATTGAGGAAATAACCCCTTTAATTTCTGCATCCGTAATCGAAGTATCTAATATTGAAAGATCATTGGATGATAATTTTGGAAAATTCAATTTCCCAAGGAAATCACACATGGTATTATGATCCTGAGGGAATTCAGATTGATACAGGGAGGTATAAAAGTCTTGAAATGACTTATTTATCTCATCATGGTTAACTGTCAAATCCCCATTCTGCTGACGAATCTTAGTGATTTGACGTTTAACCAAAACATTCTTCAACTGACTAGCTAACAGTTTACCCGATTTATCACCATGTATATAAAAATCAGATCTGGTTTTCATTAATTGATTTTCAATCAGAGATGTAAGTAATAAACTATGTTCCGTTTGAAGTTCAACCCTTTGTTTGTAAAGCTCCTTACTAGGAGTGATCGAATATTTCTTGTCAATCTCTTTAATTTTATCAACCAATAAAAGAGTTTCCTTCTTAATGCGTTTTCTCAGACCAACAGAGTAAGAGATAATCTGTCCACGTATATATGCTTTAAAAGTGTCCCAAAGTGTTCCGCAAGAAATACCATCCGTGGAATTAGTTGAAAAGAAGAAATCGATCTGCTCCTTCATAAATTTAATAAAGTCCGGATCTTGCAATAAGGTAGAGTCAAAACACCATTGTCTAACATTAGAAGCTGTATCCATAAATTTAATAGAAAGTTTTAATGGAGCATGGTCAGAGATAGCTATAATATCATAATTACAACCAATTACCGATGGAATAAAACAAGAGTCAATAAAAAAATAATCAATTCTCGAATAGGAATGATAAACATGTGAAAAAAAAGAAAACTCTTTGTCATTAGGATGCCAAAATCTCCAAATATCAAAAATTCCATTATCAGTCAAAAAGGAGTTAATACAAGTGGCCGACTTATTGGGTAAAGTCTGAATAGATATAGATTTGTCCATCAAAGGATTTAAACAACAATTAAAGTTCACACCCATTTTTAACTTATATTCATTTAGATTAGGTAAAGAAGTAAATAAGGACTTTAAAAAGTCAGGACAATCCACATTTGGAGCATAAACATTAACCATAGCAACCTTTTTATTACAAAGTAAACCCGTAATTAACAAAAATCTACCATTTGGATCCGAAAGGGTATCGTGTTGAACAAATGCAATAGAGGAGTCAATAAAAATTGAAACTCCCTTAACTTTGGCATTCGAATTCGAATGATACTGTTGACCCCGCCAAGACCTAAAAAAGCGATATTTGTCCTCCTTCCTCACATGAGTTTCTTGTACAAAAATGATATGAGCATTAAGTCTTTGGAATACTTTGAAAATCTTCTTTCGTTTAATCGGATGGTTTAAACCATTAGTATTCCAAGACACAAAATTAATGGTCTGAGCCATGTTTCTAAAGTTAACCCTTTGGTATAGAAAAGGTTAACCAAATTATAAACTCATGCACCCGAAAGAGGAACCAAAATAAAGAGCGGACCCAGAAGTGACGACATCGTAGACATATTTGTAGTTCAGAAACAGCCCAAATAAAAAAACCAAAACAAACTGGTAAAAGAAAAATAAAATTAGAAAACAGACCATCCCCCACCCCCACAAGAAAAAGAAAAAAAGCCAAAATATGGCTAGAAAAAGGAAAAAATGAGACTAATTCTACCCCCATATCAGCGGAAGACCACTCCGTATATAAAGGATATATATAAAAAAAACACCCGACTATTAAAATTATAATCACTAAACTAAAAACCACGCTTCTTAATATACTTAATTGTAAAAAAAAAAGAATATAATCACTAAAAGCTTATAAATCAGGTTATAACCCAAACAAATCAAGAAATATTTAAACTATGATAAGCGATGCATTATAGGAAGAAGACGAGAAAAGAAAAAATAACGCCATCTTAAACAAAACCAAGAATATTTTTCCAAAAAACCACCATCTTAATAAAAAAGAATTTCCCTTCGAAAGGTTAAAAATATACCTTCGAGGGAACAAAAATAATAGTCAAAAATATAGTATAATGGTTAAAGTGTATAAAACAGAGCGATTAATATAACGAAAACACACTTTAACTTAAATATGAAGTATAGGATAAACCTACACCAATAACCAGAGACTAACTCTGGTTTAAGGAATCGAAAACCATCTTACACGATCAGAATCACTCATTTATTAGGGATTAGTGTCTATGGCTGTAGGAAAGTTCTCCTCCAGATACTTTCTCGCTTCAGATGTAGAAAGGAAAACCTGGCGTGGAGCATTCGACGGAGAGATTCTAAGCTTCGCAGGGTATAAGAGCACAGGTTTTAGATTTTTCTCATAACATTCAGACATCAGAGGTTTAAAAAGCCTTTTCTTCATAACTTCAGGACTAAAATCTTCCACCAAACGGAAGTGGTACTCTTGAAATTTAATCATCCCAGCCCGCCGAGCCACACGAATAAGTTGTTCTTTGTCGTGTACATAGTGAAACCGGACAATTACAACCGAGGGTTTAGCTGGAGCACTCGATGAACGACGCCAAATTCTATGTGCTCGATCAAGTAACTGGGGATTCTCTGGGAAAACCGACGGGAACACATCTTTTAAAAGTTGAGCAAAATATTTTGAAGGATCGCCTTTTTCTATGCCGTCTGGGAGACCAAGTATACGTAGGTTCTGTCTTCTGGACCGATTCTCAAAGTCGACACTCTTGGCTTTAAGTGTTTCCACCAGTTTAATGGTCGAAATTAAATCCTGTTGCAATTTTTCAATTGTCAAATCTTGTTTCCGAGCTTCTTCTTGCAGAGACGCAATAAGAACTTGCTGCTGGTTAACTACTGAATCCGTCTTAAACATATAATCTTGAAAAGCCTTTATATCTTGTTTAAAAACTTGTTGTAGTTCATCGAATTTTTTATCCAAAACCTCCATAAACAGTTCATAAGTTAATTCAGTGCATTGCGGATGAGCTTGCTTCTTTCCATTACCGTTCGGGTTGCGCCCCGGTTCTCGTCCTTTAGATCTAAGAGCCATTTCTGTTTGCATATCTTCAAAAATTCACAATAAACTCTTAACGATAAGCCCAAGAAAATAGCAAGAATCTTTTGGTGTAGGTAAAAAATAAGTTGGATAAGGGTGATCAAAGGTTAAAAAAAGTAAAGGTTATGGAGCGAATCTAAAACAGTACTCACTCCACGAGCGTCTCCCGCTGACCTGAAGTCATTTTATTTCCTTCGGTCGTAAATCCTCCAGGGAATAACATACTTCGGCTAGGATCAGCAGTAACTCCACAAGAGAATTTAAATAATTTTCAAGAAGTCTCTCCTTTAACAGACTGTGTAAGCATTTGGACTTTTGCATTACTACTTCTAGGAACTGTTTTCGCATTCTCGCTTTAAGAACTGTTCGAGCTACTGTATTGCAGCTGACTTCCGGTTAAGTTAGTCGTTTGTTTACTTTTTGGTTTTTTTAGCAGTGTTTAATAAATGTTTTATTTGTTATAAAAACCCTGTCTCAAATCATATATTCATTGTTGCTGATTTGTAACAATACTTACTGTAATTTATGGTTTTTATTACTGTGTATTACAATGTACTGACATCAGAAAACAAATTAAGTATGCCGATGATACTAAGGTAGGAGGTGTTGTGGATAATGAGGTGGGTTTTCAAAGCTTGCAGGGAGATTTATGCCGGTTAGAAGAATGGGCTGAACGTTGGCAGATGGAGTTTAATGCTGAGAAGTGTGAGGTTCTACATTTTGGCAGGAATAATCCAAATAGAACATACAGGGTAAATGGTAGGGCATTGAGGAATGCAGTGGAACAGAGAGATCTAGGAATAACAGTTCATAGTTCCCTGAAGGTGGAGTCTCATGTAGATAGGGTGGTGAAGAAGGCTTTTGGAACGCTGGCCTTTATAAATCAGAGCATTGAGTACAGAAGTTGGGATGTAATGTTAAAATTGTACAAGGCATTGGTAAGGCCAAATTTGGAATATTGTGTACAGTTCTGGTCACCGAATTATAGGAAAGATATCAATAAATTAGAGAGAGTGCAGAGACGATTTACTAGGATGTTACCTGGGTTTCAGCACTTAAGTTACAGAGAAAGGTTGAACAAGTTAGGTTTCTCTTCATTGGAGCGTAGAAGGATGAGGGGGGATTTGATCGAGGTATTTTAAATTTTGAGAGGGATAGATAGAGTTGACGTGAATAGGCTGTTTCCATTGAGAGTAGGGGAGATTCAAACGAGAGGACATGATTTGAGAGTTAGGGGGCAAAAGTTTAAGGGAAACACGAGGGGGTATTTCTTTACTCAGAGAGTGATAGCTGTGTGGAATGAGCTTCCTGTAGAAGTAGTAGAGGCCAGTTCAGTTGTGTCATTTAAGGTAAAATTGGATAGGTATATGGACAGGAAAGGAGTGGAGGGTTATGGGCTGAGTGCGGGTAGGTGGGACTAGGTGAGATTAAGAGTTCGGCACGGACTAGGAGGGCTGGAATGGCCTGTTTCCGTGCTGTGATTGTTATATGGTTATATGGTCATGATGTATGCTGGTGATATTAAACCTGATTCTGATTGCTGATTGTTTCATGACAGATTCAATGCTCATCCACTTCTCAAATGTTGTGAAAGGACCTGCCTCCACTTCCACCTCAGGCAGTGTGACGGAAAAATCTCTTCCTTAGATCTCCCAGCCACTCTAGAAATTTCTGCTCCTGGAAACCAGCACTAACCTGATTTTCCCAATCCACCTGCATATTGAAATCCCTCAAGACACTTCTAATATTGCCCTTTTGGTATGAAGTTTTTATTGCTCATTGTAATTTGTAGACCACATCCTTACTACCATTTGGGGGTCTGTATACAACTCCCATCAGGATCTTTTTAACCTTGCAGTCCCTTAGTTCTATCCACAAAGTTTCAGTACCTTCTGATACTATGTCACCTTTTTCCAATGATTTGATTCAATGTTTTACCAACAGAACCACGCCACCCCCTTGCCTTCCTTCCTATCCTTTTGATAACAATGTGTATTCTTTGACACTAATCTCCCAGCTATAATCTTCTTTCAGCTGTGATTCAGTTATGCCTACAACATCATCAAGTCAAGTCAAATCGCTTTTCATTGTCATTTCGACCATAAACTGCTGATACAGTACACGGTATAAACAAAACAACATTCCTCCATACCAGCCAAACTACAACTGTGCTACAAGTTCACTTTTATTCCATATACTGTGAGTGTTCATATAGAACACCCTTAGTTCTGTATTCACACTTACCAATTTTGTCCGCCTTTTACATTGTAACTCATCCTGTTGACTGCAGTTTTGCCCGATCAACAGCCTCTCTTTGCTACACATTGCCCACACACTATTCATTCAGAAATCAGATGGCAGAGGGAAAGAAGCTGTTCCTGATTCATTGAGTGTGTGCCTTAAGGCTGCTATGCCTCCTTCCTCAGAAGCAATGTTCTGAGTGACAAATCTTTAATGATGGATGCTGCCTTTTTGTGGCTCCTTGAAGATGTCCTTGATACTACAGAGGCTCGTGCCCATAATGGAACTGACTAAGTTCAAAACTTCTTGCAGCTTCTTTTGATCCTGTACAGCAGCCACTACCCTCACACCAGACATTGATGTAGGCAGTTAGATTGGTCTACAACGTACATCTGTAAAAAATTTGTGAGCACCCTTTGGTGATATCAGATAGCTGGCTGGTGGTGTAGTGGCATTAGCGTCAGACTTTAGAGTGAAGGCTCCCGAGTTCGAATCCAGCCGGCTACTTTGCACGATTTCCATCGGTGCTGGGTTGAGCATCGAGCTAACAACTCAGCCTCATTAAAAATAAGAAAAACTGCTAAAATATGCAGTCACTACGGCATCTCGATGACTCCACTCGGAGTTAAGGACTTCTTCTTCTTTCTTGGTGACATACCAAATCTCCTCAAACTCCTAATGAAATGTTGCTGCTTACGTGCCTTTTTTGTGGCTGCTTTGATATGTTGGACCCAGGATAGATCCTCAGAGGTATTGACACTCAAGAACTTGAATTGCTCACTCACTCCACTTCTGATCCCTTTATGAGGACTCGTGTGTGTTCCCTCGTCTTAAACTTTCTGAAGGTGTTATTGACATTGAGTGCAAGGTTGTTGCTGCGACACCACTCAACTATTTGGCACATCTCGCTTCTGTCAGCCTTGTTGTCACCATCTGAACTTCTGCCAATGATAGTTGAGTTGTTGTCAAATTTATAGATGGCATTTGATCTGTGCCTAGCCACATGGTCATGGGTGTAGAGAGAGTAGAGCACTCAGCTAAGCATACAACCTTGAGATGCAGCAGGGTTCATTGTAGTCTTCTGGGAAAGAAGTCGAGGAACCAATTATAGAGGGAGCTACAACGGCCCGGGTGTTGTAGCATTTCAATCACATCTTTAGGAATCATGATGTTGAACACTGAGCTGTAGTCAATAAACAGCATTTTGACACAAGTAACAGTTTTGTCCAACTGATCCAAGCCGCATGAAGAGCTAATGAGATCGCATCTGCTGTGGACTTATTGTAGTGATAGTAAATATTGCAATGCAACAAGATCCTCGTTTAGACACAAATAAGAGAAAATCTGCAGATGCTGGAAATCCAGCAACTCACACAAAATGCTGGAGGAACTCAGCAGGCCAGGCAGCATCTATGTTTGGCAGGAGTTGATTCTAGCCAAAACCAACCTCTCAAAGCACTTTATCACTGTAGCTGTGAATGTTACTGGACAATAGTCATTAAGCCTGCTCTTCTTTGGCACTGGTATGATTGTCCTTTTCAAGTAGGTCAGAACCTCCAGTGTTAGCAATGAGAGATTGAAAATGCCTTTGGCCACCCCTGCCAGCTGGTGGCATCAGTTTTCAGAGCCCTACCAAGTACACCATCAGAGCCTATCACATTGTGAGGGTCACCCTCTTGAAACACAGTCTGCTGTAAGCTTCCATGGGTTTTTTCTGGGAATAGAGGCAGCCATGGATGACAGTCCTAGCACTGTGTTTGGAGTCCGAGGGAAAGTGAGCGGATGGATCTACCAGACACTGCCGAGCTCCAGCTATCTAAATCCAAGGATTAGGAACTCGGAACAAAAATATACTTGAGTTAATCTCGGTTGAAGAGTCCACCTTCCAGTGAAAGAAACTGTCAGTTAGTGCTGCATGGGAAAAGAAGAACAAAATTCTTCCATTAGATTTAGTTCTTGAGAAAATCAACTTTATTTCAGCTCTACCTCTGGACCGTTCAACCCGTGGTGGTGGTGGCATCCGTCGGTCTCAAGAGACCATGGATCAGGAACCACGGTTCCTGTAACCTACC
Organism: Hemitrygon akajei; assembly: GCF_048418815.1. Lineage (NCBI taxonomy): Eukaryota > Metazoa > Chordata > Chondrichthyes > Myliobatiformes > Dasyatidae > Hemitrygon > Hemitrygon akajei. Next base: position 40,999,976 of record NC_133154.1, read on the forward strand.
ATAACTTCCCTGTCTCATTGGAACATACCTTTGCAGAACTCCACACAAATATCCCCTGAATATTTGCCACATTTCTTCTGTACCTTTCCCTGAGAACATCTGTTCCCAATTTAAGCTTCGAAGTTCTTGCCTGATTGCCTGATAATTCCCCTTACTCCAATTACATGGATCTGGAGTTTCCAGGGCGCAGGCCTGGGCAGGGTTGTATGGGAGACCGGCAGTTGCCCAAGCTGCAGGCCTTCCCCTCTCCACGCCACCGATGTTGTCCAAGGAAAGGGCACTAGGACCCATGCAGCTTGGCACCGGTGATGTCGCAGAGCAATGTGTTGTTAAGTGCCTTGCTCAAGGACACAAACACGCTGCCTCATCTGAGGCTCGAACCAGTGACCTTCAGGTTACTAATCTGATGCCTTGCCCACTAGGCCACGCATAAGAACATGTTTTGTACCATTCTCTCTGGGTACATGATGATATCAAACACCAGGGAACTGAATGGTTAGTCTGGTCCCTGATACGTGCGCAGTTAGAAGATCAGGAGTTGTTCCTCTAACTTGGATTGAACCTTGCTGTAACAGTGTGATGTCAAACATTACTTTAGAGACTTCAATTATCTCATCTGCAATACAGTGATGTATTTTGTAAATCTTTTTACAGGTCAGAAATGACAAATAATCTGTGTACCATCATGCCAAACACATCAGTTAGAAACAGAAACATAGAAAACCTACAGCACAATACAGGCCCTTTGACCCACAAAGTTGTGCCAAACCTGTCCCTACCTTAGAAATTACTAGGATTACCCATAGCCCTCTATTTTTCTAAGCTCCATGTACCTATAAAAAGTCTCTTAAAAGACCCTATCGTATCCGTCTCCACCACCGTTGCTGGCAGCCCATTCCACGCACACCACTCTCTGCGTAAAAAAACTTAGCCCTGACATCTCCTCTACCTACTCACAAGCACCTTAAACCTGTGCCCTCTCGTGGCAGCTATTTCAGCCTTGGGAAAAAGCCTCTATCCACATGATCAATGCCTCTTATAATCTTATACACCTCTATCAGGTCATCTCTCATCCTCCGTCGTTCCAAGGAAAAAAGGCAGAGTTCACTCAACCTGTCTTCATAAGACATTCTCCCCAATCCAGGCAATATTCTTGTAAATCTCCTCTGCACCCTTTCTATGGTTTCCACATCCTTCCTGTAGTGAGGCAACCAGAATTGAGCACAGTACTCTAAGTGGGGTCCTATATAGCTGCAACATATATATCTCGGCTCCTAAATTCAATTCCACGATTGATGAAGGCCAAAATACTGTGTGCCTTCTTAACCACAGAGACAACCTGCGCAGCTGCTTTGAGCGTCCTATGGACTCGGACCCCAAGATTCCTCTGATCCTCCACACTGCCAAGAGTCTTACCATTAATACTATATTCTGCCATCATATTTGACCTACCAAAATGAACCACTTCACACTTAACTGGGTTCAACTCCATCTGCCACTTCTCAGGCCAGTGTTGCATCCTATCAATGTCCCGCTGTAACCTCTGACAGCCCTCCACAACACCCCCGACCTTTGTGTCATCAGCAAACTTATTAACCCATCCCTCCATTCCTCATCCAGGTCGTTTATAAAAATCACAAAGAGTAAGGGTCCCATAACAGATCCCTGAGGCACACCACTGATCACCGACCTCCATGCAGAATATGACCTGTTTACAAACACTCTTTGCCTCTGTGGACAAGCACGACCTGCCCTTGACAAAGCCTTGCTGACTATTCCTAACTATTATTATACCTCTCTAAATGTTCATAAATCCTGCCTCTCAGGATCTTCTCCATTAGCTTACCAACCACTGAAGTAAGACCCACTGGTCTATAATTTCCTGGGCTATCTCTACTCCCTTTCTTGACTAAGGGAACAACATCCACAACCCTCCAATCCTCCGGAACCTCTCCTGTCCCCATTGATGATGCAAAGATCATCGCCAGAGGCTCAGCAGTCTACTCCCTCACCTCCCACAGTAGCCTGGGGTACATCTCATCCAGTCCCAGCGATTTATCCAACTTGAAGCTTTCCAAAAGCTCCAGCACATCCTCTTTCTTAATTTCTACATGCTCAAGCTTTTCAGTCTGCTGCAAGTCATCACTACAATCACCAAGATCCATTTCCATAGTGAATACTGAAGTGAAGTATTCTTCAAGTACGCCCGACGCCGGCTCCCTAAGCCTGAGTCGATGTAGTAGTATTAAGTACCTCTGCTATTTCCTCCAATTCCATACTCACTTTCCCACTGTCACACTTGATAAGTCCTATTCTTTCATGTCTTATCCTCTTGCTCTTCACATACTTGTAGAATGCTTTGGGGTTTTCCTTAATCCTGCCCGCCAAGGCCTTCTCATGGCCCCTTCTGGCTCTCCTAATTTCCTCCTTAAGCTCCTTCCTGTTAGCCTTATAATCTTCTAGCTCTCTAACATTACCTAGTTCTCTGAACCTTTTATAAGCTTTTCTTCTTGACTAGATTTACTACAGCCTTTGTACACCATGGTTCCTGTAACCTACCATAACTTCCCTGTCTCATTGGAACATACCTTTGCAGAACTCCACACAAATATCCCCTGAATATTTGCCACATTTCTTCTGTACCTTTCCCTGAGAACATCTGTTCCCAATTTAAGCTTTGAAGTTCTTGTCTGATTGCCTGATAATTCCCCTTACTCCAATTACATGCTTTTCTAACTTCTCTTTTCCTATCTCTCTCCAATGCTATTGTAAAGGAGATAGAATTATGATCACTATCTCCAAAATGCTCTCTCACTGAGCGATCTGACATCTGACCAAGTTCATTTCCCAATACCAAATCAAGTACAGTCTCTCCTACTCCACCCATCTAAACCCCCCGCTCTAGGGGAGATGCCAATCGATATTTGAGAAATTAAAATCTCCCACCACAACAACTCTTATTATTACACCTTTCCAGGATCTGTTTCCCTATCTGCTCCTCTACATCCCTGTTACTATTGGGCGGCCTATAAAAAAACACCCAGTAGAGTTATTGATCCTTCCTGTTCCTCACCTCCACCCACAGACTCCGTAGACAATCCCTCCATGACGTCCACCTTTTCTGCAGCCATGACACTATCTCAGATCAATAGTGCCACACCCCACCTCTTTTGCCTCCCTCCCTGTCCTTTCTGAAACATCTAAAACCCCACACTTGAAGTAACCATTCCTGTCCCTGATATATTGGATATATTTAAGGCCACAACATCATAGCTCCAAGTACTGATCCAGGCTCGAAGCTCATCCACTTTGTTTACAATACTCCTTGCATTAAAATAAATACATCTCAAACCATCAGTCTGAGTGCGTCCCTTCTCTATCACCTGCCTATCCTCCCTCACACAGTGTCTCCAAGCTTTTTCTATTTGTGAGCCAGCAGACTCTTCCCCAGTCTCTTCAGTTCAGTTTCCACCCCCCAACAATTTTAGTTTAAACTCTCCCCAGTAGCCAATGATCCAGAAATCTGAATCCCTGCCCCCTGCTCCAATCCCTCAGCCACGCATTTATCTTCCACCCCACTCTATTCCTATTCTCACTGTCACGTGGCACAGGCAGTAATCCCAAGATTACTACCTTTGCGTTCTAAGGACTCTGTGCAGATATTTAAGGAGTGACCAGATATTTCCTTTGTAACGCTGATATATCTGTTGTTGATCTGAGGAGATGATATCTCATTGAAATCCACTGGAACTGGGTACAGAGAACACACCAGCATTTGTTGATATGAGTGAATTGCAGGAAGCGATTCAATGAAGTTACAGTATATATGAAAATTCACAACTGTGAGAAGCTGTTCACTTTCTCAGCTGATCTGCACAGTGAGCTAACAAGAAAAGGGACTGGTCAATTATTCCATGTGTGGGAAGAGTAATCTGACCTGCTGACTCATGAGCAAGTTCTCACTGTGGACAAGCTGTTCATTTGTTCAGACTGGGAAATGGTTCACCGTACAATTCACTCAGTCCTCCAACCTACAGACACACAAGTTGATTCACACAAGGGAGATGATGTTCACCTGCACAGACTGGGAAGGGATTCACTCAGTCAATCTACCGACAGACACATCAGTCAGTTTACACTGAGGAGATGCTAGTTACCTGCTTAGGATGCTGGAAGGTATTTATTTGTTCATCTGACTGATTGACACACCAGTTATTTCACTCTGTGGCGATGCTGTTCACCTGGTCAGATTGTAGGAAGGAATTCACTCAGTCATCTCAAATGAGGGTCCATTAACAAATTCACACTAGGGAGTGAATTGTTCACCTGCTCTGAACGTGGGAAGGGATTCACTCGATCATTTGACCTGAAGCAACATCTGCGAGTTCACACTGAGAGGCTCTGAAAGTGGGAAGGGATTTTTCTCAATCAAGACACACTGTGGCACATTATCAAGTTCACACTGTGGAAAGGCCGTTCACCTGCTCTGAATGTGGGAAGGGACTTTCTATCATGCAACCTTCTGGCATACTATCAATGCTGGGGAGATGCTGTTCACCTGCTCAGATTGGGGGAAGTCTAAGTGCAGAACTCTATAAGTGTTAATTTGCTGGTTATATCTGTGGTGAGGAAGATGAATGCGATGTTAGGATTCATTTCAAGAAATCTGGAATCAAGGATGTAATGCTGAAACTTTATAGGGCACTGGTGAGGCATCACTTGGAGTATTGTGGGCAGTTTTGGGCCGTTTAATTTAGAAATAATGCGCAAACATTGGAAAGGGTTCAGAGGAGGTTCACAAGAATGATTCTGGGAATGAATCGGTTCTCATTAGAGCAGTGATTGAAGGCTGTGACTGTAAGTTAGAAAAATGTTGGAGGGTGGACACTCTCATTGAAATCTATCTAATGTTGAAAGGCCTCAATAGAGTGGCCGTGAAGAGGATATTTCATTTGGTGAGCAATTCTAGGACCAGAGGTCACAGTCTCAGAGAAGAGGGATGTCCATTGTGAACAGAGGTGAGGAGGAATATCTTTAGCCAGATGGTAGAGAATCTGTGGAATTTGTTGCCACAGGTATCTGTGGAGGCCAGACCATTGAGTATATTTAAAGCAGAGACTGGTTAGTCAGGGCATGAAAGGTTATGGGGAGAAGGCAGAAGAATGGAGTTGAGAGGGAAATGGACCAGGAAATGGAAATGGAAATGATGAAATGGCGGTGCAGACTGAATGGGCCGAATGCCTTAATTCTGCTCCTACGTCTTATGGTTTTTCAACACAATGGTAGTGTTGAAGCTCTTGTGCCTTTTTTCTCCACCCCTCAGTTCTAAGTTCCTTTAAATAATTATCTGACTCCACCTCAAATACATCCAACAACCTGGACTCCCCACCTACTGGGGAAGAGAATCCCAGAGATTGTACACTCAAACATTGTTTTCCAGAAATTTCCACACCTCCACTTGAAATGAGTGTCCCCTTATTTTGCAGCAATCGCCCCTTGTCCAAGGCTCTCTCACTGATGAGGAGAGATATCCTTTCAAGTTGCTCAGCAGATACATGGCCTGAAAACTGTGCAGCATTTAAATTTTTTTAAAATGTGAAATGCATACCATGAATATTTGGAATGAAAAACCACATTCTTTTGATTTTATTTATTAATTAAAGGGTATAATGAAATTCAGTACCCCTTAAATAAAATCTTTCAAGTTTAATAACTTTTTTCTCATCTGTCTTTATTACAAATCCATTGTCTATCAACACTGCCCAGATTAGAAAACTACAGCACAGAAACAGGCCCGTCAGTCCACCTGGACCATAGCCCCCTACCCCTCCCATCCAACTTCTCTCAAATGTTCAAATCGTAATCCCATCTACCACTTCCACTGGCAGCTTGTTCTCCACTCATCACCCTCTGAGTGAAGAAGTTTCCCTTCAAACATTTCACCTTTCACCCTTAAACAATTGCCTCTAGTTGGAATCTCACCCACCTGCATGGAAAAAGCCAGCTTGCATTTACGCATATATACCCTCATATTTTTGTATACCTCCATCAAATCTCCTCTCAGTCTTCTCAGTTCAGATGAAAGATACATCTTTATCCTCATTAGATTATCCAAATGTTCCACTTCTAGTCACTGTTTCTGGATTTAAGACTGAATCCATGTTCACAGTCAGCACCAGAAGCTTGAAATGTTTTTAAGATGATTACAAAAATTGTCGTTCTTCAGGTTTTACATTTTTAAGTATGTAGTTCAACATTCAGATTCAGATTCAGTTTATTGTCATTTAGAAACCACAAATGCAATGCAGTTAAAAAATGAGACATCGTTCCTCCAGAATGATATCACAAAATCATATGACAAAACAGACTACACCAGAAAATCCACATAACGTTTGGCAATCCCCAATCCAGAGTCCGGAGAGGCTGCTGCGTATTAATATCATGCTACCGTCTTAGCGCATTCCCCAGAAAGGAGCTCCAAATCCACCAGACAAATAAGACCAAAAACTAAAGCTACAAGACCTGCACAAAACCATGTAGTTACAACATATATTTACAACAGTACAAACAATTGCATAATTGATTAAAAAAAAAGACCATGGGCACAGTAAAAATAGTCCAAAGATGTTAAAGGACTATAAATTCAAAAGAAATCATCACAGTTTCCACAAGTCCCCAGGGTCCCGACAGACTCGCCCTCCCATGCCGGCAGCAGAAGGGAGTACCCCCCCCCCCCCCCCGCTATGGACTTCCACAGCGCCGCCTGACTCAGCCTCGCAGACGCAGCACACACCGAAAGCTACCTGACTGCAGTGGACTCCGACTCCGTCGAACTTCTTGATGCACCATCAATAACTCTCGGAGACGGGAGGCCAATGATAGGCTTTTATTAGCTGCAAGAGACCACGATTAGCAGCAAGAGACGACCACACAACATCCTGGAGACTGAGGGAGGAGCAGTGCCTCCAATCACCTTTATACAGGGGTCTGTGGGAGGAGCCACAGGAGCAGTCAGCAGAGGAGCATGTCCAGACAGGTATATATAGTTCACCACACCTCCGAGCCTCCGACCACCCCCTCCGGCACAGCTTCTCCGAGCACCATCCTCTGCCGAGCGTATTAAGACGGCCCTGCCAGCGGCCATGGGCAATGCGACCCTGAGGACTGGGGGCCTGTTCTTCTCAACAGAGTCCCGGACCTCACAGCAGCAGCAACAATGAAGAAGGTCTTCCTGGAGATGTTCCCAATGTTCCTCCGTGCTCCCACATCAGTTTTCAATCGATTATGATTGCGTACAGCATCCTGCTTCACAAATAACAGATAATCAGCTCCGGAGTGGCCACTGCAAGCTGCGTCGCGCCACCATCTTGTTTTTCATATCACTGAACTTGACTTTCTTAATTTCTCAGAAGTGAAAATTTGAAATCACAGTATTGATATTTTTGAGGCAACGCTTTTGTTGTAGTTTGTATTAGTAGCTGAATACTTTTTGTCAGCCATAAAAGTTTATCTTTTCCAAATTGAAAATTAGTAGTGTTTGCCAGGGTCAAAGCTTGCCATTCTCTTAACTCATCATCGGAAAATCTATTATCCAACTGATTACACACTCATAGGATGAATTGAATAATAGATGCAGCCTGGATGTCAGAACTTATAGGTGCAGGCAGATCTTCTACATTGTCACTCCAATAAAGGGTATCGTCAAGATACTATGATTGTAACCTGTTAATTTTTGCTTTTTCAAACTGCAGTGTTTCAATTGTATTCAAGCAGGTATTCTGAAGGAATGTACAAAGAGATGCCAGATCTTCTCAAACAACATTATAGACTTATTATTATATGCTAATAATTCCAAAATTAGATTAATATTAATAAAAGGCTTGCCATGAGGCAGAGTGGGACGGCTTTGACTCAATCAGGCTTCGGCGAGAACAGGCAGAGGCGAGGTTGAACGGCGCATGACTGTGCAAGCGCAAGAAAGTCGGCCTCTGAGATCAGCGGGGGAATTTTAAAAAGCGAGCAGAGGCTGAGTACGAGCTTCACTCCAGGTGAGGTAAGGCCGGGTAAACTCCTTTAATTAATCTAATTAGCTTAGGAGTAGGTAATGGAGGCAGCAGTTAGGGCAGTTGAGTGCTCCGTTTGCAGTATGTGGGAAGTCAGGGCGAGCACTGCTGTCCCTGATGACTACACCTGCAAAAGGTGCATCCAGCTGCAGCTCCTGACAAACTGTGTTAGGGAACTGGAGCTGGATGAACTTCGGATCATTTGGGAGGCAGAGGCGGAAATAGACAGGAGTTTCAGGGAGATAGTCACCCCTAGGAGTCAGGAGACAGGTAGTTGGGTGACTATCAGGAGAGGGAAGGGGAATAGACAGGAAGAGCAGAGCACCCCTGTGGCCATTCCCATCAACAATAAGTATACCATTTTGGATACTGTTGGTGGGGACGACCTACCAGGGACAAGTTGCAGAAGTTGCGTCTCTGGCACTGAGAGTGGACCCTCAGCTCAGAAGGGAAGGAGGGAAAAGAGCAGAGTCGTAGTGATAGGGGATTTGATAGCTAGGGGACAGATAGGAAGAGATTGAGAATCCCGGATGGTCTGTTTCGTCCCTGGTGCCAGGGTTCGTGATATCTCAGATCGAGTTCTCAATATTCTCAAGAGGGAGGGTGAGCAGCCAGATGTCGTGGTCCATGTAGGGACCAATGACGTGGGTAGGAAGAGTGAGGAGGTCCTGAAAGGTGAGTTTAGGGAGCTAGGTGCCAAGTTAAAGGACAGGACCTCCAGGATAGCAATCTCAGGATTGCTACCAGTGCCACATGCAGGTGGGTTTAGAAATAGTAAGATAGTGCAGATCAACACGTGGCTGAAGACGTGGTGCAGGAGGGAGGACTTCAGATTTATAGATAATTGGGCAGTTTTCCAGGGAAGGTGGGACCTGTTCCAGCGGGACAGTTTACATCTGAACTGCAGGGGGACAAGTATTCTTGCAGGTAGGTTTGCTAGAGAGGCTCCAGTGGATTTAAACTAGATATGAGGGGGGAGGGGAACCAGAGTGTAGGAACAGATGTATGGGAGAAGGAAGAAAAAGAAGACAGTAAAGTTCTTTGTACTGTTAGAGATGCTAGGAGCATTGTAAGAAAGGTGGATGAGCTTAGAGCATGGATTGATACCTGGAAATATGATGTTGTAGCTATTAGTGAAACATGGTTGCAGGAGGGGTGGCATTACTGGTCAGGGCTACTATTACAGCTGCAGAAAGGGTGGGTAATGTAGCAGGATCCTCTTTTGAGTCAGTATGGGTGGAAGTTAGGAACAAGAAGGGAGCAGTTACTCTACTGGGGGTATTCTATAGGCCCCCTGATAGCAGCAGAGATACCAAGGATCAGATTGGGAGGCAGATTTTGGAAAGGTGCAAAAATAACAGGGTTGTTATCATGGGTGACTTTAACTTCCCTAATATTGATTGGCACCTGATTAGTTCCAAGGGTTTAGATGGGGCAGAGTTTGTTAAGTGTGTCCAGGATGGATTCCTGTCACAGTATGTTGACAGGCCGACCAGGGGGAATGCCATACTAGATCTAGTATTAGGTAACAAACTGGGTCAGGTCACAGATCTGTCAGTGGGTGAGCATCTGGGGGACAGTGATTCACCACTGAGAGGGAACTTGATGACGGTGAGGACAATATGAGTGAGGTTGATGTTCTGGAGCATGTTGATATTAAGGGAGAGGAGGTGTTGGAGTTGTTAAAATGCATTAGGACGGATAAGTCCCCGGGGCCTGACGGAATATTCCCCAGGCTACTCCACGATGCGAGGGAAGTGATTGCTGAGCCTCTGGCTAGGATCTTTATGTCCTCATCCATGGGAATGGTACCAGAGGATTGGAGGGAGGTGAATGTTCTCCCCATGTTCAAAAAAAGGTAGCAGGGATAGTCCGGGTAATTATAGACCAGTAAGCCTTACGTCTGTGGTGGGAAAGCTGTTGGAAAAGATTCTTAGAGATAGGATCTATGGGCATTTAGAGCATCGTAGTCTGATCAGGGACAGTCAGCATGGCTTTGTGAAGGGCAGATCATGTCTAACAAGTCTGATAGAGTTCTTTGAGGAGGTGACCAGGCATATAGATGAGGGTAGTGCAGTGGTTGTGATCTACATGGATTTTAGTAAGGCATTTGACAAGGTTCCACACGGTCGGCTTATTCAGAAAGTCAGAAGGCATGGGATCCAGGGAAGTTTGGCGAGGTGGATTCAGAATTAGCTTGCCTGCAGAAGGCAGAAGGTTGTGGTGGAGGGAGTACATTCAGATTGGAGGGTGTTGACTAGTGGTGTCCCACAAGGATCTGTTCTGGGACCTCTACTTTTCGTGATTTTTATTAATGACCTGGATGCGGGGGTAGAAGGGTGGGTTGGCAAGTTTGCAGATGACACAGAGGTTGGTGGTGTTGTAGATAGTGTAGAGGATTGTCGAAGATTGCAGAGAGACATTGATAGGCTGCAGAAGTGGGCTGAGAAGTGGCAGATGGAGTTCAACCCAGAGAAGTGTGAGGTGGTACACTTTAGAAGGGCAAACTCCAGGCAGAGTACATAGTAAATGGCAGGATACTTGGTAGTGTGGAGGAGCAGAGGAATCTGGGGGTACATGTCCACAGATCCCTGAAAGTTGCCTCACAGGTTGATAGGGTAGTTAAGAAAGCTTATGGGGTGTTAGCTTTCATAAGTCGAGGGATAGAGTTTAAAAGACACGATGTAATGATGCAGCTCTATAAAACTCTAGTTAGGCCACACTTGGAGTGCTGTGTCCAGTTTTGGTCGCCTCAGTACAGGAAGGATGTGGGAGCATTGGAAAGGGTACAGAGGAGATTTACCAGGATGCTGCCTGTTTAGAGAGTATGGATTATGATCAGAGATTAAGGGAGCTAGGGCTTTACTCTTTGGAGAGAAGGAGGATGAGAGGAGACATGATAGAGGTGTACAAGATATTAAGAGGAATAAACAGAGTGGACAGCCAGCACATCTTCCCCAGGGCACCACTGTTCAGTACAAGAGGACATGACTTTAAAGTAAGGGGAGGGAAGTTCAAGGGGATATTAGAGGAAGGTTTTTCACTCAGAGAGTGGTTGGTACATGGAATGCACTGCCTGAGTCTGTGGTGGAGGCAGATACACTAGTGAAGTTTAAGAGACTGTTAGACAGGTATATGGAGGAATTTAAGATGGGGGGTTATATGGCAAGACAGGGTTTGAGGGTCAACACAACATTGTGGGCTGAAGGGCCTGTAATATGCTGTACTATTCTATATTCTAAATATTCCTGGATTTTGTTGCTTCAGGTGTGTTAGAATTGGAGGGACAAGAGGGGGAGGTGTTGCGTTGCTTGTCAGAGAAAATAGTACAGCGGTGCTCTGGCAGGATAGATTAGAGGGCTCGTCTAGGGAAGCTATTTGGGTGGAATTGAGGAATGGGAAAGGTGTAGTAACAGTTATAGGGGTGTATTATAGACCACCTAATGGGGAGCGAGTATTGGAGGAGCAAATTTGCAAAGAGATGGCAGATATTTGTAGTAAGCACAGGGTTGTGTTTGTGGGAGATTTTAATTTTCCACACATAGACTGGGAAGCCCATACTGTAAAAGGGATGGATGGTTTGAAGTTTGTAAAATGTGTGCAGGATAGTTTTTTGCAGAAATATATAGAGGTACCAACTAGAGAAGGGGCAGTGTTGGATCTTATGTTAGGGAATGAACTAGGTCAGGTGATGAAGATATGTGTTGGGGAGCACTTTGGGTCCAGTCATCACAATGCCTTTAGTTTCAATATAATTATGGAGAAGGATAGGACTGAAGCCAGGGTTGAGATTTTTGATTGGAGAAAGGCGAACTTTGAGGAGATGCGAAAGGATTTAGAAGGAGTGGATTGGGACAATTTGTTTTATGGGAAAGATGTAATAGAGAAATGGCAGTAATTTAAAGGTGAAATTTTGAGGGTACAGAATCTTTATGTTCCTGTTAGGTTGAAAGGAAATGTTATAAGTTTGAGAGAGCCATGGTTTTCAAGGGATATTGAAAACTTGGTTAGGAAAAAGAGAGATATCTACAATAAATATAGGCAGCATGGAGTAAATGAGGTGCTCAAGGGATTTAAAGCATATAAGAAGAATCTTAAGAAAGAAATTAGAAAAGTTAAGATACGAGGTTGCTTTGGCAAGTAAGGTGAAAATAAATCCGAAGGGTTTCTACAGTTATATTAATAGCAAAAGGATAGTGAGGGATAAAATTGGTCCCTTAGAGAATCAGAGTGGACAGCTATGTGTGGAGCCGAAAGAGATGGGGGAGATTTTGAACAATTTCTTTTCTTCGGTATTCACTAAGGAGAAGGATATTGAATTGTGTAAGGTAAGGGAAACAAGTAGGGAAGTTATGGAAACTATGACGATTAAAGAGGAGGAAGTACTGGCGCTTTTAAGGAATATAAAAGTGGATAAATCTCCAGGTCCTGACAGGATATTCCCTAGGACCTTGAGGGAGGTTAGTGTAGAAATAGCAGGGGCTCTGACAGAAATATTTCAAATATCATTAGAAACGGGGATGGTGCCGGAGGATTGGCGTATTGCTCATGTGGTTCCATTGTTTAAAAAGGGTTCTAAGAGTAAACCTAGCAATTATAGGCCTGTCAGTTTGACGTCAGTGGTGGGTAAATTAATGGAAAGTATTCTTAGAGATGGTATATATAATTATCTGGATAGACAAGGTCTGATTAGGATTAGTCAACATGGATTTGTGCGTGGAAGGTCATGTTTGACAAATCTTATTGAATTTTTTGAAGAGGTTACAAGGAAAGTTGACAAGGGTAAAGCAGTGGATGTTGTCTATATGGACATCAGTAAGATCTTTGAGAAGGCTCCGCACGGAAGGTTAGTTAGGAAGGTTCAATCGTTAGGTATTATTATTGAAGTAGTAAAATGGATTCAACAGTGGCTGGATGGGAGATGCCAGAGAGTAGTGGTGGATAACTATTTGTCAGATTGGAGGCCGGTGACTAGTGGTGCGCCTCAGGGATCTGTACTGGGTCCAATGTTGTTTGTCATATACATTAATGATCTGGATGATGGGGTGGTAAATTGGATTAGAAAATATGCGGATGATACTAAGATAGGTGACGTTGTGGATAATGAAGTAGGTTTTCAAAGCTTGCAGAGATATTCAGGCCAGTTAGAAGAGTGGGCTGAAAGATGGCAGATGGAGTTTAATGCTGATAAGTGTGAGGTGCTACATTTTGGTAGAACTAATCAAAATAGGACATACATGGTAAATGGTAGGGCATTGAAGAATGCAGTAGAACAGAGTGATCTAGGAATCATTGTGCATAGTTCCCTGAAAGTGGAATCTCATGTGGATAGAAAGAAAGCTTTTGGTATGTTGGCCTTTATAAATCAGAGCATTGAGTATAGGAGTTGAGATGTAATGTTAAAATTGTACGAGGCATTGGTAAGGCGGAACTTGGAGTATTGTGTACAGTTCTGGTCACCGAATTTATAGAAAAGATGTCAGCAAAATAGAGAGAGTACAGAGAAGATTTACTAGAATGTTACTCTTGTTTCAGCACCTAATTTACAGAGAAAGGTTGAACAAGTTAGGTCTTTATTCTATGGAGCATAGAAGGTTGAGGGGGGACTTGATAGACGTATTTAAAATTATGAGGGGGATAGATAGAGTTGACGTGGATAGGCTTTTTCCATTGGGAGTAGGGGAGAATCAAACAAGAGGGCATGAGTTGAGAGGGGGCAAAAGTTTAGGGGTAACACGAGGGGGAACTTCTTTACTCAGAGAGTGGTAGCTGTGCAGAACGAGCTTCCAGTAGAAGTGGTAGAGGCAGGTTAGGTATTGTCATTTAAAGTAAAATTGGATAGGTATATGGACAGGAAAGGAATGGAGGATTATGGGCTGAGTGCGGGTCAGTGGGACTAGGTGAGAGTAAGCGTTGGCACAGTCTAGAAGGACCAAAATGGCCTGTTTCCGTGCTGTAAATGTTATATGGTTATATGTCTGAACACAATTGTTGGTGGTAAACGTACTTCTAGGAATTCTCTTGCAGGCTGTGTATTTGTTGGTGCCATGGCTTTCACTGATGCCCAGTTGAATTTGTGCCACTGTTGATCTTCATGGAGAGTGACTAGGGAGAGTTGGTCCCTCATAGAGGGATCAGAAGTGGAGAGAGTGAGCAGTTTCAAGTTCCTGGGTGTCAAGATCTCTGAGGATTTAACCTGGTCCCAACATATCAATGCAGTTATAAAGAAGGCAAGACAGCAGCTATACTTCATTAAGAGTTTGAAGAGATTTGGTATGTCAACAAATACACTCAAAAACTTCTATAGATGTACCACGGAGAGCATTCTGACAGGCTGCATCACTGTCTGGAATGGGGGAGCTACTGCACAGGACCAAAAGAAGCTGCAGAGGGTTGTAAATTTAGTCAGCTCCATCTTGGGTACAAGCCTACAAAGTACCCAGGATTTCTTCAAGGAGCGGTGTCTCAGAAAGGCAGTGTGCATTATTAAGGATCTCTAGCACCCAGGGCATGCCTTTTTCTCACTGTTACCATCAGGCAGGAGGTACAGAAGCATGAAGCACACACTCAGCGATTCAGGAACAGCTTCTTCCCCTCTGCATCTGATTTTTTTTTAATATACGGTATTTCTGGTTTTTGCATGATTTTTAATCTATTCAATATACGTATACTGTAATTGATTTACTTCTTATTATTTTATTGTGTTTTTTTTCTTCTATATTATGTATTGCATTGAACTGTTGCTGCTTTGTTGACAAATTTCACGTCACATGCCGGTGACAATAAACCTGATTCTGAGTCATTCTGCTTGACAACCAGTTGAAGTTCTTGAGGATAGTTTTCTTCCAATCTGGCCAATGTATTATTTGTTATTGTCTTACATTGGATTTTTTAGACCACATTGGTCTTGTGCTTGGTTCCTTCTTTTGGGACTCTCTTCAATGTTGCTGTTGATTTATGCATGACCGAAATTCTCTGTTCTTGGAGCAGTCGGGTCGTCATTTCTGAGATATTTTGAATGTTCCATACATTACGAAGTGCTGTTCCTCCAACTTTTCAGACTCTTTGTAACAATGTGATATCAGAGCTCACCATAAAGACTAAAATTATCTGGTTAAATTATATCATCTTGTCTTTCACATATTGACATTCGTTGCAAACTTTTTACAGGGTAGAAAAGACAAAGAATTTCTGTATGGTACATAGAGCTTAGAAAAGGTACATGGAGTTTAGAAAAATAGATGGCTATGGGTAAGCACATGGCAATGGCTATGGCTATGGCCTAGGTAATTTCTAAGGTAAGGACATGTTTGACACAGCTTTGTGGGCCAAAGGGGCTGATGGGCTGTAGGTTTTCTATGTAACCTAAAACACAAAA
This sequence comes from Hemitrygon akajei, assembly GCF_048418815.1. Taxonomy (NCBI): domain Eukaryota; kingdom Metazoa; phylum Chordata; class Chondrichthyes; order Myliobatiformes; family Dasyatidae; genus Hemitrygon; species Hemitrygon akajei. Next base: position 41,015,417 of record NC_133154.1, read on the forward strand.
GCAAGTCAGTCCTGTTGTGTCAGTCAGTTCACCAGCACTGAGTGCTACCAGTCTTGAACGTGAAAGAGGAGGTGATTGAGATGACAGCAAGCCAGTTGTAACAAGGAGAACACTAGTGTGTGGACATGCCCATCATTTGACCAGATAAATGGCTGTAGAGTTGATAGCAGTGAGATGTCATTCACTTCCTCTCTTTTTAGAATGGATTCACCAGACCACTGCATCTGCAGATAGTGTCATATGGCTAATGTACAGTAGAGAGGCTACTCAGTCCAGAGTGTTCCTGTTCCATATTAAAATCCATCACTGCTGTTCAGCTGTCACTCACCCTATAATGTCAGGTTGCAACTGGTCGTTGAATTGGGGCTGAATGAAGATTATAGCTGGGAGCCTAACGTCCAAGGATACACATTGCATCGAAAGGAGAGGCAGGTGGGCAAAGGAGGCAGCATTGCTCTGTTAGAAAAAAGTATCAAATCAAGTCATTACGAAGAAGTGACATAGGGTCGGGAGGATATAAAGACTCCCAAACAGTAGTAAGGATGTGGTCTACTAGTTACAACAGGAGATAGAAAATGCATACCAAAAGGGCAAAATGTTACAATAGTCATGGAGGATTTCAATATGCAGGTAGATTGGGAAAATCAGATTGGTGCTGGATACCAGGAGGGGGAATTTCTAGAATAGCTACAAGATGGCTTTTTAGGAACTCAGCAGGTTGGACAGCATCCGTGGAAATGGACAGTCAATGTTTCAGGCCAAGACCCTTCATCGGGACTGAAGAGGGAGGGAGCAGGGGCCCTATAAAGAAGATGGGGGGAGGGTGGGAAGGAGAAGGCTGGTAGGTGCCAGGTGAAAAACCAGTAAAGGGAAAGATCAAGGGGTGGGGTAGGGGATAGGCAGGAAAAGTGAAGAAGTAATGTAAGGAGAAAGCACTATGGGTGGTAGAAGGAGGGGGAACTATGAGGGAGGTGATAGGCAGCTGGAGGAGGAGGCAGAGTGAAACTGGGAAAGGGGAGGGGAGGGGAGGGGGAGGGAATTACTGGAAGTTGGAGAATTCAGTGTTCATGCCAAGGGGCTAGACACTACCCAGACGGTATATGAGGTGTTGCTCCTCCAGCCTGAGTTTGGCCTCATCATGGCAGTAGAGGAAGCCATGTATGGACCTATCTGAATGGGAATGTGAAACAGAGTTGAAGTGAGTGGCAACCAGGAGATCCTGTCTGTTGTGGCCGATGGAGCGGAGGTGCTCGACGAAGCAGTCCCCCAATCTGTGTCGGGTCTCATCGATGTAGAGGAGGCTGCACCGGGAGCACCGCATGCAATAGATTACCCCAACAGACTCACAAGTGAAGTGTTGCCTCACCTGGAAGGACTGTTTGGGGCTCTGAATGGTGGTAAGAGAGGAGGTGTAGGGACAGGTGTAGCACTTACACTTGCAGGGATAAGTACCAGGTGGGAGATCCATGGGGAGGGACGTGTGGACCAGGGAGTCGCGGAGGGAGCGATCCCTGAGGAAAGTAGAGAGGGGTAGAGAGGGAAAGATGTGCTTGGTGTTGGGGTCCTGTTGAAGGTGGCGGAAATTGCAGAGGATAATGTGCTGGATCCGAAGGCTGGTGGGGTGATAGGTGAGGACAAGGGGAACTCTGTCCCTATTGTGGTGACAGGAGGATGGGGAGAGGGCCGAAGTGCGGGAAATGGAGGAGATGTGGGTGAGGGCATCATTGATGGCAGAAGGGAAACCACGATCCTTAAAGAAAGAGAATATATTTCACCTGGTCCCTACCAGCCTTCTCCTTCCCACCCTCCCACCACCTTCTTTATAGGGCCCCTGCCCCCTCCCTCTTCAGTCCTGACAAAGGGTCTCAGCCCGAAACGTTGACTGTTTGTTTTCACGGATGCTGCCCAACCTGCTGAGTTCCTCCTGTGTGTTGTACATGTTACCACGTACAAACAATCAATGCCTCTCATCATCTTATATGTAGCGGCGTGCTACGCGCAGCGCTAAAATAACGACACGGAGTCGGTAAACTGCAACCACGGAATCAGTTTATTTCACAAACACAGTCTTGCTTAAAAGCCTGTCTCCCCCCACTCGATACTTGGAGAGGCACGTAACTGAAACTCCCTGAGGCTATGTATCTTTGTCTCTGGCTCTGGCTAATTGTCAGCCGGTTCGAGTGTGCTAGTAATTGGGTCGCCACATAACCCCCCCCCAGAACCGGCGGTACACCCTCCAATGTCCACAGAATGGGCCGGGCCCTGTTTGGGAGGTCGGCCTCTGCGCCGCGGTGCCGGAAACTCGACCGGTCGCGCCAAGTCCACGTGGGCCGGTTTGAGTCGGCCCACCGTGAAAACCTCCTCATCTGCCAACTGTGCCTCAGCCAGTGCCTCAAAGTCTACCCCTTGGGAAAGGGCGTGAATGTTAGGGCGAGAGAGCGCATCCGCCACGACATTGTCCTTGCCCGAGACGTGCCGGACGTCCGTCGTGTATTCAGAGATGTAGGACAGATGGCGCTGCTGGCGGGACGACCAGGGATCGGACACCTTTGTGAATGTAAAGGTAAGCGGTTTGTGGTCTGTGAACGCGGTGAAGGGCCTACCTTCTAAGAAGTACCTGAAATGCCGGATTGCCAGGTATAGCGCCAACAGCTCCCGGTCGAAAGCACTGTACTTGAGCTCGGGTGGCCGCAGGTGTTTGCTGAAAAACGCCAGGGGTTGCCAGCGGCCCGCAATGAGCTGCTCCAGTACCCCACCGACTGCCGTGTTAGAGGCGTCCACCGTGAGGGCGGTAGGGACGTCCATTCTGGGGTGCACTAGCATCGTGGCATTCGCCAAGGCATCCTTCGTTTGAATGAAAGCGGCGGCGGACACCTCGTCCCAGGTAATGTCGTTGCCCGGACCGGACAGCAAGGCGAACAGGGGGCGCATGATCCGGGCAGCTGAAGGGAGGAAGCAGTGGTAGAAATTGACCATACCTACGAATTCCTGGAGGCCTTTGACCGTGGTGGGTCGGGGGAAATGACGGACCGCATCCACCTTAGCGGGCAGAGGGGTTGCCCCGTCCTTAGTAATCCTGTGGCCCAGGAAGTCAATGGTGTCGAGCCCGAACTGGCATTTGGCCAGGTTGATCGTTAGACCGTAGTCACTCAGCCGGGCAAAGAGCTGTCGGAGGTGGGACAGATGCTCCTGACGACTGCTGCTGGCTATGAGGATGTCGTCCAAATAGATGAATGCGAAGTCCAGGTCGCGTCCCACCGCGTCCATCAACCGCTGGAACGTCTGTGCGGCATTCTTCAGGCCGAACGGCATGCGGAGGAACTCGAAAAGGCCGAACGGGGTGATGAGAGCCGTTTGGGGGATGTCGTCTGGATGCATCGGGATTTGATGGTATCCGCGGATTAGGTCCACCTTGGAGAAGATCTGCGCGCCGTGCAGGTTGGCTGCAAAGTCCTGAATGTGCGGCACAGGGTAGCGGTCCGGTGTTGTAGCCTTGTTCAGCCTGCGGTAGTCGCCGCACGGTCTCCAGCCCCCTGTCGCCTTGGGCACCATGTGCAGGGGGGAGGCCCATGGGCTGTCGGACCGCCGAATTATCCCCAATTCCTCCATCCGCGTAAACTCCTCCTTCGCCAGTCGGAGCTTGTCGGGGGAAGCCGCCGAGCGCGGGCATGGAGGGGTGGTCCCTGGGTCAGGATGTGGTGCTGTACACCGTGTCGGGGCATGGCTGCCGTGAACTGTGGTGCCAGAACCGATGGGAAATCCGCCAGGACCCTGGTGAAGTCGTTGCCGGACAGCGTGATGGAGCCGAGGTGAGGGGCTGGCAACTGGGCTGCACCCAGGGGGAATGTCTGAAAGGTCTCGGCGTGAACCAGTCTCTTCCTGGGCAGGTTGACCAGTAGGCTGTGAGCCCGCAAGAAATCCGCACCCAGAAGCGGTTGGGCTACGGCGGCCAGTGTGAAGTCCCACGTAAACTTGCTGGAGTCGAGCCGTAGCTGCACCGGACGGGTGCCATAAGTCCTTATTGTGCTGCCATTCGCGGCCCTCAGGGTGGGACCCGGTGCCCTGCTGCGGGTGTCGTAACTCGTCGGAGGTAAGACGCTGATCTCGGCACCGGTGTCGACCAAAAACCGGCGTCCCGACTGTTTGTCCCAGACATACAGGAGGCTATCCCGAAGGCCAGCCGTCGTAGCCATCAGCGACGGCTGGCCCTGGCGTTTCCCGTGGAACCGGCAGGGCGGGCGACAGCGGCGGGCAGCTGCGCCCCACCGCTGGTGGTAGAAACACCAGTGTTCGTTGGGCTCCACACCCCGGCCTCTGGGTTTAGCGGGCTCTGCGGCCGGGCCTGGACTGGTTTGCTGCTGGGATGGCCTGGTGATCTGTGCGATGGATGCCCCACTCACCTTCTTGGCGTTCCACAGCACGTCCGCCCGGGCTGCCACCTTCCGGGGGTTGCTGAAATCCGCGTCGGACAGCAGCAGGCGTATGTCCTCGGGCAGCTGCTCCAGGAATGCCTGCTCAAACATGAGGCAGGGTGTGTGTCCGTCGGCCAGAGACAACATCTCATTCATCAAAGCCGATGGAGGCCTGTCTCCCAAGCCATCCAGGTGCAGTAAGCGGGCAGCTCGCTCGCGGCGGGAGAGCCCGAAAGTCCTTATGAGCAGGGCTTTGAATTCCGTGTACTTGCCGTCTGCCGGGGGAGACTGTACGAACTCTGCGACCTGGGTCGCTGTGTCCTGGTCGAGGGAGCTCACCACGTAGTAGTAACGGGTGTCCTCTGAGGTTATTTGCCGAACATGGAATTGGGCTTCTGCTTGCTGAAACCATAGGTGAGGTTGTAGCGTCCAGAAGCTTGGCAGCTTCAAGGAAACCGCGTTAACAAACGCAGCGTCTGCTATCTCCGGTCCAAAAAAACGGTTGGACCGTCGGGGTCACCAATGTAGCGGCGTGCTACGCGCAGCGCTAAAATAACGACACGGAGTCGGTAAACTGCAACCACGGAATCAGTTTATTTCACAAACACAGTCTTGCTTAAAAGCCTGTCTCCCTCCACTCGATACTTGGAGAGGCACGTAACTGAAACTCCCTGAGGCTATGTATCTTTGTCTCTGGCTCTGGCTAATTGTCAGCCGGTTCGAGTGTGCTAGTAATTGGGTCGCCACATATACACCTTTATCAGCTCACTCTCATCCACTGCCTCTGGAAGGAGAAAAGGCCGAGTTCACTCAACCTATTCTCATATGGCATGCTCCCCAATCCAAGCAACATCTTCATAACAACACACACAAAATGCTGGTGGAACACAGTAGGCCAGACAGCATCTATAAGGAGAAGTGATGTTGACGTTTCGGGCCGAGACCCTGCGTCAGGTCATCTTCATAAATCTCCTCTGCACCCTTTCTATGGTTTCCACATCCTTCCTGTAGTGAGGTGGCCAGAACTGAGCATAGTACACCAAGTGGGGTCTGACGAGGGTTCTATGTAGCTGTAACATTACATCTCGGCTCTGAAACTCAATCCCACGGTTGATGAAGGCCAATGCACCGTATGCCTTCTTAACCACAGAGTCCACCTGCACAGCAGCTTTGAGCGTTAATTGAGTTTTTGGTGCAACGACCAAGGTGAGTTATACAGCTCTCATTACATGCACGTGCAGTTCTACTCTTTGAGTGATTATGCGGAAAGATTGAACTTAATAACTCATCTCCTTCTACTTTAGGCCACAAACTTATCTATCACCCCGCGTGTGTGTGTGTGCGCATGCGCGCACACACGCACACGCACGCACACGCACACACATGCACACACGCACACACGCACACACGCACACACACACACACACACGTTTGGGCACCCTTGCTCAAAATTGCTGATACTATGAATAGATGAGTAAAAGATGACCTGATTTCCAAAAGGCATAAAGTTAAAGATGACACATTTCTTTAATATTTTAAGCAAGATTACTTGTTTATTTCCATCTTTTACAGTTTCAAAATAACAAAAAAGGAAAAGGGCCCAAAGCAAAAGTTTGGGCACCCTGTATGGTCAGTACTTAGTAACACCCCTTTTGGCAAGTACAGCTTGTAAACGCTTTCTGTAGCCAGCTAAGAGTCTTTCAATTCTTGTTTGGGGGATTTTTGCCCATTCTTCCTTGCAAAAGGCTTCTAGTTCTGTGAAATTCTTGGGCCGTCTTGCATGTACTGCTCTTTTGAGGTCTGTCCACAGATTTTCGATGATGTTTAGGTTATGGGACTGTGAGGGCTGTGGCAAAACCTTCAGCTTGTGCCTCTTGAGGTAGTCCATTGTGGATTTTGAGGTGTGTTTAAGATCATTACCTGTTGTCGAAGCCATCCTCTTTTCATTTCAGCTTTTTTACAGACGGTGTGATGTTTGCTTCCAGAATTTGCTGGTAATTCATTCTTCCCTCTACCAGTGAAATGTTCCCCGTGCCACTGACTGCAACACAAGCCCAAAGCATGATCGATCCACCCCTGTGCTTAACAGTTGGAGAGGAGTTCTTTTCATGAAATTCTGCACCCTTTTTTCTCCAAACATACCTTTGCTCATGGCAGCCTAAAAGTTCTATTTTAACTTCATCAGTCCACAGGACTTGTTTCCAAAACACATCAGGCTTGTTTAGATGTTCCCTTGCAAACTTCTTACATTGAATTTTGTGTTGAGGATGCAGGAAAGGTTTTCTTCTGATGACTCTTCCATGAAGGTCATATTTGTGTAGGTGTCGCTGCACATTAGAACAGTGCACCACCACTCCAGAGTCTGCTAAATCTTCCTGAAGGTCTATTGCAGTCAAACGGGGGTTTTGATTTGCCTTTCTAGTGATCCTACAAGCAGTTCTCTCAGAAAGTTTTCTTGTCTTCCAGACCTCAACTTAACCTCCACCATTCCTGTTAACTGCCATTTCTTAATTACATTACGAACTGAGGAAATGGCTACCTGAAAACGCTTTGGTATCGTGGGCATCATTTATTTTAATTTTCAGAGTGCTAGGCAGCTGCTTAGAGGAGCCAATGGCTGCTGATTGTTGGGACAAGGTTTGAGGAGTCAGGGTATTTCTAATGCTTTGAAATTTGCATCACCTGGCCTTTCCTAATGATGACTGTGAACAAGCCATAGCCCTAAAAAGCTAATTAAGGTCTGAGACCTTGGTAAAAGTTATCCGAGAGCTCAAATCTCTTGGGGTGCTCAAACTTTTGCATGGTGCTCCTTTCCTTTTTCTCACTCTAAAATTGTACAAAACAAAAATAATACACTAATCTTGATTAAAACGTTGAAAAGAATGTTTCATCTTTAACTTTATGACTTTTGGAGATCAGTTCATCTTCTACTCACTTAACTATTCACAGTAACAGAAACTTTGACCAGGGCTGCCCAAACTTATGCATGCCACTATATATATGGGATGTGGGCATCAAAAGCTAAGCCAGTGTTTATTGCCCGTCTCTGGTTGCCCTTGAGAAGGTGGTGTTGAGCTGCCTTCTTGAACTGCTGCAGTCCCTAAGGTATAAGTACACTCACAGTGCTTTTATAGAGGGAATCCCATGATTTTGACCCAGCGAATATGAAGGAACCGGCAATGTTTCTAAGTCAGGATGATAAGTGACTTGGAGGGGGAATTCCAAGTGGTGGTGTTCCCAGGTATCTGCTGTTTCTGTCCTTCTAGATGTTAGTGGTCATGATTCTGGAAGGTGCTGACTTAGGAACTTTGTGTGTGGTTGCAGGGCATCTTGTAGATAATGCACACTGCTGCAACTGTTCATCGATGGTGGAGGGATTGGATGCTTGTGGATGGATACCAATCAAGTGAGCTTCCTTGTATTGGATGGTGTCAAGCTTGAGCGTTGATGGAGCTGTACTCATCCTGGCAAGTGGCAAGTTGACCTGAGCTTTGTAGATGGTGGCCAGACTTTAGGGAGTCAGGAGGTGAGTTACATGCCGCAAGATTCCTAGCCTTTGACCTGCTCTGGTAGCCACGGTGTTTATATGGCTAGACCTATTCAGTTTCCTGTCAATGGTAAACCCCAGGATGTTGATAGTAGGGGATTCAGTGATGGTGATGCCACTGAATGTCAAGGGACGATGGTTAGAGCCTCTCTTGTTGAAGATGGCCATCGTCTGGCACTTGCGTGGCTTGAATGTTACTTGCTACTTGTCAGCCCAAGCCTGGGTATTGTCCCGGTCCTACTGCAAGTGGTTATGAACTGCTTCACTATCTGAGGAGTCACAAATGGTGCAGAACACTGTGCAGTCATCTGCGAACATCCTCACTTCTGACCTTATGATGGAAGGAAGGTCACTGATGAAGCAGCTGAAGATGGTTGGTCCTAGGACACTCCCCTGAGGAATTCCTGCAGTGATGTCCTGAGGATAGGATGATTGACCTCCAACCACCACAACCATCTTCCTTTGTGTCAGGTATAATTCTAACCAGTGGAGGGTTTTTCCCTTAATTCCCATTGATTTCATTTTAGCTGGGGCACCTTGATGCCATAATTGGTCAAATTCTGCCTAGATGTTGAGGGCTATCACTCTCATCTCACCTCTGGTATTTAGCTCTTTGGTCCATATTTGGACCAAGGAGGTGATGAGGTCAGGAGCTGAGTGGCCTTGACGAAACCCAAACTGAGCATCCGTAAGCAGGTTATTGTCAAGTTGGTGCTGCATGACAGCACTATTGATGACCCCTTCCATTACTTTGCTGATGATTAAGAGTAGGCTGATAGGGCGGTAATTGGCTGGGTTGGACTGTTTCTTGTTTATAGGACATACCCGGGTAGTTTTCCACATTGCCAGGTAGATATACTGGAACAGTTTGGTGAGTGGCATGACAAGTTCTGGAGTATAAGAAATTATTGATTCACTATGTCAAATTCTAAAGAAGCAAAGGGCATGAAGCACAAAAGAACTGCTAGTTCATTTAAAGCAGAATGACTTAATAAAACAGTTGAAACTGCTACGTTGAAAGCTCATGAGGTCAGGTATGTGTAGCTACGAGAAATATTCCCATGCAATAAGAAATTAGTGAAGTCGCAGGGTCCATGATGTATTGGAGTGGCTGCAGGATATTCTCAAGGGAGTGAGGGAACAGCCAGAGGTTGTGGTGCATATTGGCATCAATGACATAGGCAGAAAGGGGAAGAGGTCCTACGCATAGTATATAGAGTTAGGAAAGACATCGGAGAGAAGGACCACCAAGACTGTAATCTCCAGATTACTCCCTGTGCCATGTGTTAGAGCAGGTAGGAATGGGATGATAACATGGATGAATGAGTGGTTGCAGAGATGGTGCAGGGGACGGGGTTTCAAGTTCTTGGATCACTGGAACCTTTCCTGGGGGAGGAGTGACCTGTATAAGAGGGACAACAATATTGGTTGGGAAGTTTGCGAATGCGACTTGGAGAGTTTAAACTAGTCTGCAGGGGGCTAGAACCAGAGCCCCAGGTTGGTAATGGAAGGATTAGACCAGAAGATTAGGGTTAGGGTTAGGAAAAGTATTAAAAGGCAAAATAACAGGTATGATGGGTCAGATAGTTTGAAGTATGTATATTTTAATGCTAGGAGTATTATGGTTAAGGGTAATGAACTTAGAGTATGGATCATTATATGGAACTACGATGTAGCCATTACTGAAACTTGGTTGAGAGGGGGGCAGGAATGGGTGATTAATGTACCAGGTTTTCAGAGTTTTAGAAAAGATACAGGTGGATGTGAAAGAGTAGGTGGTTGCACTACTGACCAGGGACAATATCACAGCTGGACTTAGAAGAGACACGATGAAAGGATGAGACACAGAGTCCATTCGGGTGGCACTAGGAATAGGAAGGATGAAATCACACCACATCAAATCACACTGATAGGATTTACTACAGACCCCCCAGTAGCCACTGGGACAAATGATTACAATGAATGTAATCAGATTAAAGAAATAGCTAAATAATAGAGTTATTGTCATGGGGAATTTCAACTTCCCTCATATAAGCTGGGACCTTCTTTGTGTAAGGAGTTTAGATGGGGCAGAATTTGTTAAGTTTATCAAGGAAAATTTCTTAAATCAATACACCCTATCCTCGTTATATGCAGGGGATACGTTCCTTGCAGTCGATGCATAATGTGAAAATGCATAATTGAATAATTGTTCAAATGGAGAAAATAAGGATGCGTTCCAGAGGGCTTCCTAAATATGTTTTATTTGTAATTTATTCACATTTTCATACCAATACGACACAAAAGCAGTACCACAGGGCAACATTCGTATTATATTTCATCAATTTAATGTAATATTCAATGTAATAAATTATAGAAAGTTAACATACTGGGGTGTACAGTACTCACCAACAGTGGCAGGTGTGTTCACTCTGGGAGATGAGTGGTTGTTGTGGTGTCGGGCAGCTTTACATGGATAAGGTAGTAGTCAGGATCATATCAAGCACAGCAAGGGGTGAAGGAAGACTCACAGAACCCTTAGAACTGCCGGCAGCAGGAGATGACACCGGTTTGAAGAAAGTGGTGAGGGTTGTTTGCTTGGCAGCATTTTGTTTCTCAGCATAAATTTGCTTGTAGGGAAGAAGGGTTGATGGCAGGGAACGACTGAAATGCTGACTCCATTCTAAACTTGGGTCCATGTCCATCGCCATTTGTGCCAAGTGTTCCAATTTCCACCATTCCCTCACTGTTGGTAAATTCCCATGATTTTCAAAATCGTCTTTTGCTTGCAGCATCTGAGAAACAGTTCGGCGTAAAAATAAAATACGCCTTGAATGTGGATCACACCTTGGTCGAGTGGATGATCAGCGATGTTGTGTTAGGCAGCAGGAAACGCACTGTTATGTTAGGATGAATGCTGTCCAAATGTCCCAGAGCTGTGTTACCTTTACCTGATGCCGCGCTGTTTATAATTTCCAACTTTTTTTCAAGTGTTAAAGCGGTTCTCTGATGCTCGGCTAATGGCCCAGGACATGACATCAGATGCTTAAATAGTTAAATATTTCAAAGATCACTGCACCGTAGGTAAAACCAACAAAAGTTTAAGAACGAAAGATCGCACATCCACTCCTTGCCAAAACCAATGCGAGACTGGCGGGAGTGAGATTGTGAAACGCGCGCACCTGACTTGTATTGGCGGGAAAGCGGTGCTTCTCATCCCAACAATGAAACTGTGAGGCGTACACACGTGACTTGTATTGGTAAGAAAGTAGTGCTCCTCGCTTAACTGTGAGTTTTGGACATATATAAGGAGACTTTGGTAGAAATAGGTCCCTCACATAACTGTGAATCCGCATTGTCTGAAGACATATATAACAAGGATAGGGTGTATGTGGACAGTCCAACGAGAGGAGGGGCCATACTGGACCTGGTGTTGGGTAATGAGCCTGGCCAGGTTACTAACCTTTTAGTGAATAAGTAGTTATGGAACATGACCACAACTCCTTAATTTTCAGGATAGGTATGGTCCTTGTGGGAGGGTTTTAAGCTGGAGTTGGTCAAATTATGAGAGCATTAGGCAAGAACTATGAAGCACCATTTCTCTGGCAAGTCCACATCAGACATGTGGATGATGTTTACAGATCAAATGTACAGAGTACAGGAAAGGTATGTTCCTATTAGAAGAAAGGAGTGGGATGGAAAAATAAGAGAATCTTTGATGTCCAGAGAGGTGATGGATTTAGTCAGGAAGAAAAAGGAAAAGTATGTCAAGCTTTGGAAGTTTAGATCAAACAAAGCACATGAGGAGTATAATGAAGCCAGAAAAGAACTAAAGGGAATTAAGAAAGCCAGGAAGGCCATGAGATGTCCTTGGTATGTAGGATTAAAGTCAATCTCAAGGCATTCTATACATACATTGTGTAAGAAGATTACTAGGAAAAGGATGGGACCACTCACATTTGCTTGGATGCAGAGAATGTGAGTGAGGTACTTAATGGTATTTACCAAGGAAAAAGATATGGAGGACCAGGAGGTTGGTGCTGAGTGTATAAATACGTTGGGGCATTTAGAGGTCGAGAAGGAAGAAGTGATGGGTTTCCTATTCTCCAGGGCCTGATGGAATTTACCCACAGTTATTGAAGGAGGGTCAAGTGTTTTTGTGTCCTCTCTAGCCACAGGTGATGTTCTGAAGGATTAGTGAATGGCTAACATTGTACCTCTTTTTAAGAAGGGACCAAAGGAAATTCATGGGAACTATAAACCAGTGAGTGTCAAGTCAGTTGCAGGGAAATTGAAAATCATAAGAATATGATATAGGAGCACCTTGGCCAAATTAGGGAGAATTAGTATGGCTTTGTTCATGACAGGTCATGCCTTAACAATTATGTTTTTTGACAAGGTGACGAGAAAGACTGATGAGGGAGGAACAGTGGATGTTGTCTACATGGATTAGTACTGCGTTTGACAAAGTCTTTCATGGGAGGCTAATCCATAAGATTAAGATACATGGAATTTGTGCTAATTGGCTGTTTGGATTCAGACCAGGCTTGCGCAGAGAGGACAGAGGTTAGTGCTTGAAGGGACTTATTTGAGGTGGAGGTCTGTAATTAGTAGAGTACTTCAGAGATTTATGCTAGGACCTCTGCTGTTTGTAATATATATATAAATGACCTTGGTGAAAGTGTAGATGGGTGGGTTAGTAAATTTGTGGATGATACCAAGATTGGTACAGTTGTAGATAATTTAGAAGACTGGTGAAGAATACAGCATGATATAGATCAGTTGAAGATATGGATTGAGAAATGGCAGATGGGGTTTAGTCCAGGTAAATGTGAGGTGTTGCACTGCAGTAGGGCAAATGCATGGAGACAGTAAACTCTAAACGCAAGGTCCTTAACAGGGTTGCTGAGTGGAGAGATCTTGGGATCCAAGTTCATAGCTCCTTGAAAGTGGCTACACAATTCAAGGTGGTTAAAAAGGCATATGGAATGCTTGCTTTTATTAGTTGAGACATTGAGTTCAGAAGATAAGAGGTTATGTTGCAACTTTATGAAACTCTGGTTAGGCCACATCTGAACTATTGCATACAATTCTGCTTGTCCCACTATAGGAAGGATGTTGAGGCATCAGAGAGAGTGCAGGTTTACCAGGATGCTGCCTGGTTTAGAGGTCATGTGCTATTTCAATAGACTGGATAAACTTGGGTCATTTTCTTTGGAGTGCCAGAGGCTGAGAAGAGAACTGATCGAGGTTTACAAGATTATGAGAGGTATAGATAGAGTCAACAGAGAGTATCTATTTCCCAGGGTTACATTGTCTAATACCAGAGGGCATGCATTGAAGGTGAGAGGGAGATGTGAAGAGTAAGTTTTTTACTCAGAGAGTTGTGGATGTCTGGAATGCACTGCCTGGTATAGTGGTAGGGGCAAATACATTAAGGCTTTTAAGAGACGTTTGGATAGGCACATGGATGTGAAGAAAATGGAGGGATACGGACATGGTGTAGGTAAAGGGTGTTAGCGTTTGGGTGTATTTGATTTGATTTATAGTTGGTTTGACACAACATTCTGTGCTGCACTCTGCTGTTTCTTAAAGGTTCCTTTAGCTTAAACTCTAATCATACCTGGTTCATTACACAGCAACCAATCCAGAACTGCTGATTCCCTAGTGAGCTCAACTACAAGCTACTCCAAAATGCCATCTTGGCGGCTTTCCACAAATTCTCTCTCTTGAGATCCAGCATCAATTTGATTTCTCCCAATCTATATGCATGTTGAAGTCCCATAACAAGCATAACATTGTCTTTTTAACCTACCTTTTTTATCTCTGCTGGAATTTGAAGACCACCCTGACTACTATTCAGAGGCCCGTAAATAACCCACATCAGGGTCTTAGAACCTTGCAGTTTTGTAACTTTTCCCACTGTTACGTAACCTCGTAACCAGGTAACTTACCAGCAAAGATAGCGGGATCAGCTGAGTCGGATGCTACTATTTTCAAACGTTTTATTCAAAAAGGGGCACAAACGTATGGTTAATACAAAACATTCAGATCATATACATCGTCAAAACTCAATCTAAAACACCGGTGTAATAATAATCAATCAGAAATAAGCTCTATAGTTGTCTAGGGGTAATACTGAGTCCAATTGAAATATAAAGAGTCACTCAGAAGTTTGCAGGCTTTTCCCTTTTGGGAACCGCTGGGGTTTCACGTTGTGGAGAGAGAGAGATGGTTGAGAAAGGATAAACACTTGCCCGTTGTCTTTACAGAGCAAATCCTTGGAATCAGGGGAGCAGGCTTCCCCGTTGTTAGTTAAAAGCAGTCTTCCATTAGTTCTAGCCACAGATTCAAAATTTGGAATCTAACGCACGTGGCTTCCTTCAAAATGCCTTCCCGCTCCCACGGGAATCGGTATCGTGCTTCCTTGGTGTCTCCTGGGTGCGTCTGAGGGTTGTCCCCCCCTCAGACCCTCCTTTATACTCCTTCACAGGATCGCAGGTGTCAATCAGGTTGCAGGTGATGCGATCTCTCGCTCTCAACCAGCCCACTTTGCCCGAGGGCTTTTCACGTGGTCTCCATGAGACAATAGTCAATGTCACCTTTATTCTGCTTCTTGGGAGAACGTGGTCTTCCGCACGTCTCCCTCTCTCTCTCCCATTTTCCTGTGTCTATTCAGCACGACTCTCTCTCTCTTGGGTCAGTTGACCCCCCCTTGACTAGGGCTCTTGCGATTCTCACAAAGGAGGAGGCCGAGGTCATAACACCACAAGGATTCTACATATTCCAATCTTACATCACCTCTTTCTAAAGATTTGATTTAATTTTTACCAGCAGAGCCACATGTCCTGCTGCCAACCTGCCTGTCCTTTCAATAAGGATATTACACTTTCAACCACAATCGTCTTTCAGCCATGACTCTGATACCCCGAACATCGTATATGTCGATCTGTAACTGCGTTACAAGGTAATCTGCCTTATTCTTAACTGCGTTCAGGACCTTCAGTACTGTATTTGTTACCCTTTTCAGTTTTCTCTCCCATTTATACTGCAACCTGTTCCACTGACTGCGATTTTTCATGATCATCTGACTGTCTCACAATACACTGCCTCTGCTTGTAAATCTTCAGCCCGATCATTCCACTTCTCATCCCTTCATACCTTCCCCAGAAGAGTTCCCAATGGTCCATAAATCTGAAACCCTTCTCCTTGCACCAGTTCCTCAGCCACTCATTCATCTGCCAAATCATCCCATTCTTACTCTCACTGGTGCTTAGCACATGCAGTAAACCAGACGTTGTTACCCTAGAGGTCCTGCTTTTCAGCTTTCTACCAAGCTCTCTAAATTCTCTCTTTAGGACCTCCTTTCTTTTCCTTCCTATGTCATTTGTACCAACATGCGCTAAGACATCTGGCTGCTTACCCTCCCCCAATACAAGATGTCCCTGACCCTGGTGCCTAGGAGGCGATATCCCATCTGGGTCCCTCTTGTGTCCAAAGACTCTCCTATCTACTCCTCTAGCTATGGAATTTCTTATCATCGCTGCACTTCTCTTCTGTCCCCTTCCCTACTGAGCCACAGTGGCAGTCTCAGAGCCACAGACCTGGTTGCTGCAGCTGCCCACCCCAAACAGTATCCAACATGGTATACCTGTTAATAAGGGGAACAGTCACAGGCGTACTCTGTACTGGCTGCTTATTTCCCTCTCCTCTCCTGACCATCACCATTTCAAAATATTCAGACATCCATTTATCATCAAAGTATACAACTCTGAAATTCTTCTTCTTCAGATAGCCATGAAACCAACAAAAAAAAGAACGGCAACAGAATCATCAACTCCCAAATGGAGACACCTCTTTCTCCCTTATTAGGGAGAGAAAAAGCCTGTGGTATGTCAAATACTGGCTGAATGAGTAGTCTTTAGGTTAGGGTATTGCAAGTCTGTGTCTTTGAGGTCAACCCTCATTCTTCTGAATTCCAGTGAAGACAGGCCTATAGCCATCAAATGCTTTTCATGACAAGCCATTCAACCCTGGAATCATTTTCATGAACCTCCTTTAAACCCTCTCCAGTTTCATCACATCCTTTCAAAGATAAGGGGCCCAAAAATGCTAACAATACTCCCAAGTGAGGACTCGCCAGTGCTTTATAAAGTCTCAACAGACTGAGTAAGTCCATAGTCCCAATCCAAATCCATATCCTAAACACAGAAAATCTCAATAACATTCTCCGGGCACAGCAGCCAACTACAGTCTCCCCTCTCTGGCAGCGGAGCAATCCCACCAGTGATCAAAAGGCAGTAGCCAGTGCTCACCTTCCGCATTAGCCTCAATATTTCAATCTCCCTCATTGCTTTAATCAGCAAAAAGGAGTCAAACATCGGTTCACGTTGCCCTCAGCTGTCGCACCACAAAGACTCATGTTGGCTGACTCTTGGAATCCTCTCAGAGACAGAAAACCACTGAATCACCCAAACATGCATGCAAGTACAGCAGGCAGTGAAGAAAGCTAATGGCATGTTGGCCTTCATAACAAGGGGAGTTGAGTATAGGAGCAAAGAGGTCCTTCTGCAGTTCTACAGGGCCCTTCTGAGACCACACCTAGAGTATTGTGTTCGGTTTTGGTCTCCAAATTTAAGGAGGGACATTCTTGCTATTGAGGGAGTGCAGCGTAGGTTCACGAGGTTGATTCCCGGGATGGCGGGACTGTCATATGTTGAAAGATTGGAGCGACTGGGCTTGTATACACTGGAATTTAGGATGAGAGGGGATCTGATTGAAACATATAAGATCATTAAAGGATTGGACACGCTAGAGGCAGGAAACATGTTCCCAATGTTGGGGGAGTCCAGAACCAGAGGCCACAGTTTAAGAATAAGGGGTAGGCCATTTAGAACGGAGTTCAGGAAAAACTTTTTCACCCAGAAAGTTGTGGATCTATGGAATTCTCTGCCTCAGAAGGCAGTGGAGGCCAATTCTCTGGATGCTTTCAAGAAAGAGTTAGATAGAGCTCTTAAAGATAGCAGAGTCAAGGGTTATGGGGAAAAGACAGGAACGGGGTACTGATTGTGGATGATCAGCCATGATCACATTGAATGGCGGTGCTGGCTCAAAGAGCCGAATGGTCTACTCCTGCACCTATTGTCTATAACAGTTTTCAAACTGCAAATCACCAGCTTCAACAGTTCCAGAGACAAATTCAAGGATGAAAAACCAACATAAAAGACATGAGAAGTGGAGTAGTTAAGTGGTCTATCCAAAATGTTGACCATGGGACTGTTGTACGCAAATGCCATCTTGATCAAAGGTCCTCATCTACCTCTTGCAAACTACCTCACTGTAGTTCCTATCTATCATCTCCTCAGTCTCCTGTTTGAGCCAAAGGTCAACGAGTTGCAGCTCGAGTTTTTTAATGCATTCTCTGAGGAGCTGTAGCTCGGTCACCTGGTGCAGATGTGGCTATCAGGAGAGCTAAAGGTATCTGAGAATTCCAACATCTCAAAGAACAAAACACTGTCCTTGGAGCTATTCTTAGGCAATAACTATACACTTACAGATGAAGAATGAGCAAGAAAAAGCTGATGAGATACTAACATACCTAATATAGCCCATACCAGTTGAGCCGAAGCCGAATATGTCTCCCGACCCTAATACTGCCACACTCCAACACCGGCTACTTCGCTTGCCTGCTGAGCTCCTCCAGCATTTTATGTGTGTAAGATTTACAGTGACTGCAGAATCTCTTGTGTATCTGTTTACTCTTCTCTCTGTTTTCAGTCAGTGAATATTTTCTCATCAGACCCAGTGGTTCCTTGCATTTTGTAGTGCACATAAATAAGACCATGAGATGTAGGAGCAGAATTGGGCCATTCAGCGCATTGAGACTGCTCTGCCATTCCATCATGCTGATTTATTATCTGCTACCTCCTCCCTGTAACCTTTGACACCCTGACTAATCAGGAGTCTATCAACCTCCACTTTGAATATACTTAATGACTTGACCACCGCAACCATCTGTGGCAGTGAGTTCCATGGATTCATCACCCTTTGGCTGGAGAAGTTCCTCCTCATCTCTATTCTAGAGGAAAGTCTTTCTATTCTGAGACTGTGCTGGCTGGTCTTATACTCCCCCAGTATTGAAAGCATCCTCTCAACATCTAGTCTGTGTAGGTCTTCCAATATTCAAAAGGGTTTCAGTGAGATCCACCCCCCCCCCATTCTTTAAGACTACAGTGAATACAGGCCCAGAGCCGTCAAACACTCTTCATATATTCTAATGAAGAATCTTTGCCCAAAATGTTGACTGTTTTTTCCTCTGCATTGATGTTGCCTGACCTGCTAGTTCTTCCAGCATTTTGTATGTATTACGCTTCATACATTAGCCCTTTCATTCCTTGGACAGTTCTCGTGACCCTCCTCTGGGCTCTCTTCAAATCTAACAATTCTTTCTTAGATAAAGGGGCTCACAGCTGCTTTCAATGCTCCAAGTGTGGTCACCAGTGCCTTGTACAGCCTCAGCACTGCATCCTTGCAGTGCTCTTGAAATGAATGATTATTGTAGTCCTCTTGAAATGAATGCTAACATTGCATTTGCAGTATTGGAGTGGCTGTGGCCAATAATTGTTGCTTTCGAGCCAAAACACTTCCTTTTTTAAAAGAATTCTGTCAGGTGACACTATCCTTCCCTTTTGCTTTCTAGTCTGAAACAACCTTTGTGGGAAGGTCCAGTGAAGGAGTCTGTGAGGAGCCCCTGGAAAAAAAAGAAACATTTTGTTTACAGTCATTGTGCCTTGTGTAGATATTCCTGCATATTCTGCAAGTGGAATCCATAGAGAACATGTATTGCACACACCTCTTTAAATGGGCCTTTGTCATGTGTAATTTTTGTGAATAGTTGGCTTAGAATTATAGAACATCATTGTAGATATGCTCCACAGGCATTGAAGGTACATCTATAACCAATGGACTCACTTTCAAGGACTCGACAACTCATGTTCTCAGCTTTATCATCTGCTTATCTGCCTATCCAGCAACCATCCAGCCATCCACCCCCACCATCCAAGCCGTGCTCTCTTCTTGCTGCTGCCATTGCATTAAAGGTACAGGAGCCTTGGGTCCCACTCCACCAGGTTCAGGAACAGTATTATTCTTCAACTGTAAGGGTTCTGAACCAGTGTGGACAACTTCACTTACCCAAAACACTGAACTGATTCCGCAATCTATGGACTCGTTTTCCAGGACTCATGTTCCCAGTATTATTTATCTAGTTATTTATTTACATTGATTATATTGTATTTTTACCCTACTGTGAATGCCTGCAAGAAAATGAATCTCATAGTAGTATAATGGTGACATATGTGTATGTACTTTGATAATAAATTTACTTTGAACTTTTGAATTTATATTCTTGAATATATATTTATATTCTTGTTGTTGCAAACTTTTCATGATAGTAGGCAGGGCTGCTCAAAAGCTATAAAGGTGAAAATTTCATTTCAGCAAGGGAAGGGTAAAGAGTGAGATGATTGTAGTGTGGTGTTACAGTTGACAACGCAAGTTACATCTGGGAATGGGAAAGCCACTCTGTGCCCCGATCCGGGGTGGGTGGGCACCAGTCCAATAATGTGATAGCAAAGTTCTTTGGCATGGAGGACCTTGAGTACAATAGGGTTGTTACACACCCATCACAGAAGGTATATGGTGCATTGGCCTTCATCAACCATGGGATTGAGTGTAGGAGCTGAGAGGTAATGTTACAGCTATATAGGACCCTGGTCAGACCCCACTTGGAGTACTGTGCTCAGTTCTGGTCGCCTCACTACAGGAAGGATGTGGAAACCATAGAAAGGGTGCAGAGGAGATTTACATTGATGTTGTCTGGATTGGGGAGCATGCCTTATGAGAATAGGTTGAGTGAACTTGCCCTTTTCTCCTTGGAGCGACGGAGGATGAGAGGTGACCTGATAGAGGTGTACAAGATGATGAGCGGCATTGATCATGTGGGGACACAGAGTCTTTTTTCCCAGGGCTGGAATTGTTAGTGTGAGAGGGCACAGTTTTAAGGTGCTTGGAAGTAGGTACAGAAGAGATGTCAGGGGTAAGTTTTGTGTGTGGTGAGTCCAGCGACAGTGGTGGAGGCGGACACGATAGGTCTTTTAAGAGACTCTGGATAGGTACATGGAGCTTAGAAAAATAGAGGGCTATGGGTAACCCTAGGTAATTTCTAAGGTAAGGACATGTTCAGCACAGCTTTGTGAGCTGAAGGGCCTGTATTGTGCTATAGGTTTTTTCTATGTTTTCTAGATCTAGAGTACAATCATTTTGCTCTCTTAATTGTTCATGGCCTGTACTCATGGGAATTTAGAAGAATGAGGGGGTTCTTATTGAACGGACACAATATTTTCATAGTGAGAGTGTGAAGGACAAGAACCTTAGTGCAAAAACATGTTTGCATTTACCTTATTTAAATCCAATATAATTTTGAAAACCTGGATCAAGTCTCCCCTCAATCTTCTACATTCCATGGAATAAAGTATTAGCATATTCATTCTTTTTTTAGAACTCAGATCCTCCAGATCCCACAACATCTGTGTAAATTTTATTTGTATTCTTTCAACCTTGTTTACACCTTTCCTGCAGGATGGTGACAAAAGCTGCCACACAAAACAACAAATTAGGTCTCACCAATGTCTCATACAACTTCAAAATAATATCCCATCTCCTGCTCTCAATGCTTTGATTTATGAAAGCCAATGTGCCAGAAGTTCTCTTTAAGACCCTATCTAACTGTGCTGTTGCTTTCAGAATCAGAACCAGGTTTAATATCACTGGCAAATGTCATGAAATTTCTTAACTTTGAGGCAGCATTACAATGCAATATGTGATAGAGAGAAGGAGAAAAGTGTGAATTACACACACACACACACACACACACACACACACACACACACACAAACACTTACATACATATGTGCATGTGTATTAAATAATTTTTTAAAAAGTAGTGCAAAAAATTGGAAATTTAAAACAGTCACGAGGTGGATAGCCTAGCCGGGAGGTGGTGTAGTGGCATACGCACCAGACTTCATGGAGAGTGGTCCCAGCTTCGAATCCAGCCATCTCTTTGCACACTTTCCATCCATGATGGGTTGAGCATCGAGGTAGCAATTCAGCCTCATAAAAAAAAAACAGGCAAATATTAAAGAATTAGCCTAATGCGCCACAAGACACGGAAAGCAAGTAACACTAGTGAGATAGTGTTCATGGATTCACTGACCATTCAGAAATCTGATGGCAGAGTAGAAGAAGCTATTCCTGAATCACTAAGTGTGTAGCTTTAGGCTTTTGTACCTCCTTCCTGAAGGTAACAATGAGAGAGGGCATGTCCTGAGTGGTGGGAGTCCCTAATGATGCACCACTCCTTGAAGGAGTCTTGGATACTACAGAGATCTAATTTTACAGCTCTCTGCAGCTTATTTCGATCCTATGCAGTAGCCTCACATCCTCCCCCATAGTAATGCAGCCAGTTAGAATGCTCTCCATGGTACATCTGTAGAAATTTGCAAATGTTTTAGGTGACATACCAAATCACCTCAAACTCCGAATGAAATATAGCTGCTGTCTTGCCTTCTATATAGCTGCATCGATATGTTGGGTACAGGTTAGGTCCTCAGAGATATTGACACCAAGGAACTTTAAATTGCTCACTTTTTCCACTTCTGATTCCTCTATGAGGACTTTGAGGCATACATTATGGACTCCACTTCCTCATCCAGGTCATTTATACAAACCACAAAGAATAGGGGTCCCAGAACAGATCCCTGAGGCACCACACTGGTGACTGACCTCCATGCAGAATATGACCCGTCTACAACCACTCTTTGCCTTCTGTGAGCAAGCCAATTCTAAATCCACAAAGCAAGGTCCCCTTCAATCCCATACCACCTTACTTTCTCAATAAGCCTTGTCAAATGCCTTACTGAAATCCATATACATTACATCGACTGCTCTACCTTCATCAATGTGTTTAATCACATCATCAAAAAATTCAATCAGGCTTGTAAAGCATAACCTGCCTTTCACAAAGCCATGCTGACTATTCCTAATCATATTATGCCTCTCCAAATGTTCATAAATCCTGCCTCTCAGGATCTTCTCCATCAACTTGCCAACCACTGAAGTAAGACTCACTGGTTTATATTGACTCTTTTCAAACTCCCATTGTCCTGGGCCATCCCTGGTCAGTTACGTAAACACAACCCTCACATTGGCTCAGTCGCAAGATTGTAGGCTGGAGGCCATTCCATTCCCACTGTCTCCGCCATGCTGAGATACCCTTGTCTCCAAGTCCAGGTCCCCCCGAGGAATTTCCGGACCTTAGTGCCATCCCGCCTGAATACATGGACCTCAAGGCTGTTTCCAGCAAGTCCCAGGCCACATCCCTGCTGCCTCAACATCCATATGATTGCACCATTGATCTCTTGCCTGGCACATCTCCCCCAAGGGGCCACTTGTATTCCCTGTCCGTACCTGAAACAGAAGACAAGAATAAGTACATTCAAGAGTCTCTGGCTGCAGGCATCATTCGGCTGTCTTCCTCCTCTGCTGCTGCTGGTTTTCTCTTTGAGAAAGAAGGATGGCTGCATTGATTACCGGGGTCACTTAGAACCGTTACCCTCTTCCGCTCGTGACCTCGGGATATGGACTACTACAAGGAGCCTCAGTTTTCACTAAGCTTAATCTATGTAACACCTACAATCTTGTCCGCATCTGCAAAGGGGACTAGTGGAAGACAGCTTTCAACACCACCTCAGGCCATTCTGAGTATCTGGTTATGCCATTCAGTCTCACCAATGCCCCTGCCATTTTCCAAGCCTTGGTAAATGACGTTCTCAGGGACATGCTGAACCAATTGTTTTTGTGTATCTCAACGACATTTTGATTTTTTAACCATATAACCATATAACAATCACAGCACGGAAACAGGCCATCTCGGCCCTCCTAGTCCGTGCCGAACTCTTAATCTCACCTAGTCCCACCTACCCGCACTCAGCCCATAACCCTCCACTCCTTTCCTGTCCATATACCTATCCAATTTTACCTTAAATGATACAACTGAACTGGCCTCTACTATTTCTACAGGAAGCTCATTCCACACAGCTATCACTCTCTGAGTAAAGAAATACCCCCTCGTGTTTCCCTTAAACTTTTGCCCCCTAACTCTCAAATCATGTCCTCTCGTTTGAATCTCCCCTACTCTCAATGGAAACAGCCTATTCACGTCAACTCTATCTATCCCTCTCAAAATTTTAAATTCCTCGATCAAATCCCCCCTCAACCTTCTACGCTCCAATGAATAGAGACCTAACTTGTTCAACCTTTCTCTGTAACTTAAGTGCTGAAACCCAGTAACATCCTAGTAAATCGTCTCTGCACTCTCTCTAATTTATTGATATCTTTCCTATTATTCGGTGACCAGAACTGTACACAAAATTCCAAATTTGGCCTTACCAATGCCTTGTACAATTTTAACATTACATCCCAACTTCTGTACTCAATGCTCTGATTTATAAAGGCCAGCATTCCAAAAGCCTTCTTCACCACCCTATCTACATGAGACTCCACCTTCAGGGAACTATGCACAAGTTATTCCTAGATCTCTCTGTTCCACTGCATTCCTCAATGCCCTACCATTTACCCTGTATGTTCTATTTGGATTATTCCTGCCAAAATATAGAACCTCACACTTCTCAGCATTAAACTCCATCTGCCAATGTTCAGCCCATTCTTCTAACTGGCATAAATCTCCCTGCAAGCTTTGAAAACCCACCTCATTATCCACAACACCTCCTACCTTAGTATCATCGGCATACTTACTAATCCAATTTACCACCCCATCATCCAGATCATTTATGTATATTACAAACAACATTGGGCCCAAAACAGATCCCTGAGGCACCCCGCTAGTCACCGGCCTCCATCCCGATAAACAATTATCCACCACTACTCTCTGGCATCTCCCATCTAGCCACTGTTGAATCCATTTTATTACTCCAGCATTAATACCTAATGACTGAACCTTCTTAACTAACCTTCCATGTGGAACTTTGTCAAAGGCCTTGCTGAACTCCATATAGACTACATCCACTGCCTTACCCTCGTCAACATTCCTCGTAACTACTTCAAAAAATTCAATAAGGTTTGTCAAACATGACCTTCCATGCACAAATCCATGCTGGCTACTCCTAATCAGATCCTGTCTATCCAGATAATTATAAATACTATCTCTAAGAATACTTTCCATTAATTTACCCACCACTGATGTCAAACTGACAGGTCTATAATTGCCAGGCTTACTTCTAGAACCCTTTTTAAACAATGGAACCACATGAGCAATACGCCAATCCTCCGGCACAATCCCCGTTTCTAATGACATCTGAAAGATCTCCATCAGTGCTCCTGCTATCTCTACACAAACTTCCCTCAAGGTCCTGGGGAATATCCTGTCAGGATCCGGAGATTTATCCACTTTTAAATTTCTTAAAAGTGCCAGTACTTCCACCTCTTTAATTGTCATAGATTCCATAACTTCCTTACTCGTTTCCCACACCTTACACCATTCAATATCCTTCTCCTTAGTGAATACCGAAGAGAAGAAATCGTTCAAAATCTCTCCCATCTCCCTCGGCTCCACACATAGCTGACCACCCTGATTCTCTAAGGGACCAATTTTATCCCTCACTATCCTCTTGCTTTTAATATAACTGTAGAAACCTTTCAGATTTACTTTCACCTTATTTGCCAAACCAACCTCATATCTTCTTTTAGCTTTTCTAATCTCTTTCTTAAGATTCCTTTTACATTCTTTATATTCCTCGAGCAATTCCTTTACTCCATGCTGCCTATATCTATTGTAGACATCCCTCTTTTTCCGAACCAAGTTTCTAATATCCCTTGAAAACCATGGCGCTTTCAAACCTTTAACCTTTCCTTTCAACCTAACAGGAACATAAAGATTCTGTACCCTCATAATTTCACCCTTAAATGACCTCCATTTCTCTATTACATCCTTCCCATAAAACAACTTGACCCAATCCACTCTCTCTAAATCCCTTCGCATCTCCTCAAAGT
Organism: Hemitrygon akajei; assembly: GCF_048418815.1. Taxonomy (NCBI): domain Eukaryota; kingdom Metazoa; phylum Chordata; class Chondrichthyes; order Myliobatiformes; family Dasyatidae; genus Hemitrygon; species Hemitrygon akajei. The sequence goes on from NC_133154.1 coordinate 41,040,485, forward strand.
TAGCCTTTCTCCAATCAAAAATCTCAACTCTAGGTCCAGTCCTGTCCTTCTCCATCACACAGGTCACGTCTGCAGTGCTTTCTGGAGAACCAGCTCTTTGTGAAAGCTGAGAAATGTGAATTTCATCGCAATACAGTCTCCTACCTGGGGTATGTAATTCCATCTGAATGTAAGTTCCATTCAGATGGACCAACAGAAGAACAAGGTGGTGGTCGAATAGCCCCAACCTTCGACTCGTCGGGAGTTGCAACACTTCTTGGGCTTTGCTAACTTCTATCGCTGCTTCATTAGAAATTACAGTACACTGGCTGCACCACTCCTTGCTCTTGTCAGATTCTCCTGGTCCCCTGCTGCTGAAAAAGCATTCTCTGACCTGAAGCAACGTTTCACCTCTGCCCCCATCCTGATTCAACCCGACACCGACCGGCAGTTCATTGTGGAGGTGGATGTGTCTGACATTGGCGTAAGAGCTGTTCTCTCTCAGCGCTCAGCCAAGGATGAGAAGGTGCCTTCTCTCACCATCCCACTCCCACAGAGCGGAATTACGATGACGGAAGCTGGGAGCTGCTGGCTGTAAAGCTAGCTCTGGAGGAGTGGAGGCATTGGCTGGAGGGAGCCAAGGTGCCATTCTTTTTCTAGAGTGATCACAAGAATCTGGAATATTTCTGTACTGCCAAGCATCTGAACTCCCATCAAGCTCGTTGGTCCCCGTTTTTCTCAAGATTCAATTTTACTCTGTCCTTCCGCCCCGGTTCCAAGAATGGAAAGCCTGTAGCCTTCTCCCAAAGATTTCCCTCCTCTGGGACTCCTAAGGTCCCCAATGTCATCCTCCCTGCTCGCTGTCTCGTGGGTTCAGCACAATGGGACATTGAATGCATTGTGCATGCGGCTCAACAGACCGAGGGAGCCCCTAGTCAATGCCCCACTAAGTGTGTTTATGTTCGCAGCTCTATCTGCTCACAGGTATTGCAGTGGGGTCATTCTTCCTGGTTATCCTGTCACCCTGATGAAGGCGTACTCAGGCCTTTATCAGTCGGCAGTTCTGGTGGCCCTCCATGGGAGATGACATCCACATCTTTGTCTCAGCCTACTCAGTCTGTGCTCAAGGCAAGAACTCTAACCAGTCACCTGCTGGTCTGTTACAACCCCTGTCTATCCCCAAGAGACCCTGAACTTTGTCACCGGTCTTCCCCCATCAGATGGTAACACCACCATTCTCACAGTAGTTGATCATTTCTCCAAGTCTGTACACTTCATTCCTTTACCTAAACTCCCCTCTGCCAAAGAAACAGCCAAATTACTAATACTGCATGTTTTCAAATTACATGGTTTATCTGTAGATGTTGTGTCAGACAGGGGCTCTCAATTCACATCCAAACTCTGGAGGGCATTCTGTAATCTTCTGGGTGTCTCTGTGAGTCTGTCTTCAGGATTCCACCCACAGACCAATGGCCAGACCGAGCAGACTGGGCCAACCAACAGCTAGAGACAGTATCGCGGTGTCTAGTCTCCCAGAACCCCTCCTCCCTGTGGAGTCAGCAGCTACCTTGGGCCAAGTACGCCATAAACTATCATCTGTTCTCATCCACCGGATTGTCCCCTTCAAATGCTGCTTTTGCCACCAACCTCCACTGTTTCCTGCCCAGGAGGAGGAGGCTGGTGTTCCATCTGCCGAGGAAGTCAACGGAAGTAGAGGTGCGCTCGTTCTGGCCTTCTCCGTGCCTCAGCTAGGATCAAGCATCAAACTGACTGCCATCGCTCAAAGTCCCCAAATTACCGCCACGGACAGTGTTTGTGGCTTTCAACCTGAGACCTGCCCCTCAAGGTAGATTCCCGCAAGCTCACCCCATGCTTCATCAGCCCCTTTCCCATTGCTAAATCATCAGCCCTGCTGCCACCCATCTCAAGCCCCCCTCCACTCTCTGCTGCATTCATCCCACCTTCCATGTGCCCCGCATCAAGCCTTTCATGAGCCACCCCCTGTGCCTCGTCCCCAAACCCCCCTCACCCCCACAGCTCATCGATGGGTCAGAGGCTTTCACGGTGCGTCGACTGCTGGACGTTTGTCGCTGGAGCATTGGCCTCCAGTACCCTGTGTCCTGAGAAGAGGTGCTGGGTCCCCGCCCATAACATCCTGGACCCCACTCTCATCAGGGACTTTCATCACCAGCACCCAGTTCCACCTGCCGTAACAACAGGAGTGTTGTGGGGGGTGGGGGTATTGTCAGTACCTCCAGTTGAACTCTCTTTTTGTGTATTTTCCCCCTAGCCATCATGTCAATCCCAGGGGATCATGGGTTTGCACCTTTGGTGGACTGTGCTCTCTCCAGGGCGCAAACCTGGGTGGGAAGATTTGAAGAACCAGCTGTTGCCCATGCATCAGGTTCCCCCTCTCCACGTCACTGATGTAGTCCAAGGTAAGGGCAAGTGCCGATACAGCTTGACACCAGTGTCATCACAGAGGTTGCCAGAGTGAAGTTGTAAACTACATCAAACTGCCTTAGGGACCCCGGCTCCGGATTTCTTCCTCGGGGTTTACTCCCGAAGCCTTTCCCATGGGTAGGTATGGCCGCAAGGCACCAGGGGTTTAAAATCAGAGTTTTCCTTCCTCTAGGCGGGCTGCCGTCCAAGGCTGACAAGTCCCACCTGCCCGAAGCAACTTTGAGGTGCCAGTCGTCTGCCTTTGCCCTTTCTCTTGTCAGTAGAAACAGTTCCGCTGGGCCCAGTAGCTAACCCCACATGTGATGACCAAGAGTTGGACTTGGTTGTCAGGGGCTATTATAGTCACATGCCATTTGGACCATTTTATAGGAGCTTATCCCCACTACTACCCCCAGCTATGACAACCTTAGGAATTGGTTCAGGTGTAACCTGACCCTTTTGTACAGGTCATACATTCCCCAGAAAAGATCCCAATGTTGCATAAATCTGAACTCCTGCCCCCTGCACCAACACATTCACCTGCCAAATCATCCTTTTCTTACCCTCACTGGCACGTGACACAGGCAGCAATCGGGAGTTTACTACTGTGGAGGTCCTGTTTCTCAGTGTCTGCCTAGCTCACTAAAATCTCTCTTTAAGACCTCCTCATCTATGTCATTAGTGCCAATATGTACCAAGACTTCTGGCTGCTCATCATCGCCCTTGAGAATGCCATGGACACAATCCGAGACATCCCTGATCCTGGCACAAGGGAGTCGACATACTATCCGGGTGTTTACTGCACCCACAAAACCTCATCTCTGTCCCTATGACTAAGGTTTCTATCTAAATTTTTATACGTATTATTGAAGGGAACGGCCTTAGGTGTACTCTGGTTAAGTATTTCCCGTCTTTCTCCTGAAAGTCACCCAGTTGCCTGACTCCTGCAATCTTGTGACCACCTCTCTGTAGCTCCTATAACCTCCTCATTTTCCTGTATGGGTCGAACGTCATCAAGCTGCAGCTCCAGTTCCTTAATATGTTCTCTCAGGAACTACGGTTTGGTGAACCTGGTGCAGAGGAGTTTATCTGGGAGACTAGAGGTCTCCCAGGCTTCCCATATCCCACACACAGTACAATACACTGCCCCTGGAGCCGTTCTCCTATACTATGCACTAACAGATGAGTAATGAACAAATAATAGAGAGAGAGAGTAACTTACGAGACAATCTACTTAACCCCAGTCTGATCTTACCTAAGTCTGATGCGCCAAAGCCGCTCGAAAAACTGGCACACTCAGGAATGGCCGCTCCACTTGCACTTGAGTTATTCTTATTGGCCCTTTCTAATGAATCCCTCTTGTTGATTGGATGCTCTTCAACTCAGAAAAAATGTTATGAAACTCTGCCTTCAAAATCTTAATTGCCACCTTGATTCAAAAGTAGTTCTTTTCATGCACCTCTGGTGCGGATTGTCCATCTGAGAGAAAACTGGCTCAAAGCTCAGCTTTTTAAATCTTGAACATGAACCTGACTGAAAGGTAGCTCTTTTTATGCACTGCTGCTTGTTGATTGATCTCTTTTCAATTCAGAAAATCTGCCATGAAACTACCTTCAAAATCTTGATTGCCGCCCTGATTAAAAAGTAGTTCTTTTCAAGCTCTCTTCATACTGTTACTGTCGGGAAGGAGGTACATATAGAATCCTGAAGGCATGCACTCAGTGATTCAGGAACAGCTTCCTCCCGTCTAACATCCGATCAATAAATTGACATTGAACCCATGTACACTACCTCACTACCTTTTTATTCCTGTTTTTTGTTTGCACTACTTATTTTAACAATTATTTAATAGACATATATATACTGAATGTAACTCAGTTTTTTCTCTATGTATGATGTATTTCATTGTACTGCTGCCACAGTACATCTGTAAAAATATGTGAGTGTCTTTGGTGACATACCAAATCTCCTCAAGTTCTGAATGAAACATATCTTTGTAGCTGCATTGATATATTGGGCCCAGGAGAGATCCTCAGAGATGTTGACACCCAGGAACTTGAAACTGCTCACTCTTTCCATTTCTGATCCCTCTATGAGAACTGGTGTGTGTTCCCTTGTCATGCCATTTTTGAAGTCTACAATCAGTTCTTAGGTCTTATTGACATTGAGTGCAAGGTTGTTGCTGCAGCACCACTCAACTAGCTGATGTATCTCGCTGCTGTATGCCTTCTCATCATCCAAACTTTTGCCAATGATATTTGTGTTATCAGAAAATGTATAGATAGCATTTGAGCTGTGCCTAGCCACAGCATTGTGGGCGTACAGGGAGTAGAGCAGTGGGCCAAGATATAACCTTGAGGAGCAGCAGTGTTGATTTTCAGCAAGGCGGAGATGTTACTTCCAATCCACACAGTTTGTGGTCTTCCAGTTAGGATGTCAAGGATGCAGTTGCAGAGGTTTTGGAGCTTTTCGATCAGAACTTTAAGAACTATTGTGTTAAAAGCTGAACTGTAGTCAATAAACAGCATCCTGACACAAGTATCTGTATTGTCCAGGTGATCCAAACTACATGAAGAGTTAATGAGATCACATCTGCTGTGGACCGATAGTGGCAATAGGCAAATTGCAGTAGGTCCACTCCTTGCTGAGTCAACAGACGATTTAAGCCGTTACCAATCTCTCAAAGCACCTCATCACCGTAGATGTGAGAGCAACTGGACAATAGTCGGTAAGGCAGCTCACAACCACTCTTCTTGTATACTAGTATGATTGTTGTCCTTTTGAAGCAGGTTGGTACCTCTGCCTGTAGCAATGAGAGATTGAAAATATCTTTGAACACACCTGCCAGTTGGTTGGCACAGGTTTTCAAAGCCCTACCAGGTACTTCATCTGAACCTGTCATGTTGTGAGGGTTCACCCTCTTGAAAGACAGTCTGCTGTCAGCTTCCATGGGTATAGAGGTAACCACGGATGACAATCTAGTATTTTCCCCAGGGTTCCATGCAGTGTGTTGGGAGGTTCCATCATGTTTAGTTCTTTAAAAAATGACCTTTGTTTTACATCTTTCTCTAGACCTTTATACCCATGAGAACATGTTTTGTCCCATTCTCTCTGGGTACAAAATGATATCACATTTCTCTTGGGTAACAAGTGACCTGTAGCTTTCACATCACAAAAGTTTCACAATCCAATGGAAAAGACAACTGCCCTCCCCTTCTTATTCATTGGCATTACTGTTGATGATTCCACCACCGTCAGTCATCTGGGGGTGGGGGTGGGGTCAGAGTAATTAGAAAGTCTCCAGGATCAGACATATAATATCATGTGCCCTTTGTAGTGTTGTGGGACATGACCAGAACTTGAAATATTACTAATGGAGAGAGACAAACTGAGCCACGGCACAGACTGAAGACAAGAAAGAATTGCCCATTCTAATATGGACAGAAAAACAGTCAGAGAACTGGATGGTCGAATGTCTGATCTGTACGCAGTTAAAAGATCAGGAGTTGTTCCTCCAACTTGGGTTGAACCTCGCTGTAACAGTGTGATGTCAGACATCACCATCGAGACTAAAATGATCTCATCTGAAAAGCTGTCCTTCACCCATTGATGTCTTTTGTAAATCTTTTTACAGGTTAGAAATGACAAAGAATCTGTGTGCAGGAGTCTCAAATACACCAACACATCAGTTCTAATGCCTCTGTCCAGATATTTAAGGAGTGACCAGATATTGCCTTTGTAACACCAGTAAATCTGTTGATCTTTGGAGATGAAGAAGTATCTCATCCCAACTGGAAACATGCTTTGTGTCTGAAATGAAGTTTTCTGTTTTAACTCAGTGAGTCCACTGGAACCAGGGTGTTGAGAACACACCAGCATTTGTTGATCTGTTCTGTCTGCAGGAAGCAATTTATTCTGTTGTCCAAGCTGATGATGCGACAGAAAATTCACAGCAGTGAGAAGCCAGTCACTTGCTCCGTGTGTAGGAAGAGATTCACTCGGTATTCTGGATCTGCTGACCATTGAGTGAGATCACACTATGGAGAGGTTGTTCAACAGTTCAGACTGTGGGAAGTGATTCACACTGTCATCCCATCCACAGACACACCAGTGAGTACACACAACAGAGAGGCTGTTCACCAGCTGAGTCTGTGGGATTCACTCAGCCTTCCCACCTACAGACAGACCAGTCAGTTCACACTGCGGAGGTGCTGTTCACCTGCTCAGACTGTGGGAAGGGATTCACTGAGTTATCTAACTTACTAGCACACCAGCGAGTTCACACTGGGGAGAAACCATTCACATGTCCAGACTGTGGGAAGGCATTCACTCAGTTATCTAACCTACTAGCACACCAGCGAGTTCACACTGGGGAGAAACCGTTCACCTGCTGTGAATGTGAAAAGGGATTCACTCAGTCCTCTCAATTGAAGGTACATCAGCGAGTTCACACTGGGGAGAGGCCGTTCACCTGCTCTGAATGTGGGAAGGGATTCAATCACTCATCCAACCTTCGGAAGCACTGTCGAGTTCACACTGGGGAGAAAGTTTAAGTAAGCTGCATGCTGGATATTTAACCATCACAGTTACTGAATCCAGAGACAAGTTCAAAAATGACTGTTGGTGTTAAACTCTGCGATTATTGCTGCTGCTCATCACACCCAGTTCTGCACCCTGGTCACTGGAACTGGGAGGAGTTTCTTCTGCTTTGTTCACCTTTAATGGGACTGTAGTTTAATATTCTGTATTTGTATCTGAGACAAATAAATTGATTCTATTTTAAACTCTGTCTCAGGTACTTAGTGAATCTGCAACACACCCAGGTACAGTAGGGAGTCAGCTCTGCCCAGCTGGTCTCTGCCAGTATTTCTGTTCAATGACAGTCCTTTTAAATCCTTCCCTGCTGTTCACCTCTCTCTCCCTGTGGTGATGGGTTCCAAACAGTCACCACTCTGTGGGTGTAAAGGTTTCCCTTGTATATCCTGCGTCATGCCTCTGCAGAGGAGTCATTCCTCTGCAGACTGAAGAAGAAGACGAGCTGACTGCAGTTATGTCTCACATGTTGTTTGTCCTTCAAATCTCTGGGCTGAGAATGAATGACATTGTCAGTTAACCAACTTATTCACTGTCCATTTCCATGTAATGGGTCATTTTCACTGCTTCCAAACGGCAGTGTCCTACACAGTGGAGTTGTTAGAATACACCACTGTTCTCTAAAGTCTGAAAACAAGGCATAATGTTAAGTTGGATGGTCAATGGAGCAGGGTCAGACAGCAGAGACAGGTCAGCACATGGCGAGTTTCAGTCTCTGGACAGTGGTAGGGGTAAGGAGCTGGGAAACAGAGCTGGGGGGGTGGCAACAAATGACAGAGTAACAACATTTGGAAGCTGATTGACAGAGAAATAAAAGGTTGAATTTGACTGCTGACACGCCCAGTGCCTGTTGACACAAAGTATATTGCTTGTGGAAGCTTACTGTTTTAAACTGGTAGCTGAGTTCTCGTAAAAATATTGACTGGATTGGTGCTATTTGGCAGAGGAGAGGCAATGTTTGTAAATGCTTTCAATGGCACTGTTCTTACCCAGAAATCTCTGAGCTTAAAAACGTACTACCACTATGAATTGAGTATGCACGTGCTGAGAGTCTAAAGGTGTGTCAAAAGTTGCACATACGTTCAGTGGACAAAAAGCTCTGGGAAAGGGTGCACTGGACTTCCCAAGATCAGCTGAGATCTTGGTATTTAAACCTTAAGATTTGGGACTGGCATGGAAAAGATAGTTCCTGACTTTATCTGGCATGATGAACTTCTAATGTACCTTCAAGTTAAGTAGATAAATAATTTTCCACCAGTCGAAGTGGAACATTAAGATCAGGTCTGATGACATGAAGCAGGCCAGCTGATCTCCATGCCTCAGTAGCTAATGGGAATAGTTGAGACTGAGGTCCAAAAGAAAGAACTGGGTCCAACTTCCAGTAATTAAAATGTCAATTAGAGTGGCACAGGATGAACAAACTCTTTGTGTCACCTTTGGTTCCTCAGCAGATAACCTTTGTGAGACCATTTTGTGAGTTCCCCATCTTCAATCACTTCAGGGTTACAGTGATCAGTCTCCATCGTGTAAATGTGGTGGTAGGGAAGTGAGACGTGCCCAGAGCTGTTAAGCTCTAGGAATGGACAGATACACACTGAGCCAAATCACAGATCAATGATGGGTCCAGATGCCTGAACCATGACTCGAGAAGTTGAGGATTTGTTATGTTATATACTTCCGCTTAAGATGAATGTGTGTGACAGCTTCCTGGTAGTCAAAAAGCAAAGAAACCTGACTAAAAATACCTTTTCTGAGGTAAACTGTGTTAAATTGAGCCTGTTTGAATTTCTTGAGGATGTGACTAAACACTTTGATGAAGGAATAGCAGTAGAGCATGGTCCAGCCAGGATTTTATAGAACTACAACATTACGTTGATGCTCTTGAACTCAATCCCTGACTAATAAAAGCCAACACCCCATTTACCTTCTTAGCCACCCTATCAATTTGTGTGGAAACTTTGAGGTGGATGTGGACTCTCATACCTGTCTGTTCCTCCACACTCTAAAAATCCTGTTAATAACTATATTCTGCCTTCAAATTCATACTTACAAGGTAAATCACTGTACCGTTTCTGAGGGAGAAGCGTATGTAAACATCACAATGTGTTTGCATCTCCTGCCCACATGGGGAGCAGTGGAGGGAGTAATGTTGTTACAGTCGCAGTAAATGTTATTCTGTGGTTACAGAACCCTTTGCCTCTGACCTCACCTGCCTATCACCTCCTCCTTGTGCTCTTCCTTCTTTCCTTTCTCCCATGGTCCACTTTCCTCTCCTATCACATTCCTTTCTGTCCAGCCTTTAGCCTTTTACCTTTCTGATGCACCATCAATAACTCTCTGAGATGTGAGGCGAGATATCAGCTTTTATTGACTGGAAGAAAGAACAAGCAGTAGTTGACCACCATACTACATCCTGGAGACTGAGGGCCGGGCTCAGGCCTCAATCGCCTTTATACCGGGGTCTGTGGGAGGAGCCACGGTCAGTGGGAGGGGCCACAGGAGCAGTCAGCAGGGGGCATGTCCAGACAGGTATATGTAGTTCACCACACTTTCCCACCCACCTGACTTCACCTATCACCTTCTAGCTATCCTCCTTCTGTTCCCCCCCCCCCCACCTTTTTATTCAGGTGTCTTCGCCCTTTTCAGACTGGAGAAAGGGTCACAGTCTGAAAGCACAGATGCTGCTGGACCTGCTGATTTCCTGCACCATTTCGTGTGGCCCTTCAGAATTAGCTGACCGTGACCCAGTGATCAAGAGTGCATACATAATGTCAGATGTTTTCTGGTGCTTCAATCTGTGACGTGGTTCAGTTTCTCTCCATTTGTATTATTTCAAGGACTAAACTGGAATCAGTGATCAGGGTCCTGAACTACACAGGTCCTGTGCCTTTCTCACTGTTGCCATCAGGAAGAAAGCAGAGGGGCTTCAGGACTGACACAACTAGCTCAGGAACAGTTATTACCTCAACCATCAGGCTCTTGAACCACAGGAGATAACTTCATTCAACTTCACTTGCCCCATCACTGAACAGCTCCTACAACCTATGGACTCAGTTTCAGGGACTTTTCGTCTCATGTTCTCAATATTTATTGCTTATGTAAGACCGTAAGAAATTGGAGCCAAATAAGACTATTCAGCCTATCTATTCTGGCATTTCATCATGGCCGATCCAATTTCTCTCTCAACTCCATTCTCCTGCCTTTTCCTTGTAACTTTTCACACCCCGTCTAATCAAGAGCCTGTCCATCTCTGCCTTAAATACACTGAATGACCTGGTCTCCGCAGCCACACTAATTTAGCACATTGTGGCAAAAAATATTCCTGCTCATCTCCATTTAAAATAGATTCTGATTCTGAGGCTCTGCCCTCTGGTCCTAGACTTTCCCATCATAGGAAGCATCATCTCCACATCCACTCTAATTGGGCCTTTCAACATTCAATACATTTCAATGAGATCCTCTAAATTCCAGCGAGTAAAGGCCTGGAGCCATCAAACACTCCTCATACAATAACACTATCAATCCCTGAATCATTCTGAATGATGAGGCTTGGGCAGGGTAAGTACCTTCTTTATTCTTCATTCCTGATTTATTAGGGCACAGTTAGTGCAGCAAAAATTGTTCCGGAGGCTGTGTTTTGTTCTGGGTGCAAGATGTAGTGTTTTGGGAGACCTGGAGCATCTGCACCAGCTGCAGCTCCTCACAAAATGTGGTAAGGAACTGGAGTTGCATATGAGAGACTGAGGAAATCCAAGATAGGGATGTAGTCACAACTAGGTTTCAGGATGCAGAGTGACTGTCAGGAGAAGGAAGGGAAATGGGAAGTGAGTGCAGAGTACTCCTGCACTGGCCATTCCCCTCAATAATAAATATGCCACTTTGGATACTCTTGAGGGGCACAGCCCTCTGGGGGGGTAGCTGCAGTGATGGAGCTTCTGGCACTGAGTCTGGCACTTATTACAGAAGAGAAGAGAGGTGAAAAGGACTGCAGAGGTGATAGGAGATTCCATAATCAAAGGGACAGAGATGAAATTCTTTGGGTGCAGTGGAGACACCCAGATGGTATGTTGCATTCCTGGTGCCAGGATCAGGGATGTCATCACATTCTAAAGGGGGAGGGTGAGCAGCCAGAAGTCTTGGTACGTATTGGCACCAATGAGATATGTAGGAAAGGTGAAGAGGTCCTGAAGAGAGATTTTAGAGAGCTAGGTGGAAAGCTGAAAAACAGGACCTCCCGGGTCGTAATCTCTACATTGCTCCCTGTGCTATGCGCCGGTGAAGGCAGAATAGGATCACCTGGCAGATGAATGTGTGGCTGAGGAACTGGAGCAAGGGGGCAGGTGATCAGATTTATGGATCATTGAGATCTCTTTTTTGGAGGTTCAACCTGTTATACCTGATCCTGAGAGGGTCCAATATCTTTTCGGGCAGGTGTGCTGGAGTTGTTTGGGAGGGTTTAAACTAATTTGGCAAGGGGGATGGGAACCAGGCTGATTGGACTGAGGACGGGGCAGTTGGTTTATAAACAGAAGCAGTGTATAGTGAGACTGCTATATTCGGTGTCTACATTCCCCCCAGCGCTAATGCTAAGGAGGCGTTCTGTGAACTGTACGGGACTATTAGCGAACTGCAGAACGCACACCCTGATGGTCTGTTTATTCAAGACGTACAAAAAAGCTGGATGAACTCAGCAGGTCGGGCAGCATCTGTTGAAAGGAACGGTTAATGTTTCGGGTCGAGACCCTTCATCAGGACTGAAGAAGGAGGGGGCAGGGGCCCTATAAAGAAGGTGGGGGGAGGGTGGAAAACCAATCAGAGGAAAGATCAAGGGGTGGGGGAGGGGAAGCAGGGAGGGGATAGGCAGGAGAGGTGAAGAAGGAATCTAAGGGGAAAGCAATATGGGCAGTAGAAGAAAGCAGGCCTTTATCACCTCTCATGACTCTCTTCTCCTACAAATGACCAAGTGCTGTGTCTCTCCATGGCCGACGTGAGAAGAACCCTGTGTGGGGTCAACCCACAGAAGGCTGCTGGACCAGACAACATCCCTGGTAGAGTGCTCAGAGGATGTGCAGACTAGCAGATGTTCTCACTGACATCTTCAACATCTCCCTGAGCAGCGCCACCATTCCAATGTGCTTCAAGGCCGCCACCATCGTCCCCATGCCAAAGAAGTCTTCAGTGTCCTGCCTAAATGACTACCATCACGTTGCACTTACATCCATCATCATGAAGTGTTTCGAGAGGCTCGTCATGAGGCATATCAAGACCCTGCTGCCCCCCTCACTGGACCCCCTGCAGTTTGCGTACCATCCAACTGCTCAACAGATGACGCCATTGCCACCACCCTCCACCTGGCCCTAACCCACACGGACAAAAAAGACACATACCTTCGGATGCTGTTCATAGATTTCAGTTCAGCATTCAACACAATCATCCCTCAGAAACTGATTGGAAAGCTGAGCCTACTGGGCCTGAACACCTCCCTCTGTAACTGGATCCTAGACTTTCTGACTGGGAGACCTCAGTCAGTCCGGATCGGGAGCAGCATCTCCAACACAATCACACTGAGCACGGGGGCTCCCCAGGGTTGCGTGCTCAGTCCACTGCTGTTCACTCTGCTGACCCATGACTGTGTTGTAACACACAGCTCAAACCATATCATCAAGTTCGCCGATGACACAACCGTGGTGGGTCTCATCAGCAAGAACGACGAGTCAGCTTACAGAGAGGAGGTGCAGCAGCTAACGGACTGGTGCAGAGCCAACAACCTGTCTCTTAGTGTGAACAAAACAAAAGAGATGGTTGTTGACTTCAGGAGGGCACGGAGCGACCACTCCCCGCTGAACATCTCTCCTTGGTAGAGATCATAAAGTGTACCAAATTTCTTGGTGTTTGCCTGACGGAGAATCTCACCTGGTCCCTCAACACCAGCTCCATAGCAAAGAAAGCCCAGCAGCATCTCTACTTTTTGTGAAGGCTGAGCAAAGTCCCCCCCCACCCCCCCCCCCCCATCCTCATCACATTCTACAGGGGTTGTATTGAGAGCATCCTGAGCAGCTGCATCACTGCCTGGTTCGGAAATTGCACCATCTTGGATCGCAAGACCCTGCAGCAGATAGTGAGGTCAGCTGAGAAGATCATCGGGGTCTCTCTTCCCGCCATCATGGACATTTATACTACACGCTGCATCCGCAAAGGAAACAGCATTATGAAGGACCCCATGCACCCCTCATACAATCTCTTCTCCCTCCTGCTGTCTGGGAAAAAGGCTCTGAGGCATTCGGGCTCTCACAACCAGACTATGTAACAGTTTCTTCCCCCCAAGCTATCAGACTCCTCAATACCCAAAGCCTGGACTGACACCTTGCCCTACTGTCCTGTTCATTATTTATTGTAATGCCTGCACTGTTTTTGTGCTCTTTATGCAGTCCAGTGTAGGTCTGTAGTCTAGTGTAGCTTTCTCTGTGTGTTTTTTTTATTACGTAGTTCGGTCTGGTTTTTTGTACTGTGTCATGTAACACCATGGTCCTGAAAAACGTTGTCTCATTTTTACTATGCACTGTACCAGCAGTTATGGTCGAAATGACAATAAAAGTTGACTTGACTTGACTTGACTTGCTAGCAAGGACTGGCTGATGATAGGACAAAATTGCAGTCAACGGGAGAAGTTGCAATGTAAAAGGGGGATAAAATTGAAAAAGGTGATGAATGCAGGACTGAAGGTGTTATAGTTGAATGCAAGCAGTATTCAGAATACAGCAGTTGAACTTTGACCACTGTTATAGATAGTCATGTTTAACATTGTGGGTATCACTGAATCCTTGATGAAAGAAGATTATAGCTTGGAGCTAATGTTCAAGGATACACATTATATTGAAAAGATGGGCAGAGTTTGAGTCTCATAAGATCATTACAAATTACAATGGGAGATAGAAAATGGATGCCAAGGGAGCAATGTTGTGATAGTCATGGGCAATTTCAATATGTAGGTAGATTGGCAAAGTCAGGTTGGTATTGGACTCCAGGCGGGGGCATTTGTAGAATGCCTAAGATGGCTTTTTAGAGCAGCTCATGTTGAGCCCATGTGGGAATCAGCTATTCTGGATTGAGTGTTGTGCAAGAACCGGAATTGCTCAGAGGTCTTAGATAAAAGATCCCTTCAGACCAGTGATCATAATGTGATTATATTCACCTTGAAATTTGAGAAGGAGAAGCTTAAGTCAGACGTATCAGTATTACAGTGGAGTAAAGGGAGTTACAGAGGCATGAGAGAGAAGCTGGCCAGAATTGATGGAAAAGAACACCGGCAGGGATGGTTGCAGGGAACCAATGGCTGGAATTATAGTAAGAAATTCAGAATGTACAGGACATATACATCCCAAACAGGAAGAAGCATTCTAAAGGAAAGATGACACAACTGCAGCTAAGAGAAGTCAATGCCAACATAAAAGCCAAAGAAAGGGCATATAGAGCAAAAAATAGTGAGAAGTTAGAGTGGAGAGCTTTTGAAAACCAACAGAACTAAAAGGTCATTAAGAAGATAAAGGTGAAATATGAAAGCAAGCTAGCCAATAATATTAAAGAGGATACCAAAGTTTCTTCAGATACATAAAGCGTAAAAGAGAGGTGAGCGTAGACATCGGACTGTTAGAAAATGATGCTGAAGTGGTAGTAATAGGGGAACAGAAAATGGCGGATGAAATAAATAAGTATTTTGCATTAGTCTTCACTGTGAAAGACACGAGCAGTATGGTGGATGTTTCAGGTGTCAGGGCTCATGAAGTTACCATGCTAGAGAATCTTGGGAAACTGAAAGGTCTGAAGGTAGATAAGTCACCTGGACCAGATGGGGTACACCCCAGGGTTCTGAAAGGGGTGACTGAAGAGATTTTCAGAAGGCCATTCACAAAACCAGCTACAAGCCCATGGTATTTTACAGGAAAGATTCTAGCATGGATAAAGCAGTGGTTGATTAGCAGGAGGCAAACAGTGGGAATAAAGACAGCATTTTCTGGTTTGCTGCCGGTGACTAGTGGTGTTCCACAGGGGTCTGTGTTGGACCCAATGCTTTTTACGTTATATGTCAAAGATTTGGATGATAGAATTGATGGCTTTGTTCCAAAGTTTGCAGATGATATGAAGATAGGTGGAGGGGCAGCCTGTTTTCAGGAGATAGAGAGGCTATAGGAGGACATAGACAGATATGGAGAATGGGCAAAGAAATGGCAGATGGAACACTCTGTCAGGAAGTGTATGGTCATGCACTTTGGTAGAAGAAATGAAAAGATTGACTATTTTCTAAATGGGGAGAAAGTACAAAAATTGGGACTTGGGAGACCTTGTGCAGGATGCCCTATAGGTTTATTTGCAGGTTGAATCTATGGTAAGGAAGGCAAATGTGGTGTTAGCATTCATTTCAAGAGAACGATAATATAAAAGCAAGAATGTAATGTTGAGACTTTATTAAGCACTAGCGAGTCCTCACTTGGAGCATTGTAAGCAGTTTTGAACCCCTTATCTTCCAAGGGATGTGCTGAAACTGGAGAGGTTTCAAAGGAGGTTCATGAAAACGATTCCAGGACTGAATAGTTTGTCATATGAAGTGTGGTTGGTGGCTCTAAGCCTGTATTCACTGGAATTCAGACGAATGAGGGGTAACCTCATTGAAACCTATCAAATGGTGAAAGGCCTTGATAGAGTGGATGTGAAGATGATGTTTCCTATGGTGGGAGAGGCGAAGACCAGAGGACATAGTTTCAGAGTAAAGGGCGTCTTTTTAGAAAGGAGATTAGGAGCAATTTCTTTAGCCAGGGAGTGGTGAATCTGTGGAATTCTTTGCCACAAGCAGCTGTGGAGGCCAAATCTTTATGAAAAAGCTTTGGCCAGTGAAAACAGCGGGAAGAGTTTAAAGGTGAGCAGAGTTGAGAAGGTGACAGTTATTTCTTTGGCAGTTTGAACAGGGCACGACTGTGCAAGTGTGTGGAGGTCGGCCAGTGAGAACAGTGGGAAGAGTTTAAAAGGAAGACAGATTTACAGAGCGGGCATCAGTGTAGTGGGAGACAGAGTAGGAACGCTTTGGCTCAACGGGGCTTTGGCGATAAAGGGTCAAGGCCAGGTAGGTTATCTGTTTAAAATAAAGACAGAGAGTATGTGTGTGAGGCCGGTTTTCTGTGCTCAGTGTCAAATGTGGGAAGTCCTAGAGACTCCCATCCTCCCGGATGGCCACATCTGCACCAGCTGCATCGAGCTGCAGCTCCTTAGGGACCACGTTAGGGAACTGGAGATGCAGCTCGATGACCTTCATCTGGTCAGGGAGAGTGAAGAGGTAGGTGATGGAGAGGAGCTATAGGCAGGTAGTTAGCCCTGGACCACAGGAGACAGAGAAGTGGGTAAGAGTCAGGGGAGGGAAGGGCAGGTACTAGAGAGTACCCCAATTGCTGTCACCCTTAACAATAAGTATTCCTGCTTGAGTACTGTTGGGGGCGGATGGCCTACATGGGGGAAGCAACAGTAGTCGTGCCTTTGGCACAGAGTCTGGTCCTGTGGCTCAGAAGAGTAGGGAAAGGAAGATGATGGCAGCAGTAATAGGGGACTCTATAGTTAGGGGGCCAGATAGACGATTATGTGGATGCAGGAAAGAAACACGGATGGTAGTTTACCTCCCAGGTGCCAGGGTCTGGGATGTTTCTGATTGCGTCCACAATATCTTGAAGTGGGAAGGAGAACAGCCAGAGGTTGTGGTACCAAAGACATAGGTAGGAAAAGGGAGGAGGTCCTGAAAACAGACTACAGGGAGTTAGGAAGGAAGTTGAGAAGCAGAACCTCAAAGGTAGTAATCTCGTGATTACTGCCTGTGCCACGTGACAGTGAGTATAGGAATAGAATGAGGTGGAGGATAAATTTGTGGTTGACGGATTGGAGCAGGGGTCAGGGATTCAGAGTTCTGAATCATTGGGACCTCTTCTGGGGCAGGTGTGACCTGTACAAAAAGGACGGGTTGCTCTTGAATCCGAGGGGGAACAGTATCCTAGCAGGAAGGTTTGCAAAGGCTATTGGGGAGAGTTTAAACTAGAATTGCTGGGGGGTGGGAACCGAACTGAAGTGACAGAGGGAAGGGAGGTTGACTCACAAATAGAGAAAGTTTGGAGACAGTGCAAAAGGGAGGATAGGCAGGTGATAGAGAAGAAACGCGCTCAGTCCGATGGTTTGAGATGTGTCTATTTTAATGCGAGGAGTATCATGAATAAAGCGGATGAGCTTAGAGTGTGGATCAGCACTTGGAGCTATGATGTTGTGGCCATTACAGAGACTTGGATGGTGCAGGGGCAGGAATGGCTACTTCAAGTGCCAGGCTTTAGATGTTTCAGAAAGGACCGGGAGGGAGGCAAAAGAGGTTGGGGCGTGACAGTGCTGATCAGAGATAGTGTCACAGCTGCAGAAAAAGAGGAAGTCATAGAGGGGTTGTCTACGCAGGGGGTCACCAACCTTTTTTGCACCGCGGACTGGTTTAATATTGACAATATTCTTGCGGACCGGCTGACGGGGCACGGGGTTAGGGGATGTTAAACACGACCTGAATACAGCAATACTTGAAGGAGGTTTCTTATGTCCAGTCTATTCCGCAATTTAGTTTATGTGGCTCTCAGCACTTGCTTCTGTCCCGCTTGCTCACATTATTTTGCACTCAAAAAACTCAACGTATTTGTCTTTAAGTGCAGGGTGCTTGGACTCAAGGTACTGAAGCAATTTTGAGGGCTTCATTGTCTCATTAGCCTCCAGGCCCGAACTCCAGCTTCCTGCCCGCCCAATGCCAGACACCTTGGCCAGGTGTGGCTGGTCGTGGGTGGGGTGAGAGGTCAAGTTCAGGGCCGGAGGTCCCCGTGCTGGGGCCGCAGCGGTTGCAGTCTGGAGAGAGCGACCGACCAAGCGAGAAGTGCGACAGGGCGCGTGCCCGACCCCTTGTAAGATCTATCGGCCGACAAAAGTTTGGCTCAAGGGATTACTTTCAGTAGATCGCAGCGAGGTAGTTCCTTTGCTACTTACAAAACCCTGAGCCTGAATTGGTTTGTCTGTGAAGATTTTAGCACCGAGTTCCCCACGAACATTCGGTTTGCTAAACAAGTTTAGAGGCTGCGCCCATCTGTCCGCACTCCAGGTCAGTACCAATGGCACTTCCCGCTGGCCGCGCGAGGCCAACCGGTGATCCCTGGCGCGAGGGTATCACTGCGTTTAGGCGACTGATGACCTCGCGTGCATTCAAGTTCAACAGTGGGCGTGACAGGGAATGAGGAAAGGTGCAGCTGACTCATATCGTTTCATATCGTCAAATCATATCGTTTCCTCGTGGCCCGGTAGCACATGCTTTGGTTTACGGAGCCTTAGTGGGTGGAAATTAGGAATAGGAAAGGGTCAATAACTCTACTGGGTGTTTTTTACAGACCACCCAATAGTAACAGGGACATCGAAGAGCAGATAGGGAGACAGATTCTGGAAAGGAGTAATAGTAACAAGGTTGTTGTGGTGGGAGATTTTAATTTCCCAAATATTGATTAGCATTTCCATAGAGTGAGGGGTTTAGATGGGGTAAAGTTTGTTAGGTGTGTTCAGGAAGGTTTCTTGACAGAATATGTAGATAAACCTACAAGAGGAGAGGCTGTACTTGATCTGGTATTGGTAAATGAACCTGTTCAGGTGTCAGGTCTCTCAGCGGGAGAGCATTTTGGAGATAGTGATCACAATTTTATCTCCTTTACCATAGCTTTGGAGAGGGATAGGAACAGACAAGTTAGAGAAATGTTTAATTGGAGTACAGGGAACTATGAGGGTATCAGGCTGGAACTTGGAAGCATAAATTGGAAACAGATGTTTTCAGGGAAACGTATGGAAGAAATGTGGCAAATGTTCAGGGGATATTTGCGTGGGGTTCTCAGTAGGTGCATTCCAATGAGACATGGAAAGGAAGGTACTGTATAAGATTTGTGGTGCACAAAGGCTGTTGTAAATCTAGTCAAGAAGAAAAGAAGAGCTTATGAAAGGTTCAAAAATCTAGGTGATGATATGAATCTAGAAGATTATAAGGTTTGCAGGAAGGAGCTTAAGAATGAAATTAGGAGAGCCAGAAGGGGCCATGAGAAGGTCTTGGCAGACAGGATTAAGGAAAACCCCAAGGCATTCTACAAATATGTGAAGAGCAAGAGGATAAGATGAGAGAGAATAGGACCAATCAAGTGTGACAATGGAAAAGTGTGTATGGAACTGGAGGAAATAGCGGAGGTACTTAATGAATACTTTGCTTCAGTATTCACTATGGAAAAGGATCTTGGTGATTGTAGGGATGACTTGCAGTGGACTGAAAAGCTTGAGAAAGTAGATATCAAAGAAAGAGGATGTGCTGGAGTTTTTGGAAAGCATCAAGTTGGATAAGTCACCAGGACTGGACGGGATGTACCCCAGGTTACTGTGGGAAGTGAGGGAGGAGAATGCTGAGCCTCTGGCAATGAACTTTGCATCATCAATGACAGTGGTCCCCAACCACTGGGCCGCAAAGCATGTGCTACCGGGCTGCAAGGAAACGATATGATTTGGCGATATGAAACGATATGAGTCAGCTGCACCTTTCCTCATTCCCTGTCATGCCCACTGTTGAACTTGAACGCACACGAGGTCATCAGTGGCCTAAACGCAGTGATATCCTCATGCCAGGGATCACTGATTGGCCTCGGGTAACAGGCCGCCTTGCACGGCCAGCGAGAAGTCCCGTTACTACTGGTCTGGAGCGCGGACAGATGGGCGCCGCCTCTAAACCTGTTTAGCACAACGAATGTTCGTGGGGAACCCGGTGCTAAAATATTCGCAGATGACCTAATTTTGCTCAGGGTTTCGTAAGTAGCAGAAGAGCTACCTCGCTGCGATCTACTGAAAGTCATCCCTCGAGCCAAACTTTTGTCGGCCAATAGATCCTACAAGTGGGGTGGGCGCGCATCCTGTCGCACTCCTCGCTTGGTCAGTCACTCTCTCCGGACTGCGACTGCTGCGGCTCCAGCACGGGGACCTTCGGTCCTGACCTTGACCCCTCACCCCACCCACGACCAGCTGCACCTGGCCAAGGCGTCTGGCAGCGGGAAGCTGGACTTTAGGCTTGGAGTCTGTCTAATGAGGCAATGAAGCCCTCAAAACTGCTTCAGTACCTTGAGTCCAAGCACCCTGCACTTAAAGACAAACCCATTGAGC
Organism: Hemitrygon akajei; assembly: GCF_048418815.1. NCBI lineage: Eukaryota > Metazoa > Chordata > Chondrichthyes > Myliobatiformes > Dasyatidae > Hemitrygon > Hemitrygon akajei. The sequence goes on from NC_133154.1 coordinate 41,060,729, forward strand.
TTTTTGAGTGGAAAAAACGTGAGCAAGTGGGACAGAAGCAAGTGCTGATAGCCACTTAAACTAAATTGCAGAATAGACTGGACATAAGGAGTATTGCAGTATTCCGGTCATGTTTAACATTTCCCCCCCCACCCCCCGTGTCCAGTCATGGTGGAGGAACCCAGCGGGTCAGGAAGCATCAATGGAGAGAACTAAAGAATTGACATTTCCAGTGAAAACACTTCACCGTGCCTAGACTGTTCATTCCTCTGCTTAGATACTGCCTGACCTGCCAAATTCCCGCAGCACTTTGTGTGTGTGTGTGACTCTACAGTTTATTTCCAGTGTCTTGGGCTCCGAGTCCATAGGACACTGAAAGCTGCTGCGCAGGTTGACTGTGTGGTTAAGAAGGCATACAGTGTATTGGCCTCCATCAACCATGGGATTGAGTTTAGGAGCTGAGAGGTAATGTTGCAGCTATATAGGACCCTGGCCAGATCCCACTTGGAGTACTGTGCTCAGTTCTGGTCACCTCACTACAGGAAGGATGTGGAAGCCATAGAAAGGGTGCAGAGGAGATTTACAATGATGTTGCCTGGATTGGGGAGCACGCCTTATGAGAATAGGTTGAGTGAACTTGGCCTTTTCTCCTTGGAGCAACGGAGGATGAGAGGTGACCTGATAGAGGTGTATACGATGATGAGAGGCATTGATCGTGTGGATAGTCAGAGGCTTTTCCTCAGGGCTGAAATGGCTAACACGAAAGGACACAGTTTTAAGGTGCTTGGAAGTAGGTACAGAGGAGATGTCAAGGGTAAGTTTTTTACGCAGAGAGTGGTGAGTGCGTGAAATGGGCTGCAGCGATGGTGGTGGAGGCAGATACGATAAAGTCTTTTAAGAGACTCCTGGATATGTACATAGAGCTTAGAAAAATAGAGGGCTATGGATAACCTGAGGTAATTTCAAAAGTAAGTGCATGTTCGGCACAGCATTATGGGCTAAAGGGCCTGTATTGTGCTGTAGGTTTTCTATATCTGCAGAATCTCTTATGTTTTATATTTGGATTTGTAAGGATTTTATTTAGTTATTGAAAGACAGCATGGAATGGGCTGCCCAGCAACTCCCGGATTTTATCTGTGCCTAATTATGAGAGAATTTAAATTGAACAATTAACCTATTCAACACAAACAAGAGAAAATCTGCAGATGCTGGAAATCCAAGCAATACACACAAAATGCTGGAGGAACTCAGCAGGTCCAGCAGCATCTATGGAAAAAGATGAAACCGCGGGGGTGGGGGGGGGGAGGAAAGAAGACAGTTCCATTGCAGGTGGCGGAAAGAGAATAGAGAATCCCAGAGTTGTGGAATTGATTGAGATAGGGACCCCCACCCAACCCCCCCACCAGAGGAAACCTCCAACTCCACATCCATCCTACCTAGTACTTTCAACATTTGGTAGGTTTCAATGAGATCCCCCCTCATTCTTCTAAATTCCAGTGAGCACAGGCCCAAAGCCGCCAAACGCTTCTCGTATGTTAATCCCTTCATTTCCGGAATCATCCTCATGAACCTCCTCTGGACTCTCTCCAATGACAACACATCCTTTCTGAGATATGGGGGCCAAAACTTTTGACAGCTGTCACACTGATTGCCTGTTGCCATTAAGTATATTGTTTGTGTGTGCTTGCGTTAATGTAGGTGCTGAGTTTTTACCATGTGTTATGTGTGATGAGAAAACCATGGGGAGATGGGGTCCAGAGTGGACCCCCGTGAACTATGCTGCTAATGAGAGAGAGAGAGAGAGAGAGAGAGAGAGAGAGAGAGAGAGAGAGAGAGAGAGAGAGAATGAATGCTGCACATGCTGATAATGAGAGAGACACAAAGATTTAAAATTATGGCTTCCTCGCTGATTGTTGACTTTACTTCCAAGGACTTTGCCTGCTTGTGTGAATCCTTGCTGACACAGCAGAGTGATGCCAGGTGCCTGCTGAGACAGGAGGGAGTGGCCAGTTTGATGGACATGATCAGTTGATGGATGGCTGGTACCCTGACAGGGGAGATAAAAGATGAGTCTGCTGAGACACAGGCAGACATGCCACTGGACACCGAATGAGTAGACACGAGGAAATCTGCAGATGCTGGAAATTCAAACAACAACACACAAATGCTGGTAGAACACAGCAGGCCAGGCAGCATCTATAGGGAGAAGCGTTGTCGACGTTTCAGGCCGAGACCCTTCGTCACACTGAATGAGTGTTGTGCACCCACAGGAAGGTGGGGGCTTGGAGGATCGATTCGGGGGAATCGGTCCAAAGCTCACAGTGTGTGAAGGCAGGCCGGTGGGGGCTTGTGTGTGTGTGTCCATCCTCGCCTGGGTGACAGGTCCACCACTGAAAAACGGTCCAGCTCGGAATGGGTCATAATCGATGACCAGAACAGTACAACCTAACAAGAAGACAATGGAAGGTTTGCCTGCTGCAGCTGCTCATCTCTCGCTCTCTCTCTCTCCAACGTCACAACAGCAACTACCTCAACCCAAACTGAACTGAACTCTGCATTATCTTAAGACTATTCATTTACCCCTAGACTACGATAGAGCTTGGTTTTGATTCTTATTCCTACACTTCTGTATTTATCATTGCTAACCTGTTTTATATGTATATTAAACAACAACACACACAAAATGCTGGTAGAACACAGCAGGCCAGGCAGCATCTATAGGGAGAAGCGCTGTCGACGTTTCGGGCCGAGACCCTTCGTCAGGATATGTATATTTATGTATATATGTATTTTTGATACTGTATTACTTAGTTTACTAATAAACACTTTTAGTTACAGTATCACCAGACTCCAACGTATTTCTGCTGGTTTGGTAACCCGGTCACGGGGTAGGTGACACATGAAACTTTTTTCGAGAAGTGGGCTGGAACCGTACTCGCCCACACTTGCTCGGGCGCCTTGGATACCCAGAAATCTCCGCTGTCTGCCGTCGGTGACACAGCGCAGGCGCAGGGGGCGCATAGTTCCCGAAAACTGCGCATGCGGCTAATGTACGGCAGGGTGGAGAGGATCGGCCGCAGGTAGGAGAGGGGCTCCGTGTCTGCATCGCCACTGCGGGACAATTATTATCAGCTCTGGAATCACTGTTCCCTGTATCCTGGGATATTCCTTGTCCTTTTTTTCTCAGCCCCACGATACGTACCCGGGCTAGGGGAAGCTGTCTGTTGATGGTGGGGGTGGGGGGGGGGGGTCGTTTCTGTGGCGCCCGCGCATCGCCGTAACCGTGATGGACGGGTGTAGTTCAGAATCACAATCAGCTTTAATGTCACCGGCTTACGTTGTGAAGTTTGTTGCTTTTGCAGCAGCAGTACAATGTAATAGTGTAATTCAGCTTTTATTACTGTGTAAGTACTTATATTTTTTGCATCTATATTTACTCAGGTGTACAGGATACAGAGTCTATAGAAGTGAAGCAAAGGGGCATTAACTTCACGGACCTTGTACGGATAACAGAGGAGGAGGTGTTTGCTGCACATCAGGGTGGATAAATCGCCAGGGCCTGGCAAGGTGTTTCCTTGGACCCTACGAGAGGCAAGTTTAGAAATTGCCTGGGTCTCCGCAGAGATATTAGCAACTGGAGAGATACCAGAGGATTGGAGCATAGCCAATGTACTGCTGTTTAAAGAAGGCTCTAAACAGGAATCAGGAAATTATAGGCCAAGGAGTCTGACATCAGTTGTGGGAAAGTTATTGAAAGCTATTCTATGCGACTGGATATAGATGTATTTCAATAGATGGACTGATTAAGGATAGGCAGCGTAACTTTGTGCATGGTAGGTGACAACTAACCAATTTTATAGAGTTTTTCAAGGACATTGCCAGGAAAGTGGATGATGGCAAGGCAGTAGATGTTGTCTACATGGACTTTGGCAAGGCCTTTTACAAAGTCCTGCTTTGCGGGAGAAGCCAGAGAGTGGTACTAGAAGGTTGCCTCTCTGATTGGAGTCTTGTGACGAGTGGTGTGCTGCAGGGATCGGTGCTGGTTCCTTTGTTGTTTGTCATCCATATCAATGATAATGTGGTTAACTGGATCATCAAATTTGCAGATGACACAAAGATTGGAGGTGTAGTGGACAGTGAGGAAGGCTGTCGTGGCCTGCAGAGGGATCTACGTCAGCTGGAAAAATGGCAGATGGAATTTAGTGTGAAGTTTTGTTCTTTGGTAGGACCAACCAGGTTAGGTCTTATACAGTGAATGGTAGGGCAAAGAGGGGTGTGGCAGAACAAGGAGATGGGATGTTATGTTGAAGTTGTATAAGAAGTTGGTGAGGTCTAATTTGGAGCATTGTGTGCAGTTCTGGTCACCTACCTGCAGGAAAGATGTTAATACGGTTGAAAGAGTGCAGAGAAAGTTTACAAAGTTATTGTTGGGTCTAGAGTTTCTAAGGAAGGATGGAAAAGGTTATAACTGTAATCTTTTAGGATTAGGACACATAGTAATTACATGTAATTACAGCCAAGGTGCAGGACACAGGAAACAGGGTAACAGACAGGAAAGGGAAAGGCGTTAAGGAGCTATTGCTGAGAACCTCTTTGGACATCCCCCTCAACAATAGATATATCACTTTGGATACTGTCGTGGGGGTTGACCTAACAGAGGAAAGTCACAGTGGTCAGATCTCTGGTACTGAGTCTGCCTCTGTGACTCAGAAGGGAAAGGCGGAGAAGAAGAGAAACGCTTGGTGATGGGGAATTTGTGAGTTATGGGAATGGACAGGAGGTTCTATGGGCAACAACAAGATTCCTGGATGGTATGTTGCCTCCCAGGTGCCAGGGTCTGAGATATCTCAGATTGAGTCCTCAGCATTCTTAGGTGAGAGGGTGAACAGCCAGAAGTCATGGTCCATGTAGGTATAGATGATATACGTAGGATGAGTGATGAGGCTCTGCATAGGGAGTTAGGTGCTAAATTAAAGTGCAGGGCTGTGATCTCAGGATTGCTACCTGTGCCATGTGCTAGTGAAGCCAGAACTAGGGAGATTATACAGTTTAAACAACACACACACAATGCTGGTGGAACACAGCAGGCCAGGCAGCATCTATAAGGAGAAGCACTGTCTACATTTCGGGCCAAGACCCTTCGTCAGGACTAACTGAAAAGAAAGATACTAAGAGATTTGAAAGTAGTGGGGGGGAGGGGGAAACACGAAATGATAGGAGAAGACCGCAGGGGGTGGGATGAAGCTAAGAGCTGGAAAGGTGATTGGCGAAAGTGATACAGAGCTGGAGAAGGGAAAGGATTATGGGATGGGAGGCCTCAGGAGAAAAAAGGGAGGGGAGTACCAGAGGGAGATGGAGAACATCTCACAGGCAGGGTGATGGGCAGAGAGAGAGAGAGGAAAAAAAACAAACAACTAAATATGTCAGGGATGCGGTAAGAAGGGGAGGAGGGGCATTAACGGAAGTTAGAGAAGTCAATGTTCATGCCATCAGGTTGGAGGCTACCCAGCCGGTATATAAGGTGTTGTTCCTCCAACCTGAGTGTGGCTTCATCCTGACAGTAGAGGAGGCCATGGATAGACATATCAGAATGGGAATGGGACATGGAATTAAAATGTGTGGCCACTGGGAGATCCTGCTTTCTCTGGCGGACCGAGCGTAGGTGTTCAGCGAAATGGTCTCCCAGTCTGTGTCAGGTCTCACCAGTATATAAAAGGCCACACTGGGAGCACCGGACGCAGTATACCACACTAGCCGACTCACAGGTGAAGTGTTGCCTCACCTGGAAGGACTGTCTGGGGCCCTGAATGGTGGTGAGGAAGGAAGTGTAAGGGCAGGTGTAGCACTTGTTCTGCTTACAAGGATAAGTGCCAGGAGGGAGATCGGTGGGAAGGGATTGGGGGGACGAGTAGACAAGGGAGTCACGTAGGGAGCAGTCCTTGCAGAAAGCAGAAAGAGGGGGGAGGGAAAGATGTGCTTGGTAGTGGGATCCCGTTGGAGGTGGCAGAAGTTACGGAGAATTATACGTTGGACCTGGAGGCTGGTGGGGTGGTAGGTGAGGACAAGGGGAACCCTATCCCAAGTGGGGTGGTGGGCAGATGGGGTGAGGGCAGATGTGCGGGAAATGGGAGAGATGCGTTGGAGAGCAGAGTTGATGGTGGAAGAAGGGAAGTCGCTTTGTTTAAAAAAGGAAGACATCTCCTTTGTCCTGGAATGAAAAGCCTCATCCTGAGAGCAGATGCGGCAGAGACGGAGGAATTGTGAGAAGGGGATAGCATTTTTGCAAGAGACAGGGTGGGAAGAGGAATAGTCCAGGTAGCTGTGAGAGTCTGTAGGCTTATAGTAGATATCAGTAGATAAGCCATCTCCAGAGGTGGAGACAGAGAGATCAAGAAATGGGAGGGAGGTGTCAGAAATGGACCAGGTAAATTTAAGGGCAGGGTGAAAGTTGGAGGCAAAGTTAATGAAGTCAACGAGCTCAGCATGCGTGCAGGAGGCAGCGCCAATGCAGTCGTCTATGTAGTGAAGGAAAAGAGAGGGACGGATACCCGTATAGACTTGGAACATGGACTGTTCCACAAAGCCAACAAAAAGGCAGGCATAACTGAGATCCAAGCGGGTGCCCATGACTACACCCTTGGTTTGGAGGAAGTGGGAGGAACCAAAGGAGGAATTATTGAGAGTAAGAACTAATTCCGTTAGATGGAGGAGAATGGTGGTAGAAGGGAAATGGTTAGGTCTGGAATCCAAAAAGAAGTGGAGAGCTTTGAGACCGTTCTGGTGGGGGATGGAGGTATATAGGGACTGGACATAAATGGTGAAAATAAGGTGGTGGGGGCCAGGGAACTTAAAATCATTGAAAAAATTCAAAGCGTGAGAAGTGTCATGAGCATAGGTGAAAAGAGATTGAACAAGGGGGGGATAAAACAGTGTCAAGGTATGCAGAAATGAGTTCAATGGGGCAGGAGCAAGCTGAGACAATAGTCCTACCTGGACAGGCAGACTCTCACCGCTACCTGGACTATTCCTCTTCCCACCCTGTCTCTTGCAAAAATGCTATCCCCTTCTCGCAATTCCTCCATCTCTGCCGCATCTGCTCTCAGGATGAGGCTTTTCATTCCAGGACGAAGGAGATGTCTTCCTCTTTTAAACAAAGGGGCTTCCCTTCTTCCACCATCAACACATCAACACATCTCTCCCATTTCCCGCACATCTGTCCTCACCTCATCTGCCCGCCACCCCACTCGGGATAGGGTTCCTCTTGTCCTCACCTACCACCCCACCAGCCTCCAGGTCCAACGTATAATTCTCTGTAACTTCCGCCAACTCCAACGGAATCCCACTACCAAGAACATTTTTCCCTAACCCCCTCTTTCTGCTTTCTGCAGGGATCACTCCCTACGCGACTCCCTTGTCTACTCGTCCCCCCCCCCCCCCATCCCTTCCACCAATCTCCCTCCTGGCACTTATCCTTGTAAGCAGAACAAGTGCTACACCTGCCCTTACACCCTCCCTCACCACCATTCAGGGCCCCAGACAGTCCTTCCAGGTGAGGCAATACTTCACCTGTGAGTCGGCTGGTGTTGCCTCACCTGCAAGGACTGTCTGGGGCCCTGAATGGTGGTGCATTGGTGCTCCCGGTGTGGCCTTTTATATATTGGTGAGACCTGACGCAGACTGGGAGACCGTTTCGCTGAACGCCTACGCTCGGTCTGCCAGAGAAAGCAGGATCTCCCAGTGGCCACACATTTTAATTCCACATCCCATTCCCATTCTGATATGTCTATCCATGGCCTCCTCTACTGTCAAGATGAAGCCACACTCAGGTTGGAGGAACAACACCTTATATACTGGCTGGGTAGCCTCCAACCTGATAGCATGAACATTGACTTCTCTAACTTCCGTTAATGCCCCTCCTCCCCTTCCTACTCCATCCCTGACATATTTAGTTGTTTGTTTTTTTTCTCTCTCTCTGCCCATCACTCTGCCTGTTCTCCATCTCACTCTAGTGCTCCCCCCCCACTTTCTTTCTCCCGAGGCTTCCCGTCCCATGATCCTTTCCCCTCTCCAGCTCTGTATCACTTTCACCAATCACCTTTCCAGCTCTTAGCTTCATCCCACCCCCTGCAGTCTTCTCCGATCATTTAGCATTTCCCCCTCCTCCCACTACTTTCAAATCTCTTAGTATCTTTCCTTTTAGTTAGTCCTGGCGAAGGATCTTGGCCCAAAACGTCGACAGTGCTTCTCCTTATAGATGCTGCCTGGCCTGCTGTGTTCCACCAGCATTTTGTGTTTGTTGTTTGAATTTCCAGCATCTGCAGATTTCCTCATGTTATACAGTTTAATGTGGCTAAAGAGTTAGTGTAGGATAGTGGGCAAAGATTTTTGGATCATTGGGCTCTCTTCCAGGTAAGTTGAGACCTATACAGAAGGGACGACTTGCACCTGAACTAAATGGAGACGAATATCCTTGTAAATGCTGCAAGGTGGGGTTTAAACTAGAGTTACAGGGGGATGGGAACTGGAGTGCCAGAACAGGTAGTGGAGAGGTTGTGGAGGCAGATGTTGGTAAGACCTCAGACAAAGTTAGGAATCAAAATATTGAGCATGGCTCATCTAGTGTCTTGATGCGTTTATTTCAATGCAAGAAGTATTGTAGGAAAGGTGGATGATAGTGCTGAAGATGAGGTAGCTGGTTCACAAACAGAGGCAATGTGTAGTGAGGAGAGGCTGTTAATAGGGTAAAATTGCAGTCAACAAAACGAGTTGCAACATACAGGTGGACAAAATCAAAAGGGCGAATACAAGGCTAAAGGTGTTGTATTTGAATGTGCACACTATATGGAATAAGGTAGATGAACTTGTAGCACAGTTGCAAAATGCAGGTATGATGTCGTAGGCATCATTGAATCATGGCTGAAAGACGATTATAGTTGGAAGATTAATGTCCAAGGATACACATTGTATCGAAAGGACAGGCAGGAAATCAGGGGGTGACGTGGCTCTGTTGGTTTAAAAAATGAAATCAAATGATTAGAAAGAGATGACATAGGGTCAAAAGGTGTTAAATCATTGTCAATAGAGCTAAGGAACTGCAAAGGTAAAAAGAGCCTGATGAGAGCAGTATACAGACCCCCAAATAGTAGTAAGGATGTGGCCTACAAATTACAATGTGAGATAGAAAATGTATGCCAAAGGGGAATTTTTACAATCGTTATGGGGGACTTCAATATGCAGGCAGATTAGGAAAATTAGATATTTTCCTGTGAGATGACTTTTTAGAGCAACTTGTGGTTGAGCCCACTATGGGATCAGCTATTCTGGATTGGGTGTTGTGCAATGAACCAGAATTGATCAGAGAGCTTAAGGTAGAAGAACACTTAGTGATCAAAATATGATCGAATTCACCCTTAAATTTGAGAAAGAGAGACTAAAGTCAGGTGTATCAGTATTACAGTGGAGTAAAGAATTACAGAGGCATGTGAAAGAAGTTGGCTAGAATTGATTGGAAAAGAACACTGGCAGGGATGACGACAGAGCAGCAATGGTTGGAATTTCTGGAAGCAATTTGGAAGGTACAGGGTATACAGGTAGTCCCCGGGTTACAAACGAGTTCCATTCCTGAGTCCGTCTTTAAGTCGGATTTGTACGTAAGTCGGAACAGGTACATCCAGTATTATTTAGCATCAGTTAGTCAAACGTTTGTCTTAGTATATAGTATATATTTTACCTTTCTAAGCATATAAAACACTTAAGAAACGTATGTATTTCAGTAATTAAACCACTGTGCTGCTTAGTAATAATTGTAGCTTTCATCGGGGCAGGGGCTTTCACAATCTCCATTATTCTCACTTTATCCTTTACCTGTATTTAAAGTGGTTCTGATCGTTGACCGACTGTAGCCTAAAGCTTTTCCAATTACCGATGGCGTTTCACCTCTTTCCAATGGCTTTATTATTTCCACTTTATTTTCAATCACGATCGTTTTCTGTCAATGGTACAGAAAACTGCGGATTTTATGTTGTGTCGCTGAGCAGCAGTGAACCGTCTGATTGGCCTATCAGAGTTCTTTAGGAACTAGTTGACTTGATCAGCATTTCTGATCTGGCTATTGTTCACAATCGCAGTTAATAATAAAAAAAATACAGCAGCAGCAGCGGGCATGGGTCTTGTGCTGCTCCGGGTCCTAAAGTCCACCCGCACTGAGACAGGTTAAATGGGACAAGTGGGGGCGGTGCTGACTGGAAAAGGGAGATCGGGGTGAATCTTGCTAAGAAATATTTAAGCCAAGTACAAAGTTACACACTCAACACAGTGTTAATGGCAACAACTTAAAATGGCAGACGGCGTTCTCCTCCCTCCGTTCATAAGTACGAGTTATCCGTAAGTTGGACATTAGTAACTCGGGGACTGCCTGTATACATCACAAAGAGGAAGAAATATTCTTGAGGAAAGAAGACACAACCATGGCTAATGAGAAGTCAAAGCCAAAGAAAGGGCGTATAATAGAACAATATTAGTGGGAAGTTAAAGGACTGGGAAGCTTTTAAAACCAACAGAAGGCAACTAAAAATGTCATTAGGAAGAAAAAGATGTAATAAGAAAGTAAGCTAGACAATAATATTAAAGAGGATACCAAAAGTTTCTTCAGATACATAAAGTGTAAAAGAGAGGCAAGAGTGGATATCAGACTGCTGGAAAATGATGTTGGAGAGGTAGTAATGGGGTCAATAAAATAGCAGGCAAACTGAACAAGTATTTTCCTTCAGTATTCATTGTGCAAGACACTAGCAGTATGGTGGAAGTTCCAGGTTTCAGGGGTCATGAAGTGTATGAAGTTACCATACATCCCGGGATTCTGAAAGAGGTGGCTGAAGAGATAGTGGAGGCATTGGTAATGATGTTTCAAGAATCACTGGGCTCCAGAATGGTTCTGAAAACTGGAAAATTGCAAATGTAATTTCACTCTTTAAGAAAGGAGAGAGGCAGATGAGATGAAACTAGGCCAGTTAGTCTGACCTCAGTGGGTAGGAAGATGTTGGAGTCGAATATTAAGGATGATGTCTCGGTACTTGAAGGCACATGATAAAATGGGCTGTAGTCATTATAGATCCCTCAAGGGAAAATCTTGTCTGACAAGTCTGAAGAAATAACAAGGAAGATAGACAAAGGAGAATTGGTGGTTGATGTGTACTTGGATTTTCAGAAGGCCTTTCACAAGGTGCCACACATGAAGCTGCTTAACAAGCTATGAGCCCATAGTAAAGATTCAGGCATGGTTAAAGCAGTGGCAGACTGGTAGGAGGCAAAGAGTGGGAGCAAAGGGAGCTTTATCTGCTTGGCTGCTGGTGCTCCATAGGGGTCTGTTTTGGGGTTGATTCTTTTTACGTTATATGTGAATGATTTTAATGATGGAATTGATTAGTTTGTTGCAAAGTTTACAGACGAGATTAAGATGGGTGGAGAGGCAGGTAGTTTTGATGAAGTAGGCTACAGAAGGACTTGGAGTGTTAGGAGAATGTGCAAAGAAATGGCAGCTGGAATCCAGTCGTGCACTTAGGTAGAAGAAATGAAAGGGTTGACTATTTTCTAAAAGGAGAGAAAATACAAGAAAGTGAGATGCAAATGAACTTGGGAGTCCTAAAGGGAGTCTGTGGTGAGGAAGGCAAATTCTTTGTTAGCATTCATTTTGAGAGGACTAGGATATAATGTTGAGACTTTATAAAGCACTGGTGAGTGTTGTGGGCAGTTTAGAGCCCCTTATCTAAGAAAGGATGTGCTGAAACTGGAGAGGGTTCAAAGAAGGTTCATGAAAATGATTCCAGGATTAAACAGCTTGTCACATGAAGAGTGTTTGATGGCTCTGGGCCTGTGTCACTAGAAATCAGAAAAATGAGGGGTGACCTCTTTGAAACACATCAGATGGTGAAAGGCCTCGACAGAGTTAAGTCAAGTCACTTTTTATTGTCATTTCAACCATAAACTGCTGGTACAATACACAGTAAGAACGAAACAACGTTCCTCCAGGACCATGGTACTACATGAAACAACACAAAACTACACTGGACTACAGACCTACACAGGACTACATCAAGTGCACAAAACAGCGCCGGGCAGTACAGTAATTAATTAATTATTAATAAACAAGGTAATAGGCACAGTAGAGGACAAATTTCAATATAATAGTAAATGATGTAGATGTCAGTCTAGACTCTGGGTATTGAGGAGTCTGATGGCTTGGGGGACAAAACTGTTGCACAGTCTGGTTGTGAGAGCCTGATTGCTTTGGTAACCATATAACAATTACAGCACGGAAACAGGCCATCTTGGCCCTCCTAGTCCGTGCCAGCGCTTACTCTCACCTAGTCCCACTGACCTGCACTCAGCCCATAACCCTCCATTCCTTTCCTGTCCATATACCTATCCAATTTTACTTTAAATGACAATACCAAACCTGCCTCTACCACTTTTTCTGGAAGCTCATTCCACACAGCTACCACTCTCTGAGTAAAGAAATACCCCCTTGTGTTACCCTTAAACTTTTGCCCCCTAACTCTCAAATCATGTCCTCTTGTTTGAATCTTCCCTACTCTCAATGGAAAAAGCCTATCCATGTCAACTCGATCTATCCCCCTCAGAATTTTAAATATCTCTATCAAGTCCCCCCTCAACCTTCTACGCTCCAAAGAATAAAGACCTAACTTGTTCAGCCTTCCCCTGTAACTTAGGTGCTGAAACCCTGGTAACATCCTAGTAAATCTTATCTGTACTCTCTCTATTTTGTTGATATCTTTCCTATAATTCGGTGACCAGAACTGTATACAATACTCCAAATTCGGCCTTACCAATGCCTTGTACAATTTTACCATTACATCCCAACTCCTATACTCAGTGCTCTGATTTATAAAGGCCAGCATACCAAAAGCTTTCTTCACCACCCTATCCACATGAGATTCCACCTTCAGGGAACTATGCACCACTATTCTGAGATCTCTCTGTTCTACTGCATTCTTCAATGCCCTACCATTTACCATGTATGTTCTGTTTAGATTATTCCTGCCATAATGTAGCGCCTCACACTTATCAGCATTAAACTTCATCTGCCATCGTTCAGCCCACTCTTCTAACTGGCCTAAATCTCTCTGCAAGCTTTGAAAACCTACTTCATTATCCACAACACCACCTACCTTAGTGTCACCTGCATACTTACTAATCCAATTTACCACCCCATCATCCAGATCGGTACCTTTTGCCAGATGGCAGGAGGGAGAAGAGTTTGTTTGAGGGGTGCGTCCTTCACAATGCTGTTAGCTTTGCGGGTGCAGCGTGTGGTGTAAGCATCTGTAATGGCGGGAAGAGAGACCCCGATGATCTCAGCTGACCTGACTATCCGCTGCAGAGTCTTGCGATCCGAGACGGTGCAATTCCCAAACCAGTGATGCAGCTGCTCAGGATGCTCTCGATACATCCACTGTAGAATGTGGTGAGAATGGGGGGTGGGAGATGGACTTTTCTCAGCCTTCGCAGAAAGTAGAGATGCTGCTGGGCTTTCTTGGCTATGGAGCTGGTGTTGAGGGACCAGGTGAAATTCACCGCCAGGTGAACACCAAGAAATTTGGTGCTCTTATGATCTCAACAGAGGAGCCGTCAATGTTCAGCGGAGAGTGGTCACTCTGTGCTCTCCTTAAGTCAACAACCATCTCTTTTGTTCACATTCAGAGACAGATTGTTGGCTCTGCACCAGTCTGTTAGCCGCTGCACCTCCTCTCTCTATGCTGACTCAACGTTCTTGCTGATGAAACCCACCACGGTCGTGTAATCAGTGAACTTGATGATGTGAATTGAGCTCTGTATTGCTGCACAGTCGTGGGTCAGCAGAGTGAACAACAGTGGACTGAGCACGCAGCCCTGGTGGGCCCCCGTGCTCAGTGTGATGGTGTTGGAGATGCTGCTCCCGATCCGGACTGACTGAGGTCTCCCAGTCAGGAAGTCTAGGATCCATTTGCAGAGGGAGGTGTTCAGGCCCAGCAGTTTCAGCTTTGCAATCAGGTGTTGAGGACTGATTGTGTTGAATGCTAACTTAAGTCTGTGAACAGCATTTGAATGTACATGTCATTTTTGTCCAGGTGGGTTAGGGGCAGGTGGAGGGTGGTGGCAATGGCGTCATCTGTTGAGCGGTTGGGACGATATGCGAACTGCAGGGGGTCCAGTGAGGGGGGTAGCAGGGTCTTGATGTGCCTCATGACGAGCCTCTCAAAACACTTCGTAATGATGGATATGAGTGCAACGGGATGGTAGTCATTGAGGCAAGACACTGAAGACTTCTTCAGCACGGGGACAATGGTGGCGGCCTTGAAGCACATTGGAACGATGGCGCTGCTCAGGGAGATGTTGAAGATGTCAGTGAGAACATTTGCCAGCTGGTCTGCACACCCCTTAACACTGCCAGGAATATTGTCTGGTCCAGCAGCCTTCTGTGGGTTGACCCTGCATAGAGTTTTCCTCACATCGGCCACGGTAAGACACAGCACCTGGTCATTGGGAGGAGGAGTCCTCCCAATTGTCTTCCTTGCCATATCATGTCATTTTCCGTCTCGAAACGAGCATAGAAGTTGTTCGACACATCTGGGAGGGAGGCATCACCAGCACAGGCAGGTGATGTTGTCCTGTAGTTGGTGATGTCCTGAATCCCCTTCCACATGTGCTGCGTGTCGCCGCTGTCCTGGAAGTGGCTGTGGATTTGCTTTGTCTCTCTGATGGCCCGGGACAGTTTGACCCTCGCTGTTGAGAGTTGGCCCTCACTGACAATAGACAATAAGTGCAGGAGTAGGCCATTCGGCCCTTTGAGCCAGCACCGCCATTCAATGTGATCATGGCTGATCATCCACAATCAGTACCCTGTTCCTGCCTTCTCCCCATATCCCTTGACTCCGCTATCTTTAACCATATAACAATTACAGCACGGAAAACAGACTATCTCGGCCCTTCTAGTCCGTTCTGAAGAGCTCTCTAACTCTTTCTTGAAAGCATCCAGAGAATTGGCCTCCACTGCCTTCTGAGGCACAGCATTCCATAGATCCACAACTCTCTGGGTGAAAAAGTTTTTCCTGAACTCCGTTCTAAATAACCATATAACCATATAACAATCACAGCACGGAAACAGGCCATTCCGGCCCTCCTAGTCCGTGCCGAACTCTTAATCTCACCTAGTCCCACCTACCCGCACTCAGCCCATAACCCTCCACTCCTTTCCTGGCCATATACCTATCCAATTTTACCTTAGACTCCTCCAACATCGGGAACGTGTTTCCTGCCTCCAGCGTGTCCAATCCCTTAATAATCTTATATGTTTCAATTAGATCCCCTCATCCTTCTAAATTCCAGTGTATTGAGATTCGCATGGTTGAAATCTCCAGCGACAACAAGTGGATGTGGACAGATATTTCCTGTGGTGGGAGAGTCTAAGACCAGAGGACACAGCCTCAGAATAGAGGGTCGTCCTTTTAGAATGGAGATGAGGAAGAATTTTTTTAGCTGGAGAGTGGTTAATCTGTGAAATTCGTTGCCACCAGCAGCTGTGAAGGCCTTATGTATATTTAAGGCAGAGGTTGATATGGGGAGAAGGCGGGAGATTGGGGTTGAGAGAAAAATTGGATCTGCCATGATGAAATGGTGGAGCAGACTCGATGGGCTGTGCTGTACTTCTCTATGACTCTATATATAAGTAGTGCAAAAATACTAGTGAGCTCATGTTCATAGGTTCAGTGTTAATTCAGAATTCAGATGGCAAAGGGGAAGAGGCTGTTCCTGAATCATTGAGTGTGTGCCTTCAGGCTTCTGCACCTCCTTCCTGATGGTAACAAAGCGAAAAGAGGACATATCCTGGGTGATGGGAGTTCTTAAGGATGGATGCCACATTTTTGAAGCATCACTTCTTGAAGATGTCCGCAATGCTAGGGAGGCTAGTGCCCATGACATAGCTGAGTGAGTTTACAACTTTCTGCAGCTTCTGTCAATCCTGTGCAGTAGCCCCCCCCCAACCCCCACCCCCCCATACCAGATGGTGATGCAGCCAGTTTGAATGCTTTCCACAGCACATCTGCAGAAATTTTCAAATGTCTTTGCTGACAAACAAAACTTCTCAAACTCCTCATGAAATATATATTAGTATTGGTCTTGGATCACTCAAGGCCATGTAAAGAGCCAATGAGATCGCATCTGCAGTAGATCTCTTGTGGCAAAAGGCAAGTTGCAGTGGGTCCTGGTCCTTGCTGAGACGGGAATTAATTCTAGCCATTACCAACCTCTCAAATCATTTCATCACTGTAGATGTGAGTGCTACTGGAGGATAATCATTAAGGCAGTTTATCCTGCTCTTCTTGGGCATCGGTATGATTATTATCCTTTTGAAGCATAGAACCATAGAACATTACAGCGCAGAAACAGACCACTTGGCCCTTCTTGGCTGTGCTGAACCATTTTTCTGCCTAGTCCCACTGACCTGCACCTGGCCCATATCTCTCCATACACCTCTCATCCATGTACCTGTCCAAGTTTTTCTTAAATGTTTTAAGTGAGCCCGCATTTACCACTTCATCTGGCAGCTCCTTCCACATTCCACGCTGTCTGCGTGAAGAAGCCCCCCTAGTGTTCCCATTAAACTTTTCCCCCTTCACCCTTAACCCTTGTCCTCTTTTTTTCTCCCCCAGCCTCAGTGGAAAAAGCCTGCTTGCATTAACTCTATCTATACCCATCATAATTTTATATACCTCTATCAATTCACCCCTCATTCTTAAACAAAGGAACAACATGAGCTATCCTCCAATCCTCCGGCACCTCACCCGTAGATACCGACATTTTAAATATATTTGCCAGGGCCCCTGCAATTTCAAAACTAGTCTCCTTCAAGGTCCGAGGGAATACCCTGTCAGGTCTTGGGGATTTATCTACTCTGATTTTGCTCAAGATAGCAAGCACCTCCTCCTCTTCAATCTGTATAGGTTCCATGACCTCACTACTTGTTTGCCTTATTTCCATTGACTCCATGCCAGTTTCCTTAGTAAATGCAGACAAAAAAAAACCCATTTAAGATTTCACCCATTTCTTTTGGTTCCATACATAGCCGACCACTCTGATCTTCAAGAGGACCAATTTTATCCCTTACTATCCTTTTGTTCTAAATATACCTGTAGAAACTCTGGATTATCCTTCACCTTGACTGCCAAAGCTACCTCATGTCTTTTAGCCCTCCTGATTTCTTTCTTAAGTATTTTTTTGCACTTTTTATACTCCTCAAGTACCTTATTTGCTCCCTGTTTCCTGTATATATCATACATCTCTCTCTCTCTCTTCTTTATCAGAGTTCCAATATTCCTAGAGAACCAAGGTTCCTTATCCTTATTCACTTTTGGCCCTTCTTGGCTGTGCTGAACCATTTTTCTGCCTAGTCCCACTGACCTGCACCTGGCCCATAGCCCTTCAAACCCCTCTCATCCATTTACCTGTCCAAGTTTTTCTTAAATGTCAAAAGTGAGCGCGCATTCACCACTTCATCTGGCAGCTCATTCCACACTCCCACCACTCTCTGCGTGAAGAAGCCCCCCCCCCCCCAATGTTCCCTTTAAACTTTTTCCACTTCACACTTAACTCATGACCTCTTTTTTTTTGTCCCCTGCTCTCAGTGGAAAAAGCCTGCTTGCATTCACTCTATCTGTACCATCATAATTTTATACACCTCTATCAAATCACCCCCAATTCTTCTACGCTCCAGGGAATGAAGTCCTAACCTATTCAACCTTTCTCTGTAACTCAGTTTCTCAAGTCCTGGCAACATCCTTGTAAACCTTCTCTGCACTCTTTCAACCTTATTAATATCCTTACTGTAATTAGGTGACCAAAACTGCACACAATACTCCAAATTCGGTCTCACCAATGTCTTATACAACCTCACCATTACATTCCAACTCTTATACTCAATACTTTGATTTATAAAGGCCAATGTACCAAAAGCTCTCTTTACAACCCTATCTACTTGTGACGCCACTTTTAGGGAATTATGTATCTGTATTCCCATATCCCTCAGTTCTACTGCACTCCTCAGTGTCCTACCATTTACCTTGTATGTTCTACCTTGGTTTGACCTTCCAAAGTGCAATACCTCACACTTGTCCGCATTTAACTCCATCTGCCATTTTTCAGCCCATTCCTCTAACTGGTCCAAATCCCTCTGCAAGCTTTGAAAACCTTCTTCACTGTCCACTACACCTCCAATCTTTGTATCATCAGCAAATTTACTGATCCAATTTGCCACATTATCATCCAGATCATTGATATAGATGACAAATAACAATGGACCCAGCCTGATCCCTGTGGCACACCACTAGTCACAGGCCTCCACTCAGAGTAGCAATTCCATTGAGCCGAAGTCTAATCCAATTTACTACCTCTCCATTTATACCTAGCGACTGAATCTTCCTAACTAACCTCCCATGCAGGACCTTGTCAAAGGCCTTACTGAAGTCCATGTATACAACATCCACTGCCTTCCCTTCATCCACTTTCCTGGTAACTTCCTTGAAAAACTCTAATTGATTGGTTAAACATGACCTACCACGCACAAAGCCATGCTGACATTTTCTAATAAGTCCCTGTCTATCCAAATATTTGTAGATCCTATCTCTTAGTATTCCTTCCAATAATTTACCTACTACCGATGTCAAACTTACCGGCCTATAATTTCCCGGCTTGCTTTTTGAGCCTTTTTTAAACAATGGAACTACATGAGCTATCCTCCAATCCTCCGGCCCCTGACCCGTGAAACATTTTAAATATTTCTGCCAGGGCCCCTGCAATCTCAACACTAGTCTCCTTCAAGGTCCGAGGGAATACTCTGTCAGGTCCTGGAGATTTATCTACTCTGATTTGCCTCAAGACAGCAAGCACCTCCTCTTTAATCTGTATAAGTTCCATGACCTCCCTACTTGTTTGCCTTGTTTCCATAGACTCCATTCCAATTTCCTTAGTAAATACAGATGCAAAAAACCCACTTAATAACTCTCCCATTTCTTTTGGTTTCATACATAGCCGACCACTCTGATCTTCAAGAGGACCAATTTTATCCCTTACTATCCTATTGCTCTTAACATACCTGTAGAAGCTCTTAGGATTATCCTTCACCCTGACTGCCAAAGCAACCTCATGTCTTCTTTTTGCCCTCCTGATTTCTTTCTTAAGTATTTTCTTACTCTTTTTATACTCCTCAAGCATCTTATTTCCTCCCTGTTACCTATACATGTTATACATCTCTCTCTTCTTTATCAGAGTTCCAATATCCCTCGTGAATCAAGGTTCCTTATTTTTATTCATTTTGCCTTTAATCCTGACAGGAACATACAGACTCTGCACTCTCAAAATTTCTCCTTTGAAGGCCTCCCACTTATCAATCACATCCTTGCCAGAGAATAACCTGTCCCAATCTATGCTTTTTAGATCCTTTCTCATTTCTTCAAATTTGGCCTTTTTCCAGTTTAGAACTTCAACGCAAGGACCAGATCTATCTTTATCCATGATCGTTGAAACTAATGACGTTATGATCACTAGAACCAAAGTGTTCCCCTACACACACTTCCGTCACCTGCCCTAACTCATTTTCTAATAGGAGATCTAATATTGCATCCTCCCTAGTTAGTACATCTATATATTGATTTAGAAAACTTTCCTGAACACATTTCACAAACTCTAACCCATCTAGACCTTTAACAGTATGGGAGTCACAATTAGTGTGTGGAAAATTAAAATCCCCTACAATCACAACTTTCTGTCTCCTGTAGTTGTCTATATCTCTCTGCAGATTTGTTCTTCCAATGCTTGCTGACTATTGGGTGGTCTATAAAACAACCCTATTAATGTGGTCATACCTTTCCTGTTTCTCAGCTCTACCCATATGGCCTCAGTAGACAAGCCCTCTAATCTGTCCTGCCAAAGCACTGCTGTAATATATTCCCTGACTATCAAAGCCACCCCCCCCCCACCCTTCATCCCTCTGCCTCTATGACATCTGAAACATCGGAACCCTGGAACATTGAGCTGCCAGTCCTGCCCCTCCTGTAGCCAAGTTTCAGTAATGGCTATGATATCATAATTCCATGTGTCAATCCAGGCCCTCAGCTCTTCTGCCTTTCCCACAATACTCCTTACATTGAAATGTACACACCTCAGAAGATTATTACCACCACACACAACCTTACTATTTGTGACTTTGCATGAACTACTAACATCATTTATTTTTAACCCCCGTTCCACTATCTACACTGGCACTCTGGTTCCCATCCCCCTGCAAATCTAGTTTAAACCCTCCCCAATAACACTAGCAGTATATTGGTCCCCTTGTAGTTCAGGTGTAACCCGTCTCTCTTGTACAAGTCCCACCTGCCCCAGAAGAGGTCCCAATGATCTAGAAATCTGAAACCCTGCCCCCTACACCAGTTTCTCAGCCACGAGTTCATCTGCCAGAGCATCCTACTCTTACCCTCACTGGCACGTGGCACAGGCAGCAATCCGGAGATTACTACCCTCGAGGTCCTGTTTTTCAACTTCCTACCAAGCTCTCCGTACTCACTCTTCAGGACCTCTTGACTCTTTCTACCTATGTCATTGGTACCAATGGTACCATGACATCTGGCTGATCACCCTCCCATTTCAGAATGCTGTGCACACGATCAGAGACATCCCTGACCCAGGAGGCAACAAACCATCCGGGAGTCTCTGTCACGACCACAGAATCTCCTGTCTATACCCCTGACTATGGAGCCCCCTATCACTACCGCTCTCCTTTTTCCTCCCTCCCTTCTGCACTGCAGAACCAGACTCAGTGCCAGGGATCCGGCTGCCGCAGCTTGTCCCAGGTAAGCCATCCCCCCCAACAGTATCCAAATCGGTATACCTGTTCTGGAGGGGAATGGCCACAGGGGAACCCTGCACTACCTGCCGTTTCCCCTTCCCTCACCTGACGGTAACCCAATTACCTGTGCCCTGTTCCTTAGGTGTAACTACCTCCCGGAAGCTACTATCTATAAACTGCTCACTCTCCCAAATGATCAGGATGGTCATACAGCTCCAGCTCCAGTTCCCTAACGTGGTCTGTTAGGAGCTGCAGCTGGATGAACTTCTTGCAGGTATCGTTGTCAGTGACACCGGAGGTCTCCCTGACTTCCCACATCCTGCAAGAGGAGCATTCCAGCACCCTGCCTGGCATATTCTGTAGTCTGAACAAAAAAAGAAGAAAACAGAAACTTACCAGACCTACCCTCATCTCTGCCTGTTTCTCGCCAAAGCCTGATTGCGCCAAAGCCGTCCCACTCTGACTCAGTTCACTCCAACGATGGCCACTGTATATGGCGGTCTTTCTTTTAAACCTTGGCGCGCTATGTCACGCACCTGCGCAGTAGAGCCTCTTCTCCCCGATCAGTTAAAGAAAAACGACCTTCCCTCTGCGATGCTTCAGTCTTCCACTCTCAGCTGCTTGCTTCGATTGAAAAGACTGTTGAAAGTTTTTCTCCTTTTAAACCTTGGTGCGCTATGTCACGTGCCTGCGCAGTGGAGCCTCTTTTCCCCGATCAGTTAAAGAAAAAGAAATATCTTTGAACACACCTGCCATTTGGTTGGTACAGGTTTTCAGAGCCCTACTAGGTACTCCATTGGGGCCTCTGTCCTTGTGAGGGTTTAACCTCTTGAAAGATAGTCTGATGTCAGCCTCTGTGGAGATTTTTGGGTATAGTGACAATCCTAGCACTTTCCCCAGCAGTCTGTAGGATGTGTTTGGAAGTGCAAGTGTTGGGAATAGAAGCAGATGGACTTATCTGTCAGACACTGCCAAGCACCAGATATCTAAATCCAAGATTTAGGAATTCAGAACAAAAATATACTTCGGAGTTCATTTCAGATGAACACTGTACCTTCCAGTCAAGGAAAATGTCAGTTAGTGCTGGATGGAAAAACAGAACAAAATTCTTCCATAACATTTAGTTCTTGAGAAAATCACCTTGTTTTAACTCTTTCTCTGGGGCTTTCTACCCATTAAACATGTTTTGTCCCATTCTCTCTGCATACATGTTGATATAGGCACCTTTCTCTTGGGTAAGAAGTGACCTATAGCTTTCACACCACAAAAGATCACTCCAGATCAAAATATGACTGTGCTCCCCTCCATGTTGTGATGTTAGCATTCATTTTGAGAATATAAAAGCTGAGGCTCTATAAAGCAGTGGTGAGGCCTCACTTGAAGTATTGTGAGCAGTTTTGGATCTTTACAAAGGAAGTGCTGACATTAGAGAGGATTCAAAGAAGGTTCATGAAAATGATTGTGGGATTGAATGATTTGTCATATGAAGAGAGTTTGATGGCCTGTACTTACTCGAATTCAGAAGAATGAGAATGGATCTCATTGAAACTGATCTAATGTTGAATGGCCTTGATAGAGTGCATGTGTAGAGGGTATTTTCTATGGTGGGAGAGATGACGACCAGAAGACATAGCCTCAGAATAGCGAGGTGTCTATTGGAGATATGGAGATGAGGAGGAATTTCTTTAGCCAGACAGTGGTGAATATATGGAATTCGTTGCCACAGGCAGCTGTGGAAGCCAAGTCAAGGGGCAGAGATTGTTGATTCTTCACTAGTCAGAGCATGAAAGGATATGGAGAGAAGGCAGGAGATTGGGGCTGAGAGGGAAATGGATCAGTCATGATGAAATAGCGGAGTAAGCTCAGTGGGCCAAATGGCTTAATTCTGCTCCCATATGGTCTTATCTTCATTGGCATTACTATTGATGAGTTCACCAATGTCAATCACCTTGGGCAGTGGGAGAGAGGGTCAGAGTAATTAGAAAGTTTCCAGGATCAGTCTTGTAATATCATGTGCTCTTTCTAGCGCTGTGGTATATGACCAGAACTTGAAATAACACAAGTGGAGAGACTGAGCCACGTCACAGATTGAAGGCAGGCAGAAATAGCCCATTCTGATACAATGAGTCCAAATTCCTGATCCATGTTCAGTTTGAAGATCAGGAGTTGATCCTTCAACTTCTGTTGAACCTCGCTGTAACAGTCATCACTATAGAAACTAAAATGATCTCATCTGAAGTGCTGTCCTTCACCCAATGGTATCTTTAGTAAATCCTTTTACAGGTGCGAAGCAGCAAAGAATTTGTGTACAGGAATCTCAAACACAGCAATACATCAGTTTTAATGTCTGTCCAGGTATTTAAGGAGTGACCAGATATTTCCTTTGTAACACCGATATTTCTGTTGTTGATCCTAGGAGATGAAGAAGTGTCTCAACCCAGCTGGAAATGTGCTTTGTGTCTGAAATGAAGATTTTGGTTTGAACTCAGTGAGTCCACTGGAACCGGGGTGCTGAGAACACACCAGCACTTGTTGATCTGTTCTGTCTGTGAGAAGTGATTCATTCTGTCATCCAAGCTGATCGTACATCAGAAAATTTACAGCAGTGAGAGGCTGTTCACTTGATCCATCTGCAGGAAGAAATTCACTCAGAGCTGACAGGCAGACACACCAGAGAGTTCACAAGGGACAGAGACTGTTCAGTTGTTCTGTGTGTGGGAAGAGATTCACTCAATAATATGATCTGCTGACGCATTTGCGAGCTCTCACTGTGAAGAGGCTGTTCATCTGTTCATCAGTCATCCCATCCACAGACACACCAGTGAGTACACAGAAGAGAGAGGCTGTTCACCAGCTCGATCTGAGGGATCTAGTCAGTCATCCCACCGACAGACATACCGGTCATTTCATACTGGGGAGATGCTGTTTACCTGCTCTGACTGTGGGAAGGAATTCAATCGATCATCCGACCTACTGGCACACCAGTCAGTTCACACTGGGGAAAGGCCGTTCACCTGTTTAGACTGTGGGAAGGGATACACCCAGTCATCTCAATTAAAGGTACATCAGCGAGTTCACACTGGGGACAGGCCGTTTACCTGCGTAGACTGTGGGAAGAGATTCACTCGATCAACAGATGTACTGGTACACCAGCGAGTTCACACTGGGGAGAGGCCGTTCATCTGCTCCGACTGTGGGAAGAGGTTCACTCAGTCATCCCAACTGAAGGTACATCAACGAGTTCATTCTGGGGAGAAACCATTCACCTGCTCAGACTGTGGGAAAGGATTCACTCAATTATCTCACTTACTGGTACACCAGTCAGTTCATACTGGGGAGAAACCATTCACCTGCTCACATTGTGGAAAAGGATTCACTCGATCATCTCACCTACAGGCACACCAGTCGATTCATACTGGGGAGAGGCCATTCACCTGCTCTGACTGTGGCAAGGGATTCACTCAATCATCTGACCTACAGGCACACCAGTCAGTTCACACTGGGGAGTGGCCATACACCTGTTCATACTGTGGGAAGGGATTCACTAAGCCATCTAAACTGAAAGTACATCAGCAAGTTCACACTGGAGAGAGGCCGTTCACCTGCTCAGTCTGTGGGAAGGGATTCACTCAGTCATCTTCCCTACTGGCACACCAGCGGGTTCACACTGGGGAGAGGCCGTTCATCTGCTCAAACTGTGGGAAGGGATTCACGCAGTCATCTTCCCTACTGGCACATCAGCGAGTTCACACTGGGAAGAGGCCATTTACCTGCTGAGGATGTAGGTGGGGATTCACTCAGTCATCTTAACTGAAGCTACATTGGTGAGTTCGCACAAGAGAGATGCCATTCATCTGCTCAGACTGTGAGAAGGAATTCAAAGGTTCATTTCATTATCACTGTATGTATCCAGTATACAACTCCTGAGATTCATCTTTCCAACAATGAAAAACAATGGAAATCGTTGAAAGAGAAACATTGCCCCCACCCCCACACAAAAAATCCCAGCCTCTCCCTCACACAAAAACTAACAGATTGCCCATACTAAAAAATGGATGCTAGAATGTTAAACTCCCAATCCCCTGCCTCTGCATGGAAGGTTGAAATAAAGGCTAACCATGTGAAAAGACAGGTTCCAGCTTTACAGGATTTGTCTTTCCAGGTGGAGTCAAGGAAGTTGTTGCCCAAGTTCATTGGACCCTTCAGGGTTCTCAAGAAAGTGAACCGTGGCTTACACCTTGCAGCTCCCTAAGACCCTCAAGATCAATCCTACATTTCATATTTCCACATTAAAACCTGTAAACACTAATCCTTTAGCCTCACTACCATCAGTCCTGCCGCCACCCAGGTTTGTCGATGAAGAACGGTTCCTCACTGTAAGAAGAAGTCTGGATTGACGAACTGTTTGGGGTGTTCAGCAGCTCCTCATGGACTGGGACCAGAGGAATGGTGTTCCTGAGAGAGACAGCTTGGATCCAGCTGTCATCGATGACCATCGGCATCATCTCTTTGAGTAGCCAAGGCGGCCAGGAGTCAGCCGTAGGGGAGGGGGTCCTATAACAACACGCACCCAGCTGTGCCAGCCTGCAGGGTTTAGCTGCTCTGACTCTCGGAATATGCATAGCTGGTCCACGCTGCTAATTGGTGGCCATATTTTAGAAACATAGAAAACCTACAGCACAATACAGGCCTTTTGGCCCACAAGCTGTGCCGAACATGTATTTACTTTAGAAATTACCTAGGGTTACCCAGAGCCCTCTATTTTTCTAAGCTCCATGTACCTAGGTTTTGGTGCCAGGGTTTTCATATTTGAAGCATGAAGACATTGAGCTTATTGTTCGTCCAGGCGACCCATAACAGCAGTGTTGACCTTTAAACACTCCGGTTCCCGGGCATTGGCCAACCAAATCCTGGAGACATTTACATGTAGACTATGCAGGCCTGTTGGATAGTCACATGCTATTGGTAGCTGTCGATGTGCATTCTAAATGGATCAAGGCCAAAGCGGTGAAGACATTGACCGGCCAGATGATGATAAACATTTCACGCACACTATTTTCTGTGCATGGAATCCCCAATTCTGTGATAATGGTCCCATGTTTCCAAGTGAGGAACTCAAAGTATTTTTTTCAAGACAGTGGAGTTCGATTGCAACATCCACCCCTTATCAGTATTATCAAATGGTTTGGGTGAAAGAGCTGTTCAGATTGTGAAGCAGGGAGTACAAAGGTTTAATGGGGATCAACTGGTTTTTGTTCGCGTACCGAATAATCCCTCAAACTACCACATCTTTCTCTCCATCTGAGCTACTGATGGGCCGCAGGTTGCATTCCCAATTAAATTTGTTGCACCCAGAGGTGGGAGACAGAGTAAGAGACAGACAAAAGACAATGAAAGTACAGGACAATTCAAATACGGAACATCAGTGGGAGATCCTGTTTATCTTGACCTGAACCCTGAGAGTTGAAGGTGAATGAACAGAGAAGTTGTGGTGAAAGAGGGTCAACAAGTTACTTCAACACTTCAGGATGGTAGTGTGTGCCGTCAACATCTAAATCACCTCAGGAGATGACCAAGTGAATCCCTCATTTTGGGATGAGCTAGCCAACAAGATAGGTTAGCATTGCAACCAATCGAAGCAGAATCCCCAGTTAAAAGCACTAATTCCGAACCAACACTCAATCCTGGGGCTTCTGGATTGTGTTGATCAGAATGGACCAGAAAACTGATGGAATATTATCAGTCAGGTTTCATCTGAAAAACTAACAGGTGACGAGATGTCCAATCCATCCAGTCTGGTCTGTCATATGACATAACAGGATCAGTCGACGTTGCAGGCTTGTCCATCTATCAATTGACATTTGACTTACTAATTCTGTGCGTGTGCACATGCTCATTGTTTCTTAGTGACTGAGTCAAGCAGACCTATTTAGCTGCATTGGACATGAGAAACGTTCTGTTCCAACCTCCAGGTTGTTCCTTACTTGTAACAGTATTAAGCAGAACATTTATAGAGGGCATCATACCTATTGTCAATCAACTGGATGAGTGAGGCATTCTTGTTAAGACACACAGTCAGTCAAACTGTCCAGTCTGGCCTGTCAAGTAGGTGAATAGCACTTTGAGACCAACGGTAGATTACAGGATCACTGAGTGGAGTGTTTCGACAAGTTAACCCTCTAGTGGCAGATTCATCAATAATCTTCAACTCCTCAACCCACCACACATGTTATCGATATGGCCAGTGATTTCTGGTTGGTACCACTGGTGCCTGAATGTCAATCATAGTTGGCTTTTATAGTCATGGGTCAACCATAGGGATCTCACAATAGTCCTACTGTCTACCAGGGCCTTCAGGCAACATGTAAGGGACTTTCAAAGCACTGACTCAACTATTATACAACATGTGGATGATATCCTGATATACCTCTGAGGCCACAGGTCAGCATGAATGTGATGTACTGTATCTACTCAATTTATCTGGCCTTCGAGGGACACAAAGCAAGTTTGGACAAGGCACATTTGCAACAAGAAGTGACTTACTTGGAACAGAAAATTTCCCAAAGCAGACGAGAAGTCACTGAGGATCGTGCAAAGACCGTTATATTAGCAAAACCACTTGCAATACATTACTCCAGCAACTTCGATCATTTCTGCATTTATACAACTACAACAGAGCGTGGGTTGATTCAGATGCTGAACTTAGCCAACCCCTCACTAGTCTGCTCAAAGGTAACAAGCAATCTGACAAGTGGGGATTAGAGCAGAAGTTTTCTGTCAAAGGTGTAATTCATAAGAGGGAGGCCTTTAAAAGTGAAATTTTGAGAGTACAAAGCTTGTATCTGTCTGGCTGATAACCACATCTGCACCAGATTTTCCAAAGGTATTGAAACCCCTTTTAAGAAAAAAGAGAGCATTGTAGGTATAGACAGTCAAAACAAATGAGTTACTTATGGAGTATAAGAAATACAAGAGAACACTTCAGAAAGAAATCAAGAGGGCTTAAAAAATTAAGGCATGAGGTTGCCATAGCAGAAAAGGTGATGGAGAATCCTAAGAGATTCATTCTGTAGATATGTTAAGAGCAAAAGGATTGCAAGGGACAAAGTTAGTCCTCCAGAAGATCAGAATTGTAATATATCCATGGAACCAAATGAGATGGGGGAGATTTTAAATGGATTTTTTGCATCTGTATGTATTCAGGAGATGGATACAGAGTCCGTAGAAGTGAGGCAAAGTGGCATCGAGGTCATGGACCCTATGAAGATGACAAAGGAGGAGGTATTTGCTTTCTTGAAGCAAATTAGGGTGGATAGTTCACCAGGGCATGTAAAAGTGTTCCCCAGGACCCTATGGAAGGCAAGTGCAGAAATTGCAGGGGTCCTAGCAGAGATAATTAAATCATCTTTAGTGTCAGGTGTGGACGATAGCTAATGTTGTTCCGCTGTTTAATAAAGGCTCTAAAAATAAACCAGGTAATTATAGGCCAGTGAGCTCGACATTAATAGTAGGAAAGATTGGAAGATATTCTAGGGATCCAATCTTTGAGTATTGGCATAGATAGGGACTAATTTCAGAGCTTTAAAAATCTGTGCTTCGTAGTCATATTTTCAGAGCTTGACAAAGGAGTTCAGAATTCATTAGCAAAGTTAAATAAAAATAAGGCAGCGGCAAGCGAAGCTGCCATTATTGGAGTGCAGCAACGTTACAGTGGAGAGACTTGGCTTTGGCTCAGCAGGCATGGGCGACATAACTATCTGGTTAGCTTTTTCTTATTCATTCTTCATCTGTAAATGTATCGTTAGGGCAGTAAGAATGGCTCCAGGGGCTGGATGATGTTCTTTGTGTGAGATGTGGGAATTCTCAGAGATCTGCAACCTTCCAAATAACCACATCTGCACCAGGTGGACCGAGCTGGAGCTCCTCAGAGAACACATTGAAGAACTGGAGCTGCACCTCAATGACCTTGGATCATACAGGAGTCTGCAGAGGTGATATATAGGAGCTACAGTGAGGAAGCCACTCCGAGGTTACAGGAGGTAGGTGAATAGGTGACTGTCAGGCAAGGGAAACAGGCAGCCCATACAGAGTGCCTCTCTTGCTCTTCTCTCAATAACTACAATAGAGTATTAGATATTGTTGGGAACAACCTACCAGTGGGGAACCACAGTGATTCTGGTGCTGTAGCTCAGAAGGGAAGGAGGCAAAGGAGGAGTGCAGTGAAAATGGGAAATTCCATAGAGGAGTAGATAGGAGAGTCTGTGGATGTGATAGAGGGACCCAGATGGAGTGTTGCATTCCAGGTGCCAGGGTCAGAGATGTCTCTGATTGTGTACATGACATTCTAAAGGGGAAGGGTGAGCAGCCAGACAACATGGTACATTTTGGTACTAATGGCATAGGAAGGAAAAGAGAAGAGGCCCTAAAGAGGGAACTTAGAGAACTAGATAGAAAGCTGAAAAGCAGAATCTCAGGGTAACAATCTCTGGATTGTTGTCTATGCCACACGCAATGATGACAAGGATAGGATTATTTGGCATATGAATGAGTGGCTGAAGGACTGGTGCATGGGGTAGCATTTTTGATTTTGGATCATTTGCATCTCTTCTGGCGAAGGTTTCACCTGTACAAAAGTGATGAGTGACACCTGACCCCGAGGGGGACCAATATCCCTCCAGGCGGGTTTCCCAGAGCAGTTGGGGAAGGGTTAAACAAATTCAACAGGGGGTGAAGAATTGGAGTGATCGGGCTGAAGAGGTAATGTATAGTGAGACTGTCAGGAAGATGAAGGGGCAAAGTTGAAGAGTCATGGAATACTACAGCACAGAAACAGGCCTTTCCCCTTACCTATACCATAGCCCCCCAAAACCACTCCCATCCATGTACCTATCCAAACATCTCTGAAAGATTCAAATCACACGCACCACTTCTGCTGGCAACTCGTTTCACACTCCACCAGCTGAGTGAAGAAGTTTCCCTGCATGTTCCCCTTAAATATTTCACCTTTCACTCTTAAAGATCATGGGCTTCTGCTTAACACGTTACCTCTAGTTGTAGTCTCACCCAACCTTCGAGGAAAAAGACTGCCTGCATTTACCCAATCTATACCCCATCCACATAATTTTTTATACCTCTATAAAATATCCCCTCCAGTCTTCCAGGTTCAGGTGAAAAAATACATCTTTATCCTCATTAGATCATAGGAATATTCCACTTCTAATCTTGTTTCTGGATTTACATTTGATCAAACTCTTAAGACTGAAGCCACGTTCACTGTCAGCACTGGAAGCTTGAAAAGTTCTAGTGATGTCAACAAGATTAGTCAGTTATCAAATTCTTTGTTTCTAAGCATGTAGTTTAACATATCAATGAACCAGTCTTATCAGTAATTGATCCAGTCTTAACTTTCCCAGAGTGAAAACTGGAAATCACAGTATTGCTGCGATATCTTTGAAGTAACACTTACTTTGTAGTTTGTAATAGTAGCTCAGTTTTTTTTTCTACAGTTGTACTGCATTCTATTTCATAAATTGAAAATTGGTAGTGTTTGCAATAGTAACAGGGTGAAAAGCTTGCCATTCTCTTAACTCATCATCAGGAAATTTATTATCCAACTGCTTGCACACACGTGGAGTGAACTGAATAATAGGTGCAGCCTCGACATCAGAACTTATAGGTGCAGGCAGCTATTTCACATTGTCACTCCAATAAAGGGTATTGTCAAGATACTATTACCTGGAGTATTCCTCTTCCCACCCTGCCTCTTGCAAAAAGGCTATCCCCTTCTCACAATTCCTCCGTCTCTGCCGCATCTGCTCTCAGGATGAGGCTTTTCATTCCAGGACGAAGGAGATGTCTTCCTTTTTTAAACAAAGGGGCTTCCCTTCGTCCACCATCAACTCTGCGCTCAAACGCACCTCTCCCATTTCCTGCACATCTACCCTCACCCCATCCACCCGCCACCCCACTCGGGATAGGGTTCCCCTTGTCCTCACCTACCACCCCACCAGCCTCCAGGTCCGACGTATAATTCTCCGTAACTTCCGCCACCTCCAACGGGATCCCACTAGCAAACACATTTTCCCCTCCCCCCCTTTCTGCTTTTCGCAGAGATCGCTCCCTACGCGACTCCCTTGTCCACTCGTTCCCCCCCATCCCTTCCCACCAATCTCCCTCCTGCCACTTACCCTTGTAAATGGAACAAGTGCTACACCTGCCCTTACACTTCCTCCCTCACCATCATTCAGGGCCCCAGACAGTCCTTCCAGGTGAGGCTGGTGTGGTATACTGCGTCCGGTGCTCCCGGTGTGGCCTTTTATATATTGGTGAGACCCGACACAGACTGGGAGACCATTTCGCTGAACACCTACGCTCGGTCCTCCAGAAAAAGCAGGATCTCCCAGTGGCCACACATTTTAATTCCACGTCCCATTCCCATTCTGATACGTCTATCCATGGTCTCCTGTATTGTCAAAATGAATCCAAACTCAGGTTGGAGGAACAACACCTTATATACCGGCTGGGTAGCCTCCAACCTGATGGCATGAACATTGACTTCTCTAACTTCCGTTAATGCCCCTCCTCCCCTTCTTACCCCATCCCTGACATATTTAGTTGTTTGCCTGTTCTCCATCTCCCTCTGGTGCTCCCCCCCCCCCTTCCTTTCTTTCTCCTGAGGCCTCCCGTCCCATGATCCTTTCCCTTCTCCAGCTCTGTATCACTTTCGCCAATCACCTTTCCCTCTCTTAGCTTCATCCCATCCCCTCCGGTCTTCTATCATTTCGCATTTCCCCCTCCCCCCACTACTTTCAAATCTCTTACTATCTTTCCTTTTGGTTAGTCCTGACGAAGGGTCTCGGCCCGAAACGTCGACAGCGCTTCTCTCTATAGATGCTGCTTGGCCTGCTGTGTTCCACCAGCATTTTGTGTGTACACTTGTTATTTTTTGCTTTTGCAAACTGCAGTGTTTCAATTGTATTCAAACAGGTTTTCTGAAAGAATTTACAGATGCCAAAGCATTATTAAGGATAGTTAATGCTAATAGTTTCAAAATTGTTAACATTAGATGAAAGAAAATTCCAGCTGCATAGTAACAAAGGCTATCTGCATGGGAGAGTTTCAGTTACTGTGCTGCTGTGCACCCATGCAGCTTAAAGGAGACAATGGTACTGTCTGCCTTCTTGATGATGTAGAATCGTAATCAGATTTCCTTCCGCTGTTTCTGTGACATCAGCAGACTTGGACTTAGCACATCTCATCCCCTCCTCATGGTCATCCAGTGAACAACTGTGCCCAAGAACCAGTTACCTGGGTACTCCAAATGTTACCTGCTCCAGTCTGAAAATGACCCACTTATTCCAGCCACACACAAAACACTGGAGGAATTTGACGGTTGAGGTAGCATCTGTGGAGAGGAATGGATAACTCATAAAATTATTGTGTTACCTTTCTTTAATGTTCTGTAGTTCTAATTCTCTGCTACTGAGACCATGTTTTTCTTCTATTTTCTCTGGGTCCATAATAATGTACTGGGTAACAAGTGACTAGTATTATTCAGACCACAAAAATACCACATTGTCAATCTGCAACGAGAAAGCCTAATTGCCTACTCTTGAGGTTCAATGGCATTGCTGACTCTGAATCAAATGCCAGGATGCTCACAATAATCAGGAAGTTTCCAGAAGCAATCATGTACATACTGTGGGCTTTTAGTAGGTCTGTGGGACATGACCAGAATGTGAAGCTATACTAACGCAAAGAGACAAACTAGGCTAGTCACAGCTTGATGAAGGGCAGAAATGACCCATTCTCATACGGAGAGGAAGACAGATAATTTGATGTTGTGTCTGGATGCCTGAACTGTGTCCAGTTGGTACTGAGGAGTTGTTCCTCCAAAATGTGTTCAGTCTCACTGTAATTGTGTGATGTCAGAGGTCACCATAAAGACTAAAACTATCTTAGCTGAAATATTGTCTTTCACCCACTGACCTTCCTTTCAAGCTTTTTACAGGGTAGAAAAGGCAAAGTGAAGGGGGAGATGGTTGAGAAGACAGCACACCAGTCGTCTTCATGCCCATGTTCATGCTTCATGCTCATGTGGACATGCCCATGATCTGACCTGATAAATGGCCGTAGAGTTAATCACACAGCTGCCATTCATTGCTTCTCATTTTGGAAGGGATAACCTGGCCACTGCACCTGTAGAATCACCAGTAAGTTCACGCTGGGGAGATGCCATTCATGTGCTCCGTGTGGGATAGGATTCATTCAGTCACTTGAGCACCAGCCAGTTCACTCAGGTGTCAAGTCAAGTCACTTTTTTTTGTCATTTCGACCATAACTGCTGGTACAGTACATAGTAAAAATGAGAACGTTTTTCAGGACAATGGTGTTACATGACACAGTACAAAAAACTAGATTGAACTACGTTAAAAAAAAACAACAGAGAAAGCTACACTAGACTACAGATCTACACAGGACTGCATAAAGTGCACAAGGACAGTGCAGGCATTACAATAAATAATAAACAGGACAATAGGGCAAGGTGTCAGTCCAGGCTTTGGGTATTGAGGAGTCTGATAGCTTGGGGGAAGAAACTGTCACATAGTGTGGTTGTGAGAGCCCAAATGCTTTGGAGCCTTTTCCCAGACGGCAGGAGGGAGAAGAGATTGTGTGAGGGGTGCATGGGGTCCTTCATAATGCTGTTTATGGATGCACCGTGTTGTGTAAATGTCTGTGATGGCGGGAAGAGAGACCCCGATAATCTTCTCAGCTGACCTCACTATCCGCTGCAGGGTCTTGTGATCCGAGATGGTGCAATTTCCGAACCAGGCAGTGATGCAGCTGCTCAGGATGCTCTCAATACAACCCCTGTAGAATGTGATGAGGATGGGGGGTGGGAGATGGACTTTCCTCAGCCTTCGCTGAAAGTAGAGACGCTGCTGGGGTTTCTTTGCAATGGAGCTGGTGTTGAGGGACCAGGTGAGATTCTCCATCAGGTGAACACCAAGCAACTTGGTGCTCTTTACGATCTCTACCGAGGTGAACAGCTATACTTGGCTCAGTTTGTCTCTTTCTGTTAGTATAGCTTCACACTTGCTGCAGGTGTGGGAAGAGATTCATTTAGTTAATCCACTTTGCGAGGATCCACAATATGTAGGTTGGCAAGGAAATTTACTCAGTCATCCCACCTGCTGAAACACCAGCAACTTCACATCAGGAAGTTCGGATAAGGTTTGATGTGACTATGATAGTGGCTGAATCCAGTTGGAAATTCCTGAGGGACTGTTAAATGTCAGATTCTGCAGATATTGCAGCAGCTCATCACACCCAGGGATGAGTCCTGGTCACTGAGCATTGGAGGGGTTTCTTCTGCTGATCTTAGACTTTAAACAGACTGGTGTTTAACACTGTGGATCTGAGACAATAAATCAGTTCTATTTCAAATCCTGTGTCTCAGCTGTTTACTGTCTCTAACAGGCCAATGTACAGTTGGAGAGACCACTCAGTTCAGATGGTACCTGCTTCTATCAGTGCTTTTAAATCCATCTCTGCTGTTTACCTCTCACTCACCCTATAATGTCTGGTTGCAACTGGTCACCAGTCTGTGGGTGAAGAGGTTTACCTTGAATTTCCTCTGTGACAGTGCAAACTGCAGAAAAAGATGAGTTCACTGGGGTTTGTCCCAAATATTCCTCAAGAATGAATGTCATGGGCAGTTAAACTCTTTCTGCCCAGGTCTATTTAATATTTTGGGTCATTTTCACTGATTTCCAAGAGCCGTGCCTCACACAGTTGGGCTTTTGTAGTACAACACTCTCCTCTAAAGTATGGTGGGTAAATTCTTGATGAAACAGGGTCAGAAACAAAAGTGAGGTGAGTATAAATCAAGGTTTCAGGGCTCCTGATGTGGTAGGGGCTAGAGTTTATGGGGAATAGGAGGAGGAAATCAGACCAGGAAGATGAGCCCACAATTGAAAGATCAGAAACATTTGGAAACTGAGTGAAAGGAGGTTTTTGAAAAATGCTGGATGAACTCAGTGACTCAGGCAGCATCTATAGAGGGGAATAAAGAGTTGACATTTCATGCCTAGACTGTATTTCCTCTGCGTAGATGCTGCCTGACGAATTCCTGCAGCATTGTGTGTGTGGCTCCAGTTTCTTTGTGTCAGAAACGAGCCACGCTCCCGAATAATGGCTTCAAGACAAATTCAAGGAAACAAAGTTTATTAACAGTTCTGCAGAGCTGGGCCCCTTCAGAGAAGGGAACCCTGAACCTTACAGGGCAGCAGGTTTTATCCTTCTTCCTTACCACCCCTCCTCCCTGACTCGGGAGGTACACAGTGTTTTCCCATTCCATATTTGGAGTTGTTTTTTTACACGTTTCTGTAAAACAATAGTCCATATCTCAGGACTTCAATGATTCCACAAACAGTTAATTCTGTCAAGGCTTCTGCATTCATAATTAGATCACACTTGTTTACAGACTTTAACCCAGACATAATTAAATCACATTTGTCCTTTGACTTTAAGATGTGTGTCAGAAACGCACATCTTAATTTTGAATCTTACAATACCACCCTTTTTCTTTTTAAGATGTGCGTTTCAGCTAGCATTTCTCTCACTCCCAGGGGGCCCACCACCCTTTTTCTTTAATAGCATAAGTTTTAGCTCGTTTGTCCCATGATGGGGTATCGCTACTGCCTGGAGCTGGAATATACTGCGCCTGATCAGTGTTCGTATACAAGGAATCAAACACGGCAAAAGTAAGAGAATCATTAGACCCCCGCCTGCTACTAGGAGAGCGGTGCGCCACCAACTACCTCCCAGTAGCCCGTCTAGCCAACTCATGTTCCCCAGGGATCTCCAGGTTTGTACTGGCACGTGGGCCAGTTTCCGAATTTTGTCGGATATTTTTAACACGGCCTTTCCACTGTCGTCTATCTTAAGGCAACAGTTCGTAAGATTGAACTTCCCACATACCCCGCCTTCAGAGGCCAATAGGTAATCCACAGCCAGCCTGTTCTGGTATATTGCTGTTCGCATCTGACTCTGCTGTTTTGCCAACAGCTCCAATGCCAGTGCCGTTTGATTGGTTATCACTTCCACCACCGCCTGCAGTCTAATAATTCGGTTTAACATGTAGACAGGAGTGCGATACCCCCACGACCCATCCTGGGCCCAGGTCGCTGGCCCATAGTATTCAATGATGCGAGCCGGTGGCCACTCATCACCCCACTCGCCCACCTTTATCTCCCGTGTTTCTCTCCTTAATGAATCAAACAGCTTAATTCCCAGCTTCCGGTCACCCTCCTGATGCAGGAGGAAGAACTCCGGTCTTATGAGACCCAGGAAGCAAACACCCGCCCAATCCCACGGTAGTTTGGTATACGCCTGATTACCGCAGATCCAGAATAACCCCTCCGGGGCAAATCCTCCTTTCTTTGCTTCCTTCCATACTTCCCTGACCCTGGGGACCCCTTCGTACGGATTCGTTCCGCTGCACTTCCAGAGTTTAGAGCCGTTTCCTACGGCCTCGCAACTGCCATTCGGTTCTCTGGTTATGTACCATGCTGGCTCCTCTGGCCACCAGGTAACATTACCTTCCCTCTTTGCTAATTTAATGCTTCGGCAGGGACTTTCTCCCACCTTTACTTTCCCCTTCCTTTCAACACATACTTGTCCCTCCGGGTAATTGGTCAATTTCCACCTTTGTTTCTTCCGGTCTGGGACATTTGTCCAATTGTGCGCAAGCAATTCCCACACACTCAAGCTCTCACCCCTCCACGGCCACTGTTCACTCATGTGCGGTCCTCCACAGACCCAACAACTACTCACATTTAGGCTCGTGGCAATCCGAGTCGCTAAGTCTATAAAGAGGTTCTCTTTAACATCGGGGAGGACTATATCTTTCTCTATCTCCTGATATATAGACGGGTCCGTGGAGACCACTGCCGCCTTCCTTTGCTCACGCTCTTCCGCCTCCTTTTTCTTCTCATCTTGTATTATAATCTCCTTTACCTTATCTGCATGTTCCTTAACCAGTGTAGATGGGATGTCCCACTGCCCTCCCTTGTTTATACACAACCACCGGTCTTTCCTGGGACAGCTGAGACTTCTCATGGTCCCCCCCCCCCCCCCCCCCGTCCCATGTATCCTTTATTATAGACTTGGTAATAAGGTTTACTATTCTCCCAACATGTTTCTCTCTTGCTTAGATCATAGCATCGATCATTCACATGCGAGTGGGACACAAATGATCCTGGGAACACCCTCTGCCCCACTCGTACCACGGTTCTGCACTTGTCACATTTCCCTTCAATTTCCCCGACATATAGAATCAAATATATTACAGTCAATAATGTTACAGTCCACATAGAGTTCATTTTTGCTGCCTTTTTAGCCTCACCACCATCGGTTCTTCACCGGGAACACAGGTCCACTCAGTGCGGCTTTCGGGCTTCACCGGTCCTTTTACCCTGGATGCGTGTGTCCACCCTTTTCCTTTTGTCCGTACAGCCGCCTCTGTTGTTAGCAGGACCTGGAAAGGGTCTTCCCACTGTGGCTGTAACTTCTCCGGCTTCCAGGTCCTTACCAGAACCCAATCTCCAGGCACGATCTGATGTAAAGCAAAATCGAGCAGCGGAGTCTGGGCCAAGAGACCCTTTTTCCGCAGTTTTGCAAAGGAACGGGACAGTGCCAGTAAATAGTCCCTTACAAAGATATCACCCCCTTGTAGCGTGGGGTACCCTTTCACCTTATTCCAATACGGGAGTCCGAACAACATCTCATATGGGGATATTCCTATGTCCTTGCGGGGCGCTGTTCGTATTCTTAAAAGGGCAATAGGGAGACACTTAGTTTGGTTTCTAACATCAACTTGGTCAGTTGTGCCTTTAGGGTGCTGTTCATTCGTTCTACTCTTCCCGAACTCTGGGGATGCCACGGGGTATGGTACTTCCATTCGATATCAAGTGCATCGCAAATTAACTGGTGCGTATCTCCTTCTTGGTACGTGGTAGTGACATTCCCGTTATTCCAGCTATCCTTTCTGGGGTAATGCATCGCTGTCCTTTACTGACCCGGTGTCCCAGATACCTTACTTCCTTTTCTACAAATTGTAACTTTTTCTTTGAGACCCGTAGCCCCTGCTTCCCCAGGAAGTTCAGTAGTCTGATGGTGTCTTCCTGCACCCCTTCCTGTGTTGGCCCGGTTAGTAATAGATCGTCCACATAC
Organism: Hemitrygon akajei; assembly: GCF_048418815.1. Taxonomy (NCBI): domain Eukaryota; kingdom Metazoa; phylum Chordata; class Chondrichthyes; order Myliobatiformes; family Dasyatidae; genus Hemitrygon; species Hemitrygon akajei. The sequence goes on from NC_133154.1 coordinate 41,098,842, forward strand.
TGTAGCAGTTGGCTCTCTGGAGCACATTGGAATTCTGCTAGTACTTGCTCCAAGACCTGCCCAAATAGGTTAGGTGATTCGGTGAACCCCTGTGGCAGGACCGTCCACCGGAGTTGTCTTTTCCGCCCCGTCGTAGGATTTTACCATTCGAACGCAAACATGTCACGACTGCTCTCTTCTAGCGGGCAACTCCAGAAGGCGTCTTTTAGATCTATTACACTGAACCATTCATGGTCAGGGGAGATCTTACTCATCAGTGTGTAAGGGTTGGGCACTACCGAGTATCGGGTTTGGACTACTGCATTTAGGCCCCGCAGGTCTTGTACCATCCGATAAGTCCCATCTGGCTTTCGCACCGGGAGTATTGGGGTATTATACGGTGACATACATTCCTCCAGTAGTCCGTCAGCGATCAGTCCTTCAATCACCGGCTGCAGCCCTTTTCTTCCTTCCATTGAAATAGGGTACTGTTTTCTCCGTACTGGCGAACTGTTAGGTAATAGTGAGATTTGCAAGGGGGGACGTTCAAACCCCCCCGGTTCCCTTCCTGGTACCATACCTCCGGGCTTATTTTCCTATCGTCTTCTTCCCTGAGGGCAAACAGCTGTACCATTATCTTCCCGTTCCTGGGCACAGTCCCGATGCCTAGCCTGACTTGCAGATCCCGCCCGAGCAAGTTGAATCTCGCAGAGGGTAACAAAAGTAGGTCCTGTCCCGTTACCCTATCCTCATGTTCAATTTTCACGTTTTCTATAACAGGTACTTGTATTATTTTGCCTCCAATACCGGATACTCCCATTACCTTTGTTCCGGTTCGGGCGCCAGGAGGTATCTGGATTACGCTAGATCTTTCGGCACCCGAATCTACCATAAAGGTTGTATCTGACCCTTGGGGACCTACTTTTAAATTTACCAGGGGTTCCTGCCGATAATTCATCCCCAAGGGGTGGAACCCCCGACCTCCCTAGTCTTCATCTTCCATCATAGCGTACGAGCGCACTTCCCGTCGGTATCTGGGGCACTTGCGCCTGAAGTGTCCCTCCTCGTTGCAGTGAAAACATCTAGAGATCCTCTTGGATTCCCTACTTCGGTCTTGGCTACCGCTTCGTCCCGGCCAGGGTTCTCTTCTTTCTCTTTTGTCTGCGGTCACCTGTTGGACCGTCAGGACCATTATCCTGACTGCTTTCTTTTGTTTCTCCTCGTCTCTTCTAACAAAGACCTTCTGTGCCTCACGGAGTAATTCACTCAAGGGCTTGCTATTCCAATCTTCTAGTTTTTCCAGTTTTTTTTTTCTGGCCATGCTTTCGATACAAATTCAACACGAATCAGCTGCTGGCCAACCTCCGTCTCAGGGTCTTCGATTTGCGGAACGGTAGGGGGCACATATGGGGCGGCAGGTGGTCGAGCACCTCCCATGTATTCTTTTTCTGTCCCCCTTCATTTATCGTTTTCAATTTATAACTATTTGTCGTTGGTAACCAGCATAGGGCATAATCACTTTCTTCGGGTTTAACGTTAGGTTTTGAATTCACGTACAGATTAAGGGCTTGTTGTACCCAATCCTCGCTAGACCCGAACTTAGGCCATCACACAGCCGACCCTTGGATCGGCTGGCGGGACCAGAATTCACAGTACTGTATCATTTTTTCTTTGACTTCCCTTTTCGCCTCCCATAATCCCAATTTTCTAACATCCGTCCCAACGGACTATCAGGGGGTACCCCGGGGTATTTTTCATCATTGGCGCCTGGATTTCCTTTACCCTTTTCTCTCTTAGACCCCTTATTCCCCATCTCGAGGACTTGCTCGGTTCCAATCCACCCGCAGGCACCCCGTAATTCCACAATTCTCGTGCACTACGTCTCTGCAGGAATTTAATTTGAATGTGACCCACCTAGCTCGGTCACTCCTGTCCAATTCCGGAACCTGTATTCCCGCGATCGCCCAGGAATTCACCTGCAGGCACCCCGCAGTTCCACAATTCTCGTGTACTACGTCTCTACAAATCACCTGCAGGAACCCCGCAGTTCCACAATTCTCGTGTACTACGTCTCTACAGGAGAAATCACCTGCAGGAACCCCGCAGTTCCACGACTCTTGTGTACTACGTCTCTACAGGAATTCAATTTCTTACCTGGGTCCTGTGCACAGAAATTACTCGATCGCTCACTGTCTCAACTGCCTCGACAACCCCTCTTTGTTTCCTTGAGTCCGCCGGATATCACTCGTTCAAGCCGCGCGGAGCGACGAGCAAGGAATCAGGGACTGCCTAACTCGGCAGGGTGCACCTTCTCCGATGTCCTTCCTTGCCCCCCTCACGGCTGGAGTGTGGATCCCGGACGAGCGCCCCAAGTTGTCAGAAACGAGCCACGCTCCCGAATAATGGCTTCAAGACAAATTCAAGGAAACAAAGTTTATTAACAGTTCTGCAGAGCTGGGCCCCTTCAGAGAAGGGAACCCTGAACCTTACAGGGCAGCAGGTTTTATCCTTCTTCCTTACCCCTCCCCTCCCTGACTCGGGAGGTACACAGTGTTTTCCCATTCCATATTTGGAGTTGTTTTTTTTACACGTTTCTGTAAAACAATAGTCCATATCTCAGGACTTCGATGATTCCACAAACAGTTAATTCCGTCAAGGCTTCTGCATTCATAATTAGATCACACTTGTTTACAGACTTTAACCCAGACATAATTAAATCACATTTGTCCTTTGACTTTAACCCGGACCTGTCAGAAACGCACATCTTAATTTTGAATCTTACACTTTGCATCTCCAGAATCTTATTTTATTTATATCTGGATTTGTAAGTGAGTTAAACTTCGGCGGCTGTGAACATGAGGTATATTTGAGGGAGCCTGCTTTTTTTTTAAACAAAATATTCATCCGCAAGGGTATCCAGAGAGCAAGGCAGGGGCAGAGAGAACTGTGTAAACTCCAGACAGAGTTGCAGCAACTCCTCCTTCTGCAGTCGAGGGGGGTGGATGTCGGGGAGGAACTGCGGGTGGTGAAGGGCCGGCAAGCCCAGCACTTTGCCGCCAAATCCTCCAAGATCATCTTCCGATCAAGGGCCCAAACCGTGGAGCAGGACGAGACGTGCTCACGATTCTTCTTCCAAAAGGTGCACAGGGGGAGCTCTGTGATCCACAACCTTAAGGAAGAGGACGGCTCAGTCGCGTCCTCGCAAACAGACTGAGGATCTGCAGGTCCTTCTATGCCGGTCTGTACGGAGAAAAGGCCACAGCCTCCCGCAACTTCCTGTCGTCTATCACGCAGGTCTTAGTCGAGGCAAGCGGGAGAGTCTGGAGCAGCCACTGACCCTGGACAAGCTGACTGGCTCCATCCGTTCCTTTGAGTCGGGTAGGACTCCCGGAAGCGACGGCTTACCGGTCGAGTTGTATTCGGCTCTGTGGAACCGGATGGGCCCCGACCTGCTGGAAGTGTACACCGCTATGCTCTGGCAGGCAGCATGTCAGAATCCATGAGGAAGGGCATCATCACCCTCATCTACAAGCAGAAGGGGGAAGAGGGAAGACATTAGAAATTGGAGACCCATCTCACTCCTGAATGTGGACTACAAGATCATGTCCAAGGCTATCGCCAACAGGGTCAAGTCTGCACTGGAGCAGGTTATCCATCCGGACCAAACCTGTGCTGTACCGGGCAGGAAGATCTCAGACAGCCTCGCGCTGCTGAGGGACCCCATCGCCTACGTGCAGGACAGGGGGGTGGACACCTGCCTGGTCAGCTTGGACCAGGAGAAAGCCTTCGACAGGATATCACACACGTATATGGCGGATGTACTCTCCAAAATGGGATTTGGGGAGGGAATCCGTAATCAAACTGCTCTACACAGACATCTGTAGCGCAGTCCAGGTCAACCGGTGGGAAATAGACAGCTTTGTGGGAGCCTGCTACGTTAAAGTAGCTCAGTTTTCTACATAAAACCATTGGCTACTTTTTAGGAATGTCGCTTGTAAGCCCTCGCCTTGCTTACCCAAAAACTCTTGCGCACATTGCCGCCGATGATATAGCGATCAAATGCGCGTGTAAGAGACGCAGGCATTTCCCCTGCATTGCGCATGCGCTGATTGGCAACAGACCTAATGCGGAAGGTCGGTAATAGATAGGAGTGGGGTTACGGGCGGGAATTTCATCAGCACCGGCGTCCACACCGCGACTGAGGGGCAATTGTTGCGAGCTCCGGACACACCGTGCGTGGCCCCGCATCCCGGGACATTCCACGTCCGTTCACGGGTCCCGGGCGCATGCGCATCACCGGATCAGTGACGGATATGAATTTTATCTTTGCGGCAGCAGTACTTTAGAAAAACGAATTACAGTATCTAGGCTAAATAAAATAATAGTGCAGAGTGTAGTGAGGTAGTTTGCAATGTAAGAGGGCATGTTCTTGGTGATCCTTAATGATGGACGCTGCCTTTTTGCTCCTTGAAGATGTACTGGAGGCTGGGGAGGCTAGTGCCCATGATGGAGCTGACCGAGATTACAATTTTCTTCAGCTTCTTTCAATTCAGTGCAGTAGCACCCACCTCACTCCCCCCAACCAGCCCGTAAGAATGGGCTCCACGATACATCTGTAGAAATTTGCAAGTACCTTCGGCGACATACCAAATCTCCTTCAACTCCTAATGAAATAAAACCACTGTCCTGCCTTCTTTGTAGCTGCATCGATATGTTGGGCCCAGGGTAGATCGTCAGACAAATTGACACTCTGGAACTTGAAATTGATTACACTTTCCAATCTGATCCCTTTATGATGACTGGTGTATGTTTCCTTTCTGAAGTCCACAATCAGTTCTTTGGGCTTACTGATGTTGAGTGCAAGTTGTTGCTGAAATGTTGTCAAAAATAGATGAGTTGACAGCAAATTTAGTTCTGGCATTTAAGATGTGCCAAGCCACACAATCATCAGGGTAGAGCAATGGGCTAAGCATACAGCCTGGCAGTGTGCCAGTGTTGATTGTCAGCAAGCTGGAGAAGTATTACTGATCTGCACAGATTGTTGCCTTCTGAGGGGAAGCTGAGGATCCAGTTACAGAGGGACATATAAGCACCTAGGTATTGGGGCTTTTCAATGAGAACTTTAAGAACGATTGTGTTAAATACTGAGCTGTAAATAGCATCCTGACCTAAGTATTAGCATAGTCCAAGTGATCCACAGTCACATGAAGAGCCAATGAGTTCACATCTGCTGCAGACTTATTGTGGCAACTGGCAAATTGCAATGAGTCCAGGTTCTTACTGAGACAGGAGTTGATTGAGCCATGACTAACACTTCATCACTGTAGTGTTGATAGTGTTTAAGGCAGCACACTCTTCTTGGTGCTGGTATGATTGTTGTCCTTTTGAAGCAATTAGAGATTGAATCACAAATGAGAAAATATACAGATACAATGAGAGATTGAAAATGTGGCTGAACACCCCCACTAGTTGGTTGGCATAGGTTTTCAGAACCTTACCGGATTCTCCATCAGAGCCTGCCATGTTGTGGAAGGTTCAGCCTCTTGAAAGACAGTCTGCTGTTGGTTCCTGTAAGGTTTTTCTGGGTATAGAGGAAGCCATGGGTGATAATTCTAGCATTTTCCCCAGCATTCCATAGGCTGTGTTTGGAGGCAGAAGGAATGGGTGGATCTGCCAGACTGCAAAGCTAAATCCAAGCTTTAGGAACTCATCGAAATATATAGTTTCGAGTTATTCTCAGATGAAGAGGCCACCTTCCAGTGAATGGAAATATCAGTTAGTGCTGCAGGAGGAAAATGAACAAAATCCTTCAGTTTTTGCCTCCTTCTCTGGATAATGATATCAAACACCTTTCTCATGGGTAACAAGTGACCTGTAGCTTTCATATCACAAAGGTGCCACAATCCAATGGGAAAAACAACTGCCCTCCCCTTCACATTCACGAGTTCACCTCTGTCAATTGGGGGGGGGGGCGGTGGTGGGTGTTCATAGTAATTAGACAGTCACAGCCGTGTAATATCATGTGCTCTTTGTAGCACTGTGGGACTTGACCAGAACTTGAAATAATATCAATGGAGAGAGACAAACTGAGCCACATCACAAATTGAAGTCAGGCAGGAATTGTCCATTCTGATGCAAGCAGTAAAACAGAGAACTGGATGGTCAGTCCAGTGTTACATACCCCATGGGTATCTTTTGACTGTCTTATGTCCATGGTGTAATTGAGTATCTGGTGAGCATGATGTAAAATAGTCTTGTGATGTACACTTTGTAATTACCTGCCAGTGTGAGGTCACATGATGTAATTTTCCTGCAGTGGGAAATCATGTGATGGCATTTTCCAACAGGGAAAGCCTTTCTATGATGCAGATTAGTTCGTTATTTAGTTTGTCAGTTACTCCGTTACGCTGCATATTCGTCTCATAGATAGATAGATAGATAGATAGATAGATACTTTATTCATCCCCATGGGGAAATTCAACTTTTTTTTCCAATGTCCCAATGACGCAGTTTTGTTTTAAAGTGGAGTTTTACTTTGTCTTAAGTCTCAAAGGTTATTGCCGGCAGTTTTGCCAAACACTGCTAGTTGTGGTTTGGTTTCTACCTTTGCAATTCAGTTGGAGAGTGAAGATTTACCAAAGTACAGGAACCTGAAGGATCGAGTAAAGTTGATGGTGTCGGCGGTAAAACAGGATCGACCTTATTGGGTCTTCGTTCCAGAATTAGTAACCTACAGTTGAGAACCCCTGTCTTTTAAGGGCAGAAAGGGTTGGGGCAGCATTATTTGTCAAGGAAGAGGTCAGTTCCTTCAAGCCATTTTTATTTCCTTCATCAGGAGTCTTTCGGGCAAGGTATATTTCAGCTCGGATCAGCAGTAATGTCACGTTGTCGAGGAATTTGTTACTTCAGGAAAGTCTCTCCTAATTGACTATAAATTATTTGGACTTTTGTATTATCGCTTTAAGAACTGTGTTCGCATTTATTGCTTTAAGAACTGTTTGAGTTGTCGTATAGCAGTTAACTTCCAGTTAAGTTAGTCATTTGTTTACTTATCATTTTTATTGAGCAGAGTTTATAAAAAACCTGTCTCAATTCAATATTCCTTATTGCCGAAGAAGTATCTTAACACCAGTCCCTGATCTGTAAACAGTTACAAGGTCAGGAATTGTTCCTCCTAGTTGGGTTGAACCTTGCTGTAACAATGTGATGTCAGGCATTATTGTGACTAAATGATCTCATCTGAATTGCTGTCTTTCACCCATTTATGTCTTTTGTAAATCTTTTTACAGGTTAGAAATGACAAAGAATCTGTGTACAGGAATCTCAAACACAACAGCACATCAGTTCCAATGTCCCTATCCAGATATTTAAGGAGTGACTAGATACTTCTGTTGTAACACCAATATATCTTTTGTTGATCCTAGGAGATGAAGAAATCTCATCCCAATTGGAAACATGCTTTGTGCCTGAAATTAAGTTTTCTTTTTTAACTTAGTGAGTCCACTGGAACTGGGGTGCTGAGAACACACCAGCATTTGTTGATCTGTTCTGTCTGCGGGAAGTGAATCAACTGCTCAGAATGTGGGAAGAGATTCACACACTCACCTCACCTGAAGCAACATCAGCGAGTTCATTCTGGAGAGAGGCTGTTCACCTGCTCTGAATGTGGGAAGAGATTCACACACTCACCTCACCTGAAGCAACATCAGCGAGTTCATTCTGGAGAGAGGCTGTTCACCTGCTCTGAATGTGGGAAGAGATTCACACACTCATCTCACCTGAAGGCACACCAGCGAGTTCACACTGGAGAGAAACCATTCACCTGCTCAGACTGTGGGAAGGGATTCAGTCGAACATCTGACCTGAAGCAGCATCTGCAAATTCACACTGGAGAGAGGCTATTCACCTCAGATTGTGGGAAGAGATTCAATCATTCAGCCGTCCTTCAGAAGCACTATGGAGTTCACACTGGGGAAAAGTTTAAATTAGTTGCATGCTGAATATTTAACTATCACAGTTACCAAATCCAGAGACAAGTTCAAAAATGACTGTTGGTGTCAAACTCTGAAATTATTGCCCAGTTCTGCATCCTGGTAACTGGGACTGGGAAGAGTTTCTACTGCTATTGTTCACATTTAATGGGACTGGAGTTTAATATTCTGGATGTATGGCAAATAAATCAGTTTTATTTTAAACTCTGTCTCAGGTACTTAGTGAAACTACAACACACCCAGTGTAGATTAGTGAGTCAATTCCGCCCAGCTGGTCCCTGCCAGTCTTTCTGTTCCACGACAATCCTTCTAAATCTTTCAATTTCACATTCCTGGATGCCAGCATTTCTCAGATCAAAAAGAAAATTGGCTCATTAGCTGGCTGTTATCAGCCACTGGACTCTGTTGTGAGAAAACCAATGTCTAGGGTTGGTATGATTTGGGTCCCACCAAACAGGGAAGTTGGGATGTTTTGATTAACAAAACCCCAATTTGAGTGAATGCTGTGTAAATACTGCCCATATACAATTATCAGTCAGCAAGAAATAACAATATAAGTCAACAACCACCATTTCATATTTATAAAAAAATAAAATTGGAAGGAAACCATACAACTTAATTCAAATTAAATGATAATATTTGGCAAAAGAACCCCATCTTCTCTCAAAATTGAACTGGATCTAAAGTTCTACTTCTAATTTTTTCTAAACTAAGACCTAACATTACTTGAGAAAATCATTCAATTAATGTAGGGGGAGAAATATCTTTCCATTTTAATAAAATAGTCCTTCTTGCCAATAGTGTAACAAATGCAATTACATGTTGATCTGGAGATGAGATACCCTGAATATGATGGAATTATTCCAAACAGAACAGTCAATCTATTAGGTTGTAAATTAATTTTTAGAGCTTTAGAAATTGTAATAAAGATTTCCAAAATGATTTTGAAGAACATGACCAGAACATGTGACAAAGTAGCTACTTCAGTTTTACATCTATCGCAGTATTTAGATGTATCTACCACAGTATCGCAATATACTAGGAAATATTTTAGATAATCTCTCCTTTGTTAAATAATAATGGTGAACAATTTTAAATTGAATTAAACAATGGTTGGCGCATAAAGAATTTATGTTTTTCAAAACTCAAAGCCAATCTTCATTAACAAAGGTCATATTAAGTTCTCTCTTCCAATCTTGTTTAATCTTTAGAGATAGGTTCTCCTTTTGTAACAAAAATTATAAATTCTGCTAATGGAACCTTTCACTAAGGGATTCAATTTCAAAATGGTATCCAACAAATCAGATTCTTTAAAATATGGAAACTTGGGTAAATATTGTTGTAAAAAATGTCTAACCTGAAAATATTGCAAAAAGTGTATGAGCAAGATAAAATTTATTAAATAACTGTCCAAAAGTCACCAATCGACCATCACAAAATAAATCTGTAAGAATGGATTCCTTTATTTTTCCATAGAAGAAAAATGGAGTCAGTTGTTGAAGGTTTAAATAAAGTTTTAATTATAAAACTAGACAACTTAAATTGTTTAAAATTACGAAACTAAACTCAAATCCATAGGGATTGTTTAATAACTGGATAGAGATTTAAATTTGGAATTTTAGAGAGCTGTAAAGGTAATGGAGCTCCTAAAATTGAAGTTAAATGAAATTGTTTAACAGCTTTTAATTCCAAATCAACCCATAATGGATTTTGGTTCTTATCAAGCCAATATAACCAAAAGCACAATTGTCTAATATTCACAGCCCAATAATAGTCTTAAATTACGAGGTGCAAGTACACCATCTTTTTTAGATTTTTGTAAATGGTACTTGATAATTCTTGGTCTCTTATTGTTCCAAATAAAGAAATAAGAGTCAATTTGATTTAAAAAATTTTTAGTTAAAAAGATAGGTATGTTTTGGAAATATATAAAAAATCTAGGTAAAATCATCATTTTCACAGCATGAATATGAATATTAAAGAAAGTGGATTCCATCTAGAAAATTGTTTCATGGAGTCCATTAAAGATTCACTTTATAGAGAAGTTTATATTTTAGTAATTACAATACCTAAATATCTAAATGTATTAACAATTCTAAAAGGAGTATCATTATATATACTAACAGGGACATTTAATGGAAACAATTCACTTTTATTCAAGTTAAGTTTATATCCTGAAAATTTACCAAAATCTTTAAGTGTTTTCAAAAGATTAGGAATTGATTCCTCAAGACTATACAGGCACTATATGACAACCCTACTGATTAATGGATATTTATCAAAGAGTTTTACCCTAGAAAGGGGCACGAGACAGGGTTGTGCATGGTCACTGCTACTCTTCGCATTATATCTGGAACCATTAGCTCAATACATCAGACAAAATGAAGATATCAGAAGAATTACTATTAAAGGGACAGCATAAATTGGCTGTCATTTTGATCTATCTAGGGCAACCAACATACTCTTTACCTAAATTGATGCAATCCTTTGAACAATATTGTCAATTATCAGGATACAAGATCAACATAGATAAAACCCAATTACTTTCATATTACTATAGCCCACCAACAGAAATTGAAAGTAGATATCCCTGGGCACGGCAAACAGAGTCTTTCAAATATTTGGTCATCATTATGCCAAAAGATTTGGCAAAATTATCAGAATGCAATTTTCAGCTTATATATAAAAAAATAAGATATAACAAGATGGAACCTAATCCTTTTTTTAGTCTCCGTTCAAGGACTGAATCTATTAAAATGAATATACTGCCCAGACTGTTATATCTCTTTCAGACCCTACCAATAGAGATTAATCAAAATCAATTCAATGAATGGAACAAAATGTTATTAAGATATAGTTGGCAAGGTAAAAGGCCTGGACTTTGTCTCAAAATTTTGCAATTAGCAAAGGAAAAGGGGATAGGGCCTACCTTCTCTAAGAGATTATTATTTTGCAGCACAGTTGAGACCTGTGATATGTTGATGCAACCCATCATATGACACTCAATGGAAAAACATTGAGGAGCAGGTACTTCCCATCAGGCAATTTTAGCTGATAACCTGCAAAGGTACATAAATATTATTGATAACTCATGAAAAGGACTCTTAAAATATGGAATATAAACTAGAGGGAGATAAATGGTGTGCATATGGCTCAGATTTTACACCAAATAAACTGGATGCTAGATTTAAGGACTGGACAGCTAATGGAATAACAGTTATTTGCAACATAATGAAAGGAGAAACACTGTTCAATTTTGAAATGCTTTAAAGAGAAACACTTATTAGAAAATCAAGACTTATCAGTAGTAACAGAAGCAACAATGTTAATAGGATGGTTAAAAATGTAACCAAGGCAAGTACATGTTTGATAGTGTTACAAGGTGGGGACAAGGATGCTCGAGGAGGACCCAAAAGCAGGACACAAACACATCTTAGGTTCAATAAAATCAAATTTATTACTCTCTACACAGAGAACCAGAAGAACAAGGAGGGCAAATAGGAACACAAACCTAGGACATCAGGGACTGTGAGGAAGGCAGACCTTGGACTGAAAAGAGGATGCTGTCCAAGTTGCATGCCATCTTGGACAATGACTCCCATCCACTCCATAATGTACTGGTCAGTCACAGGCATACATTCAGCCAGAGACTCATTCCACCGAGATGCAACACTGAGCGGCATAGGAAGTCATTCCTGCCTGTGGCCAACAAACTTTACAACTCCTCCCTTGGAGTGTCAGACACCCTGAGCCAATAGGCTGGTCCTGGACTTATTTCCACGGCATAATTTACCTATTATTATTTAATTATTTATGGTTTTATATTGCTATATTTCTTCAATATTCTTGGTGCGGCTGTAATGAAACCCAATTTCCCTTGGGATCAATAAAGTATGTCTGTCTGTCTGGGACGTCAAGGACTGGGATCGCCACAGCCAGATCTTGGGCACTGGGACATGGAACACCGAGCCGGGAATCCACCTTCAAATCAGGCATCGAGCCAGGACTCCTCTTCTTTAAGGGACAGACGCAGACACAGGGCATGGAACACCGGACCCAAGTTCGTTCCAAGCTGCAGGAGCTCTTAACTCACCCCTGACGGTTTGACCTTACCCGGACCCACTCTGGCAAGGGAAGGTGAATTGCTGGTACTCCGCTGCAGAAAAGGACCTGGCTTGCTTCCGCAAGAAACGTTGTCAGCTCCGGCTGGATGACTCAGGCTTGTAATAGCGACGATGACTTTACCAATGTTCCTTAACACTCTCGCCCCGAATGGCTAAGGCCAGGGGTTTATAAACTGCTGGTTTGGTCCAGAGTAGATTACCTTAATGGCTAAGCTCGGGGACACATGAAACAGGAAATTAGAAGGGAACAAGGAGTCAATGGTCCGGATCATAACGCAACCTAACTAAATTAAAAGGGGAACCGATCTGGACCATGACAGCCAGAGCTATTTAGAAAAGCAGATAATGGTAGTAGAATCATTTCAAGCATGTATAAGGGTTTGTCAAATCTTAAAACACATTCGACTTCATACATTAAAACAAAATGGGAGAAGGAAGGAGGGATAATTATATCTGAGGAAGAACGGACAATAATATGGAGGGATCAATGGAAGTGAACCAGTTCACAGAAATGGAGGAAGTTCGGATGGAAAAACTTGATATTTTATTACACCCTCTCAGAAATCCCATAGTAACCTCTCTGTTTGCTGAAGAAATTGTGGAAATCAAAATGCAAATCATTATTGTATTTTCTGGGAATGCCCCATTATCAAAAGACTATTGGAGTGGGATACACAATGCCCTAAAAGACATCTTTAAATGTGAAATACCCTTAGAAAGTAAGACCATATATTTTGGGTATATACCTCAAGAATGGTTGAAAAGAGATAAATATTTAATGAATATACTGTTGGTGGCTGGTAAAAAGACTCTTACTAGGAAATGGTTATCACAGGAGAGCCCAACCTGAAATGCATGGATGGAAATTACAATGGGCATTTACAAAATGGAGAAGATAACAGCATCTGTTAATCATAAGTTGCAACAATTTGGTTCATACTGGGGAAAATGGTTTAACTACATAACACCTCATAGGCCTGATTTTATTCTCACAATTCAATGAATATGTTGTAAAAAAAAGATCACCCCCTATTTGTACTATGTTTTCTCCTTTCTCCTGTTCTTTCTTTCCTCTCTTTTCTATAAGTGTATGCATAAGATAATTATTATGTGGAGATTTGTGGCATATATGACTATATGATATATATGTACAATGTCTGATATACATCTTATGGAAATGTTTGTTTGATGATGAACTTCAATAAAAAATAAATTACAAATAAAAGAACTTAACTTCAACATTTCTGCCTCCCGCCCACCCCCACCATCATACTTCCCTCCAATCACCTTAAAATTATGTTTCCCTTCCCCCCCCCCCATATTACCATTTCTTCTCTGGGAAATATGCCTGACTATCCACTCGACCTATGCCTCTTACTATCTTGTCCACCACCATCACGTCAGCTCCCCCTACACTCCAAAGAGAAAAGACCTAGCTAGCTCAGTCTGTCCTCATAATACGTGCTCTCTAATCTAGCCAGGTGCTGGTAAACCACCTCTGCACTCTCCCTCTAATGCTTCCACATCCTTCTGATAGTGTGGTGCTCAGAAGTGAACATTATGCTCCAAGCGTGGTTAAGCCAGCATTTTATTGAACTATAACGTTATGTTGCTACCCTTGAACTCAATACCTGACTAAAGAAGGCCAACACCCCATATATCTTCTTAACCACCCTAACACTTGCGTGGAAACTTTGAGGATCTATGGATGTGGAGCTACACCTATCTCTGTACTTCCACACTGCTAAAATTCCTGTCATTAAATCAGTATTTTGCCTTCAAATTCATACTATTACTGCACATGAGAAAATCTGCAGATGCTGGAAACACAAGCAACACACACAAAATGCTGGTGGAACGCAGTAGGCCAGGCAGCATCTATAGGAAGAAGTGCAGTTGACGTTTCGGGCTGAGACCCTTCGTTGCTTGTATTTCCAGCATCTGCAGATTTTCTCATGTTTGCATTTTTAAATACACTACTGTGAAGCCTCTTCCAGTGATGCCTACACTGAAGAAGTTTAAATCTTCTCTTCAACGGGAGTTTAGTGAAACCCTCTCTCACTGCTCCCCATCTGCAATTTCTTGGGCCTTTCAACTTTTCAACCACAGTCCTGACGAAGGGTCTTGGCCCAAAACGTCGACGGCACTTCTTCCCATAGATGCTGCCTGGCCTGCTGCGTTCCACTATTACTGCACTTTCTGATTGGAGAAGCTGATGTGAACAGCAGGGGATGTAATGTTACCATGACAGAAAACTATGTAAACATTACACTGTGGTTTACAAATCCCCCTGGTCTCTTCTCTCTCAGTTCCCCTTGAAGACCCTCCTCCTTCCCATTCTCCTATGGTCTACGCTCCTCTCCTATTAAGGGAACTAGGGCTTTACTCTCTGGAGAGAAGGAGGATGAGAGGAGGATGAGAGGAGTCATGATAGAGGTGTACAAGATATTAAGAGGAATAGATAGAGTGGACAGCCAGCACCCCTTCCCCAGGGCACCACTGCTCAATACAAGAGGACATGGCTTTAAAGTAAGGGGTGGAAAGTTCAAGGGGGATATTAGAGGAAGGTTTTTTACTCAGAGAGTGGCTGGTGCGTGGAATGCACTGCCTGAGTCAGTGGTGGAGGCAGATACACTAGTGAAATTTAAGAGACTACTAGACAGGTATATGGGGGAATTTAAGGTGGGGAGGCAGGGTTTAAGGTCGGCACAACATCATGGGCCGAAGGGCCTGTACTGTGCTGTATTGTTCTATGTTCTATATGTTCTATCACATTCTTCCCTCCCCAACCTTGTATCTTTTTTACCCACCTGACTTCACCTTCTAGCTATCCTCCTTCCCCTTATTGGAGTATAAAAGTTGCATTGTTTGCTGTGTAACCAAAACTATGTAGTCAGCTTTGATGTAGATTATGTAGTCTGAGTTTGCTATTTGCTATGCATGTATCCAATTTAGTAGGAGAATGAAATCTTAAGAATGTAGAAGACAATGGTGTGTTAATGAGAGGTAGCTAAGAGATGTAGATTAGAACAGGATTAAGTCAATGGGTAGAAACAATAGTGGCGGATGTACTTGTGATACGCAACTGTAGACCGATTGGATATGCTAATGCAACTAAACCAGGAGATTGCTATAAAAAATGCTGTGTCCGAGGATCGGTGGGCAATCAGCGACTAGCTCAATGACTGTCTCAGCTTTGATTTGCAAATTAAAGTTTAACCCTTCTTGAAGAATCTTCTGCGTCTCCTGGTCGTTTGTGGGGCACGAGAAACCACGACACCCTCTATTCAGGTGTCCTCTCATTTCTTTTCAGCCCTGAAGAGTCTCAGCCTGAAAAATCAACTGTTTATTCATTTCCATAGATGACTGCCTGACGGCTGAGGTCCTGCAGCATTTTGTCTGTGGAACATTTACCCCTCACACCTTACCTGCCCATCTCCTCCCTCAGGTGCTCCTCCCCCTTTCCCTGTTTCCATGAAATCCACAGAGATCAAGTTGCTGAGAACACATGCAGTGTACATCAGGGAGTTAACTAAACCCAGCTGATCCCGGCCATCTTCCATGGCACAAATGACAGAGTAGCAATGTTTGGGAGTTGATTGATAGTGAAAAATAAATTAGGTTTACTTTGACTGCTGACGTACAGTGTCTGTTGACATGGTGTATATTGCTTGTGGAAGCTTGCTGTATTAAACAGGCAGCCAAGTTCTCATAAAATCTTGATTGGATTGGTGCAATTTGGCAATGGGATGACAATGTTTGTAAATGCTTTCAATAGCACTGTTCTTACCCAGAAATCTGTGAGCTGAAGAATGTACTATCATTGTGAATCTAATACACAGGTGCAAAGAGTACTAAGTTGTACCAAAAGACACACTTGTGTTCAGTGGAGAAAAAGCTCCAGAAATGTTTGCACTGGACCTCCCAGGCACAGCTGAGATCTTGCTATCTAAAGCTAAGGATTTGGGACTTGGATAAAAAATATAGTAAATATAGTTCCAAACTTGTCTCACATGAAGAGATTATAATGTATCTTTCAGACAAGTAGATAAGCAATTTTCTACCAATTGAGATCAGGGCTGGTGTCCACATTAGATATTCATACCTCAGTAGTTAATGGGAGTAGTTCTGACTGAGGCCTCAAAGAAAGAACTGGGTCCAACAATAAAAATGTCAATTTGAGCTCCACAAGATAAATAAACTGCTTGTGTCACTTTTGATTCTTTAGCAGATCGATCACCTTGTGAGACCATTGTTTCTTCTGTTGAATTAAGGTATACAATAACTAACATCTATCTTGCGTAACAAAAGACCTGTTGCACTCCAACCACAGAAGTTCTAGGCATTAACAGTCTTCCATGAGAATGCCCAATCATCTACTTTTGACGTTCATTGGTATTGTCATTGCTGAGTTCACCTCCATCAGTCACTTCAAGGTCACAGTGATCAGAAAGTCTCCGGGACCAGCCATGTAAATACTGTGACAATTTTTGTAAACTTTTTACATGGTAGAAATGACAAAGGATTTGAGTATGGCAATCTCAAACACAACAATTGATCTGTCCTACTCTGAATGTCAGGTCTCCAGCACTTGAATACCATTGATCTTTGAATGTGGCATTGGAGATACTAGATAGATACCACACCAGACGTACAATGAGAACCTGTACACATGTCAGTGTAGAGAGAGATTTGAATGAAGCAGCCTGGAGATAAATTGTCTTTATTGAAGGAGTGAACAAATATTTCCTGTGTAACACCGTCATATAAGTCGTTGATCCTTTAAAAACAAGGCAGTATGGTGACCCACTTTCTGCGCAGGCGAACCGGCTCACAAATAGCCAGCGCGCGGGGAGAGACTTTGGTAATGCACCTCTGACGTCATTTCCGCCCAGAGAGGGCGGGCGCTAGGGATTAAATGTCAGCGCCGCGAAGTTTGAATAAACTAGTCTCGAAACAACTTACCAGCTGCGTGTCGTCTCTAGCTCTGTATGTAGCACATCGCTACATTGGTGACCCCGATGGTCCAAACAGGATTTGGAGCAAAGATGACCGACTCTCTAAAACTGCTGACTTTCAGGACGCTGCGACCACACGTGTGGTTTAGCCAAGCAGAAGCCCAGTTCCAGATTCGGTAGATATCCTCTGATTCCACGTGGTGAACGCCCTTGACCAGGAGACGGCCGCCCAGGTTGCGGATTTCATACAGTCGCTCCCGGAAGAAGGCAAATATGAAGCATTCAAAGCGCTGCTCATTGGGACCTTTGGCCTCTCACGGCGTGAGCGAGGTGCCCGCCTGCTTCACCTGGATGGTTTGGGAGACAGACTGCCATCAGCATTGAGGAACGAGATGCTGGCCCTGGCTGACGGACACAAGCCTTGCCTCATGTTTGAGCAGGCGTTCCTAGAGCAGCTGCCCAAGGACATACATCTGCTGCTGGCCGACGCAGATTTCGGCGACCCCCGGAAGGTGGCAGCCCGGGCAGACGTGCTGTGGAAAGCCAAGAGGGAGAGCGTGGCGTCCGTTGGTCAGATTACCAGGCCACGCGCCCAACAGCAGACCAGACCAGACCCGGCAGGGGGCGCACACAACACAGAGGCAGGAGTGAGGAGGACAGTGAACAGTGATGTTTCTACCACCAGTGGTGGGGCACAGAAGCCCGCCGTTGTCACCCGCCCTGCAAGGGCCAGGGCCAGGGCCAGCTGCCGCTAATGACTATGGTACTCTTGTACGATAGCCTCTTGTACGTCTGTGACAAACAATCGGGACGCTGCTTCTTGGTCGACACCGGAGCGGAAATCAGTGTCTTGACCCCGACGGGGTACGACACCCGCAACAGGAAGCCAGGACCCACCCTGAGGGCCGCAAACGGCAGCACGATACGGACCTACGGCACCCGCACAGTGCAGCTGTAGTTCGGCGCCAGCCAGTTCACGTGGGACTTCACACTGGCCGCGGTGGCCCAACCACTCCTGGGGGCGGACTTCTTGTGAGCTCACAGCCTGCTGGTCGACTTGCAAGGGAAAAGACTGGTACATGCCAAGACTTTCCAGACGTTCTCCCTGGGTGAAGCCAAGTTGCCGGCCCCACACCTGGACTCCATCACGTTGTCGGACAACAAATTCACCAGAATCCTGGCGGACTTTCCATCGATTCTGGCACTGCAGTTCACGGCAGCCATGCCCAGACACGGGGTACAGCACCACATTCCGACCCAGGGACCACCCCTCCACGCCCGTGCACGAAGGATCCCCCCGGAAAAGCTCCGCCTGGCGAAGGAGGAGTTCAAGAGGATGGAGGAATTGGGGATCGTATGGAGGTCCGACAGCCCATGGGCCTCCCCCCTGTACATGGTGCCCAAAGCAGTCGGAGGTTGGAGACCATGCGGCGACTACCGCAGTCTGAACGAGGCTACAACTCCAGACCACTACCCCGTGCCGCACATTCAGGACTTTGCAGCAAACCTGCACGGGGCAAGAATCTTTTCCAAAGTAGACCTCGTCCGGGGATACCATCAAATCCCGGTGCACCCTGAAGACATCCCCAAAACAGCACTCATCACCCCGTTCAGCCTGTTCGAGTTCCTCCGAATGCCGTTCGGCCTGAAGAATGCCGCACAGACGTTCCAGCGACTAATGGATGCAGTGGGACACGACCTGGACTTTGCGTTCATCTATTTGGACAACATCCTTATAGCCAGCAGTAGTCGCCAGGAGCATCTGTCCCATCTCCACCAGCTCTACTCCCGCTTGAGTGAATTCGGTCTCACGATCAACCCGGCCAAATGCCAGTTCGGTCTCGATACCATTGACTTCCTGGGCCACAGGATTACCAAAGACGGGGTAATTGCCAAGGTACCTCTGCCCACCAAGGTAGGCATGATCCGCCACTTTGCCCGGCCCAACACGGTCAAAGGCCTACAGGAGTTCGTTGGTATGGTGAACTTCTACCACCGTTTCCTCCCCTCAGCAGCCCGTATCATGCGCCCTTTGTACACCCTGGTGTCGGGTAAAGGCAAGGACGTTACTTGGGATGAGGAGGCTGTGGCCACTTTCGTTAAAGCCAAGGAAGCCTTGGCAGATGTCGCGATACTGGTGCACCCCAGAACGGATGTTCCGACCGCCCTCACGGTGGACGCATCCGACACAGTAGTCGGTGGGGTGCTGGAGCAGCTCATTGAGGGGTGCTGGCAACCCCTGGCGTTCTTCAGCAAGCACCTACGGCCACCTGAACTCAAGTACAGTGCTTTCGACCGGGAGCTGTTGGCACTGTATCTGGCAATCCGGCATTTCAGGTACTTCTTAGAAGTTCACCGCGTTCACGGACCACAAACCATTGACCTTCGCCTTCACAAAGGTGTCCGATCCCTGGTCGGCTCACTAGCAGCGACATCTGTCCTACATTTCCGAGTACACGACGGACATCCAGCATGTCTCAGGAAAGGACAACGTCGTGGCAGACGCACTCTCCAGACCAGCTGTCCAGGCCCTGTCCCTGGGGGTGGACTATGCAGCACTGGCGGAGGCGCAGCAGGCAGACGATGAGATGCCCAGCTACAGGACTGCAGTCTCGGGTTTGCAGCTGCAGGACTTTCTCGTAGGCCCAGGTGAGAGGACCCTCCTGTGCGACGTGGCTACTGGCCAACCTCGCCCCATCGTCCCGGCAGCCTGGAGGCGGTAAGTTTTCGACTCCATACACGGTTTGGCGCACCCATCTATCAGGACAATCGTCCGACTGGTCTCCAGCAAGTTCGCGTGGCACGGACTTCGCAAGCAGGTCAGTGAATGGGCCACAACGTGCGCACAGTGCCAAACAGCCAAGGTGCAGCGGCACACTAAAGCCCTGCCGCAGAAGTTCGAACCCACCCACTGGAGGTTCGACCACATTCATGTGGATATCATGGGCCCCCTACCAGTGTCCCGAGGAGCGCGGTACCTCCTAACTGTGGTAGACCGGTTCACAAGGTGGCCAGAGGCGGTCCTGCTCACCAACACATCTGCCGATTCCTGCGCCCGAGCACTGATTGCAACCTGGGTAGCACGTTTCGGGGTACCGGCCCACATTACCTCCGACAGAGACGCCCAGTTCACCTCCAGCCTGTGGTCGGCTGTGGCCAGCCTGTTGGGAATGCAGCTACACCAAACTACTGCCTACCACCCACAGTCGAATGGACTAGTGGAACGCTTCCACCGTCACTTGAAGTCGGCTCTCATGGCCCTCCTGAGAGGACCTAACTGGGTGGACGAGCTTCCCTGGGTCCTGCTTGGAATTCGCACAGCGCCCAAAGAGGATCTGCATGCCTTGTCGGCCAAGTTGGTGTACAGCGCACCCCTGGCTGTCCCAGGAGAGTTCATACCAGCTCCAAGGGGAAAGAGGAAGAACCCGCATCAGTCCTGGACAGACTACGTGAGAGGCTCGGCAACCTGGCCCCCGTACCAACTTCACAGCACGGACGGACCCCGACCCATGTACCCAAAGACCTGCAGAACTGTAAGTTTGTGTTTGTACGAAGGGGCAGACACCGGGCATCGCTACAGCGGCCGTACGAGGGGCCATTCAAGGTGATCAACAACAACGGATCCACGTACGTTCTGGACATTGGGGGGAGAGAGGAGGTTTTCACGGTGGACCGACTCAAACCAGCCCATGTGGACTTGGTGCAGCCGCTCGAGGTTCAGGCACCGCGGCGCAGAGGCAGACCTCCCAAACAGAGGCTGATCCAGACTGTGGACATTCGGGGGTGTATTGCCGTTTCTGTGTGTGTGTGTGGGGGGGGGGGGGGGTTATGTGCCGACCCACTTTCTGCGCAGGCGAACCGGCTCACAAATAGCCAGCGCGTGGGGAGAGACTTTGGTAATGCACCTCTGACGTCATTTCCGCCCAGAGAGGGCGGGCGCTAGGGATTAAATGCCATCGCCGCGAAGTTTGAATAAACTAGTCTCGAAACAACTTACCGGCTGTGTGTCGTCTCTAGCTCTGTATGTAGTACATTGCTACAGCAGCTTGAAATATGCATCTGCTTTGCGTCTGAAACTAAGATTTCTGTTTAAACCTCATTGAAACGCTCCAGCATATCTTCACTGGAGATCAGATGCTCAACTGCTTGAAGTGAGTGAAGGATTCATCATGTCATCTGACATGATGATATATTAGAGAACTCGTAGGGAAAAATTGTTCATCTGTTCTGAGTGTGGGAAGGGGTTCAGTCATTAATCTGACCTGCAAAACACGCCTGCAACTGCACAGTAGAGAAAAGGTTATTGACCTACTCTGTTTGTGGGAAGGGATATATTTAGTATCCCAGCATAAAGAAACACCAGCGAGTTCACACTGCCGAGAGGCAATTCACCTGCTCGGAGTGTAGGAAGGGATTCCACTTTGACTACATCTGCTGGAAGTGCACTCAACCTCTGTGCCTGACTGACTGGGTCAAGGAGTTGGAGCTGGAGTTGGTTGTGCTCGGGATCATTCAGGAGACTGAAGGTATTATAGATAAGACTTTTGAAGATTACAGGCTTTGGATGATGGATGAGTGACCTCCAGGAGAGGAAAGAGGATTAAGAAGTCAACGCTGGATTCCGCTGTGGCCATTACTGCTAGGGGATGATCCATTAGGGCACACAGCAGTAGTCAGGTTGGTGGCACTGTGGCCATCTCTGAAGCTCAGCAGGGAAGGGTAAAGTAAGTCATGATGATAGTTAAAGGGGACTCGATAGGGGGACAAAAAGGAGGTTCTGTGGCCTCAAAAGAGACAACAGTTTGTTGCCTCCTGAGAGCTAGGATCCAGTTTGCAAGATATTGTCAAGGAGAAGGGTAACAAGAGGTTGTGGTACATATTGGCACATATTGGCTCCGATGACATCAGCAAGAATGGGTAAGAGGTCCTATGCAGTGAGTACATTAAGGTAGGAAAGAGGCTTCAGGTAGAGATAAATTGTCTTCAAATTATTGAAGGAGTGAACAGATATTTCTTTCATAATAGTTGTCAATTATTCAAAAATGAGGCTTTTCTTGTCAAAGGCCTTCTGAAAACAACAGCTACATAACAGCCACCAATTCTTCTTTGCCTATCCTTGTTATTTCTTCAAAGAATTCCAACAGATTTGTCAAGCAAGATTTTCCCTTGAGAATTCCATGCTGACTATGGCCTATTTTATCATATCCCTCCATATATCTCAAAATCACATCCTTAAAAATCAACTCCAACATCTTCCCAACCACTGAGGTCAGACTAACTGGCCTATAATTTCCTTTCTTCTGCATGTATATCTTTTAGAAGTATTGAGTAACATTTGCAATTTTTCAGTCCTCCATTACTAATGCCTCCACAATCTTTTTAGCCACCTCTTTCAGAACCCTGGGGTGTACACCATCTGGTTTAGGTGACTTACCTACCTTCAAACCTTTCAGTCTCCTGAGCAAGATGATCCAGTATATCCCTTCCCACAGTCTGAGTAAGTGAACTCACTGATATACCTTCAGTTGAGATGAGTGAGTGAATGCCTTCCCACAATCTGAGCAGGGGAATGATCTCTCCCCACAATGGATTGACTGGTGTGACAATATGTAAGATGATCAAGTGAATTCTTTCCCTCAGTCTGAGCAGGTGAATGACGTCTTCACATTGTGAACTCACTGATATGCCTTCTGTTGAGATGACTGAGTGAATTCCTTCCCACAGTCTGAGTAGGTGAATGCAGTTTAAATTTCCTTATGTGGCTTCAGTAGAGATGACCGAGTGAATCTCTTCCCACACACGGAACAGGTGAACAGCTTCTTCCCAGTGTGAGCGTGGCATGCCAGTAGGTTAGATAACTGAGTGAATCTCTTCCCACAGTCTGAGCAGATGAACAGCTTCTCCCAAACTCGTTGGGTCTCTGTTGATGGTATGAGTCTTCCCACGTCCTGATCAGGTGATTGACTACTCACTCATGTGAACTAACCGGTGTATCCGTAGGTGGAATGAGTGAGTGAATCCTTTCCACAGTCTGAGCAGATGAGAGACCTTTCCCCTGCTATCAATTTTCTGGAAATCCATCATGTCAGATGTCAGACAGAGTGAGTCCCTCGCACAGTCAATGCAGTTGAAGAACTGATCTCCAGTGAACAAATGCTGGTGTGTTCTCAGCACCCTGGTCCCAGTGGATTTCACTGGGCTACAACAGAAAGCTTAATTTCAGATACAAAGCATGTTTCCAGCTGAGATGAGAAACTTCTTTATCTCCTGGGATCAACAACAGATATATAGCTGTTACAAAGGAAATATCTGGACAGAGACTTTAGAACTGATGTGTTGTTGCATTTGTATACAATTTCTTTTTCATTTCTAACCCATAAAATGATTTACAACAGACATCAATGGGTGAAGGACAGCATTTCAGATGCAGCTCCTGATCTTCATGGATCAGGGGTCCAGACTGACCATCCAATTCTCTGACTGGGCCAGGATTTCCAGTAACTGCAGATTTTCTCACATTTCTGCCTGCCTTTGATCTGTGACTTGGCTCAGTTTATCTCTCCATTAGTATTATTTCAAGTTCTGGTCATGTTCCACAGTGCTACAAAGAACATAAGGCTGATCCTGGAGACTTTCTAATTACTCTGTCCTCTTGACTTAGACTCCCCCACTATAAGAAACATCCTCTCCACAACCATTTTATCAAGTCTTTCCAACATTCAATTGGTTTCAATGAGGTCCACCCTCATTCTTCTGAATTTCAGTGAGTACAGGCTTAAAGCCATCAAATGCTCCTCACATGATAAGTCTTTCAATCCCAGAATCATTTTCAGGAACCTCTTCTAAATCCTCTCCAACGTCAGGACATCCTTCCTTAGATAAGATGCATAAAACTGCTCACAATACTCCAAGTGAAGCTTCCCTGTGCTTTGTAAAGCCTGAACATTACATTCTTGCTTTTATATTCTAGTCCTCTCGAAATGAATGTTAACCTTTGCCTTCCTCATCACTGACTCAACCTGAAAATTAACCTTTAAGGAATTCTGCACAAAGACCTTTTGCACCTCAGATTATTGAATTTACAAATTCCATTACAAAATCCACTTTTATTTCTGTTACCAAAGTGGATGGCCATACACTTTCTGACACTATATTCCATCTGCCACTTTGCCCATTCTCCTAATCTATCTAAGTCCTTCTGTTGCCTCTCTGATTCCTTATCACTACCTGCCCCTCCACCTGTCTTCATAATGTCTACAAACTTGGCCACAAAACCATCAATTCTGTCATCTAAATCATTGGCATATAACGTAAAAAGCTGACCCAATGCAGACCGCTGTGGAAGATCACTACTCACTGACAGACAACCAGAAAAGGCTCTGTTTATTCCCACTCTTTGCCTCCTGTCAGTCAGCCACTACTTTATCTATGTAAGTATCTTTCCTGTAATACCATGGGCTCTTAGCCTGGTAAGCAGCCTACATTGAGACACCTTGTCAAGGGCCTTCTGAAAATCTATTTACACAACATCCACTGATTACCTTTTGTCCACCCTGCTTGTTATTTCTTCAAAGAATTCCTTCAGATCAGGCACGATTTTCCTTTAAGGAAATCATACTGACATTGGTTTATTTTATCACGTGCCTTCAAGCACCTCGAAACCACATCCGTAATAATTGACTCAAACATCTTCTCAATCACTGAGGTCAAACTAACTGACCAGTAATTTCCTTTCTTCTGCCTCTCCCTTTTTGGTGGATTGGCACTTGCCATTTTCCAATCCTTTGGAACCATGCCAGAATCTATCGATTTTGGGAAGATCATTACTAATGCCTCCACAACCTCTTTCAGAACCTGGGATGTAGACCATTGGTCCAGGTGACTTATCTATCTTCAGACCGTACAGTTTCCTGAACACGTTCTCCTTAGTAATGGCAACATTACTCACTCCTGCCACCTGACACTGTCGAATTTTTGGCATACTGCTATTGTCTACCCTATTGAAAACTGATGCAAAATACTTATTCAGTTCATCCACCATCCTCTTGTTTCACGTTACTACCTTTCCAGCATCATTTTCCAGCAGGTCCAATATCCACTCTTGACTGTCTTTTACATTTTATATATCTGAAGAAACTTTTGGTATCCTTTTTAATATTATTGGCTAGCTTAACTTTGTATTCTATCTTTTCCTCATTATGACTTTTTTGTTGCCCTTCTGTTGTGTTTTTTTTTTAAAGCTTCTCAATCCAGTATTTTCCCTTCAAGTTTTGCTTTATTACATACCCTTTCTTTGGCTTTTATGTTGGTTTTGACTTCCCTTGTCAACCACATTGCTGCATCCTGCCTTTAAGATACTACTTCTTTGGAATGTATCTGTCCTGTGCCTTCAGATATTGCTCCAAAAATAGCTAGCCATTGCTTCTCTGCCATCATCCCTGATAGTGTTCTCTTTGAATAAGTTTTTGCCAGCTCTTCTCTCATGCCTCTGTAATTCCCTTTAGTCCATTGTAATACTGACACATCTGATTTTAGCTGCTTCTTCTCAAATTTCGGGGTGAATTCTATCATATTGTGATCACAGGCCCAAAGAGTTCCTTTGCCTTTAAGATCTCTGATCAATTTTGGTTCATTACACAACACCCAATCCAGAATAGCTGATCCCCAAGTGGGCTCCACATGAGCTACTCTAATAAGCCATCTTGTAGGCATTCTAAAAATTCCTCTAGGAATCCCCCCTTCTGGAATTCAGCACCAACCTGACTTTCCCTATCTGCCTTCATATTGAAATTGCCCATGACTATCACATTACCTAGCCCCCTTGGCATTCATTTTATATCTCCCATTGTAATTTGTAAAACACATCTTTGCTACTGTCCGGGGGTCTGTATATAATTCCCATCAGGGTCCTTTTTTTAACATTTGCATCTCTTAGCTCGACCCACAACAGTTCTATACCTTCTGATTCTATGTCACTTCTTTTTAATGATTTGATGAGAATCAAACCCTGCCCATCTTTTCAATATAATGTGTATCCTTGAACATTAGCTCCAAGCTATAATCTTCTTTCATCAAGGATTCAGTGATAACCACAATGTTATACATGACCATCTGGTACAAGTTTATCGACCATAAAAAGCCATCTTGTCAGCATTTTAGAAACAGCCCCTCTTGGGCTCAACACCAACATGGTTTTCCCAATGTACCTGCATATTGATATCTCCATAACTATCATTACATTGCTCTTTTGACATGCATTTCCTATCTCCCATTATAATTTGTAGACTACATCTTTGCTTCTGTCCAGAGGTTTGTGTATAACTCCCATCAGGGTCTTTTTACCCTTGTAGTTTCTTAGTTCTACCCATAATTTCCAACTCCTGTGTCACCTCTTTCTAATGATCTGATTTCATCTTTTACCAACAGAGCTACCATACCCCCTCTACCTAGCTGCCTTTCCTTCTGATACGTTAAGCTCTGAGGAGCAAGAGAGTATGGACAAAAAAAGGGGCAGGAACACTTACAAGACTGTTTTAAGTTGGTGCTCTAGACTGTAAGTCCTTGTGCAGGATTCCCTAAAGGTTAATTTGCAGGTTGAGTCTGTGGTGAGGAAGGCAAATGCGATATTGGCATTCATTTCAAGAGGACTAGAATATAAAAGCAAGGATGTAATGCTGAAACATTGTAAAGCACTCCTGAGGCCTCACTGGAGAGGGTTCAAAGGAAATTCATGAAAATAATTTCAGGAATGAATGGCTTATCATATGAAGAGTATTTGATGGCTCTGGGCTTGTATTCACTGGATTCAGAAGAATGAGGGGTGAACTATCAAATTCGGAGAGGTCTTGACAGCCTGCAAAAACTCATTTCAGGGAGGTAGCACCATCAATTTGCGGGAGACTTCCGGGAATCTGGGATGTCTGCAATAGAGAAGCTCCTTAGCAGCTAGCCAGCTAGTTTAAATAACGTTAGCTATGCTAATGAACGAATGACACCTGTTAAGCTCACCTCAACATGTCTTTCACATTTTAACCCACCGTGAGCAATAGAAAAGTCACTTCTGCAAACAGTGCAGCCAGCAACACTGTCATTATTTTTGACTCCTATTAGGCAGGGGTACATTTCAGTGTAGTCTGGGGTGAAGTACGTTTTATGGAACACTGCCATGGCGCTCTGTCTCTCTTGCGCGTGCGCTCTCGCTCTCTCGCTCGCTCACTCTCAAAAAAATCGATTTTTGGGATATTGTATATAATTTGTGGGTGTCAGGGAGCCACTATCAATATGCGGGAGACTCCCGGAACTTCTGGGAGAGGTGGGATGTCTGCCTTGATAGAGTAGATATGGAGATGATATTTCCTGTGGCGGGAGCATCTAAGACCATCGACACACCCTCAGAATAGAGTGGTGTACTTTTAGAACAGAGATTAGGAGGTATTTCTTTAGCCAGAAAGTGGTGAAGTATGGAGGCTAAGTCTTGTACAGTATATTTAAGGCAGAGGTTGATAGATTCGTGATTGATCAGGGTATGAAGGGATACTGGGGAAGGCAGGAGATTGGGGCTGAGAGGAAACTTGGATCAGCCATGATGAAATAGTGATGCAGACTCGACGGGCCAAATGGCTGAATTCTGCTCCTATATCTTATGGTCTCAAATGCTGGATGAACTCAGTGAATCAGGCACTAAAGAGGAATAAAGTGTTGTTTACAACTCTGCTTAGATGCTGCCTGACCTGCTGAGTTCCTGCAGCACTTTGTGGCTGTTGCTCTAGTTTATTTCCAGCATCTGCAGAATCTCTTGTGTTTTATATTTGCATTTGTGAGTTGGAGTTTGACAATAGTTCCAAGATTCAATTGCCTGTTGACCTTAAGTATATTGTATGTGGGAGCTTGCTGCGTTCAAAATTGGTTACCAGTGATCAAATGCGCATGTGTAGTGGGTTACCGGTCAGTTTCTAAACTCACGCATGCGCTCAGTGGATAACAGGCTCTGAAGGATCGGCGGTAGGTAGAAGCGGGGTTTCATCATCACCGGTGTTCACACCGCGACTGCGGGACAATTGTTACGAGCTCCGGACACACCGTGGACTCGCACCTCAGGACATTCCGGTCCTCTCCCTCTCTTTCAGCCCCATCCCCACAGGGGCTCCGGGGAGTTTTTCGCGAATGAGCGAAGACGTGGCGCAATTTGCATAGCGCATGCGCAACGCCGGGACCGTGATGGATAGACAGCTCTCGTTCGGAATTCGGTTTAATATCATCGGTAATGTCGTGAAATTTGTTGTCTTTGCGGCAGCGGAACAATGCAGTGTATTAATAAAAAACAAATTGCAGTAAGTATATATTTATATAGTTAATTAAACAAGTAGTGTAAAATTGTTTAGGTCGTGTTCATGGGTTTAATGTCCATTCAGAAATCAGATGAGAAAGGGGAAGAAGGTGTTCCAAAATCGTTGAGTGTGTACCTCCTTCCTGATGGCAGCAATTAGAACAGAGCCCTTAAGTGATGGGGGCTGCTTGAAGATGGCCTGGATGCTGGCGCCCATGATGGAGCTGACTGAATGTACAATTTTTTGCAGTTTCTTTCCATCCTGTGCAGTAGCCCCCACCCCCATACCAAACGACGGTGCGCTAATTAGAAGGCGCTCCATGTAGAAATTTAGAAGTGTCATTGGTGACATACCAAATCTCCTCAAACTCCTAATGAAATATAGCCAAGACGAGGAAATCTGCAGATGCTGGAAATTCAAGCAACACGCACAAAATGCTGGTGGAACGCAGCAGGCCAGGCAGCATCTATAGGGAGAAGCACTGTTGACGTTTCGGGCCGAGACCCTTCGTCAGGACTAACTGAAAGGAAAGATATTAAGAGATTTGAAAGTAGGAGGGGGAAGGGAAAATGCAAAGTGATAGAAGACAGGAGGGGGTGGGTGAAGCTAAGAGCTGGAAAGGTGATTGGCAAAAGGGATACAGAGCTGGAGAAGGGAAAGGATCATGGGATGGGAGGCCTAGGGAGAAAGAAGGGAGGGGAGCACCAGAGGGAGATGGAGAACAGGCAGAGTAATGGGCAGAAAGAGAGCAAAAAAAGGAAGGGGGAAAATAACTAAATATACCAGGGATGTGGTAAGGAGGGAAGGAGGGGCATTAATGGAAGTTAGAGAAGTCAATGTTCATGCCATCAGGTTGGAGTCTACCCAGCCGGTATATAAGGTGTTGTTCCTCCAACCTGAGTGTAGCTTCATCTTTCATGCCATTAGGTTGGAGACAGTGGTAAGACCCGACGCAGACTGGGAGACCATTTTGCTGAACACCAACGCTCTGTCCGCCAGGGAAAGCAGGATCTCCCAGTGGCCACACATTTTAATTCCATGCCCCATTCCCATTCTGATATGTCTATCCACAGCCTCCTCTACTGTCAAACTTCCAGGTGAGGCAACACTTCACCTGTGAGTCGGCTGGTGTGGTATGCTGCGTCCGGTGCTCCTGGTGTGGCCTTTTATATATTGGTGAGACCCGACGCAGACTGAGAGACCGTTTCACTGAACACCTACGCTCGGTCCGCCAGAGAAAGCAGGATCTCCCAGTAGCCACACATTTTAATTCCACGTCCCATTCCCATTCTGATATGTCTATCCATGGCCTCCTCTACTGTCAAGATGAAGCCACACTCAGGTTGGAGGAACAAAACCTTATATACCGGCTGGGTAGCCTCCAACCTGATGGAAAGAACATTGATTTCTCTAACTTCCGTTAATGCCCCTCCTCCCCTCCTTATCCCATCCCTGGTATATTTAGTTTTTTCCCCCCTCCTTTTTTTTCTCTCTTTCTGCCCATCACTGCCTGTTCTCCATCTCCCTCTGGTGCTCCCCTCACCCTTTCTTTCTCCCTAGACCTCCCATCCCATGATCCTTTCCCTTCTCCAGCTCTGTATCCCTTTTGCCAATCACCTTTCTGGCTCTCAGCTTCATCCCACCCCCTCTGGTCTTCTCCTATCATTTCGCATTTTCCCCTCCCCCCACTACTTTCAAATCTCTTACTATCTTTCCTTTCAGTTAGTCCTGATGAAGGGTCTCGGCCCGAAACGTTGACAATGCTTCTCCCTATAGATGCTGCCTGGCCTGCTGCATTCCCCAGCATTTCGTGTGTGTTTGATGAAATATAGCCGCTGTTGTTCCTTCTTTATAGGTACCTCAGTTTGTTGAATCCAGGATAGATTCTCAGAGATGTTGACACTCAGTAACTTCCAATTTCTCACTCTTTCCAGTCTGATACCTCTATTTGGACTGGTGTGTGACCCTTGACTTACCCTTTTTGAAGTGTGCAATCTGGTCTTACTGACGTTGAGTGCAAGGTTGTTACTGTGACACCACTGTTATATTTTGCTCCTATACACTATTTCATCAGCATCTGAAATTCTGCCAAAAGTAGTTGTATCATCAGTTAATTGAGAGATAGTATTTGAACTGTGCCTAGCCACACAGTCATGTGTATACAGAGTAGGGGAGTGGGCTAAGCACACAACCTTGAGGTGCACCAGTGTTGATTATTATTGAGGTGGAGAAATTATTTGTGATCCACACAGATTCTGATCTTCTGGTGAGGAAGTTGAGGATCCATTTGCTGAGGGAGTTTCAAATGCCCAGGTTTTAGAGCTTTTTGTTCAGAACCTTAGGAATGATTGTGTGAAACACTGAGCTGTAGTCAGTAAACACCATCCTGGCATAAGTATTAGTATTGTCCATGCGGTCTAAGGCCATGTGAACAGCCAATGAGGTCTCATCTGCTATAGACTTATTGTAGTGATAGATAAATTCCATTTACTCCAGTTACTTGCTGAGAAAGGAATTGACCTTTTTGAAGCAGGTCAGAACCTCTGTCTGTAGCAATGAGAGATTGAAAATGTCTTTGAACACCCTGCCAGGTACTCCATCAGAGCCTGTCACGTTATGAGGATTCACCGTCTTGAAAGACAGTCTATTGTTGGCTTTTGTGGGGTTTACTATAGTGGCAGCCATGGGGGATAATTCTGGCATTTTCCCCAGTAGTCCATAGAGTGTGTTTGGATGTGCAGGCAGAAAGAGTGAGAACGGATGGATCTGTCAGACCATGCTGAACTCCAGCTATTTAAATCCAAGGATTAGGAATTCAGAACAAAATATACTTGTGAATTAATCTAAGATGAAGAATCAGAATCAAGGTTATTATCACTGGCATGTAAAGTGAAATTTATTAACTTAATAGCAGTTCAATGTAATACATAATATTGTAGCGATGTACTACATACAGAGCTAGAGACGACACGCAGTCGGTAAGCCGTTTCGAGACTAGTTTATTCAAACTTCGCGGCGCTGGCATTTAATCCCTAGCTCCCGCCCTCTCCGGGCGGAAATGACATCAGAGGTGCATTACCAAAGTCTCACCCCGCGCGCTGGCTATTTGTGAGCCGGTTCGCCTGCGCAGAAAGTGGGTCGCCACATAACCCCCCCCCCCCCAGAACCGGCGATAAACCCCCCAATGTCCACAGTGTGGATCAGCCTCTGTTTGGGAGGTCTGCCTCTGCGCTGTGGTGCCTGAACCTCGACCGGCTTCGCCAAGTCCACATGGGCTGGTTTGAGTTGGTCCACCATGAAAACGTCCTCTTTCCCCCCAATGTCCAGAACGTACGTGGACCTGTTGTTATTGATCACCTTGAACGGCCCCTCGTACGGCCGCTGTAGCGGTGCCCGGTGTCTGCCCCTTCGTACAAACACAAACTTACAGTCCTGCAGGTCTTTGGATACATGGGTCGGGGTCCGTCTTTGCTGTGAAGTCGGTACGGGGGCCAGGTTGCCGAGCCTTTCGCGTAGTCTGTCCAGGACTGCTGCGGGTTCTTCCTCTTGCCCCCTTGGGGCTGGTATGAACTCACCTGGGACGGCCAGGGGTGCGCCGTACACCAACTTGGATGATGAGGCGCGCAGATCCTCTTTGGGCGCTGTGCGAATTCCAAGCAGGACCCAGGGAAGCTTGTCCACCCAGTTAGGTCCTCTCAGGCGGGCCATGAGAGCTGACTTCAAGTGACAGTGGAAATGCTCCACTAGTCCGTTCGACTGTGGGTGGTAGGCAGTAGTGTGGTGTAGCTGCATTCCCAACAGGCTGGCCACAGCCGACCACAGGCTGGAGGTGAACTGGGCGCCTCTGTCGGAGGTAATGTGGGCCGGTACCCCGAAACGTGCTACCCAGGTTGCGATCAGTGCTCGGGCACAGGAATCGGCAGATGTGTCGGTGAGCGGGACCGCCTCTGGCCACCTTGTGAACCGGTCTACCATAGTTAGGAGGTACCGCGCTCCTCGGGACACTGGTAGGGGGCCCACGATATCCACATGAATGTGGCTGAACCTCCAGTGGGTGGGTTCGAACTGCTGCAGTGGGTCTTTAGTGTGCTGCTGCACCTTGGCTGTTTGGCACTGCGCGCACGTTCTGGCCCATTCACTGACCTGCTTGCGAAGTCCGTACCACGCGAACTAGCTGGAGACCAGCTGGACGGTTGGCCTGATACATGGGTGCACCAAACTGTGTATGGAGTCAAAAACTCACCGCCTCCAGGCTGCTGGGACGATGGGGTGAGGTTGGCCGGTAGCCACGTCGCACAGGAGGGTCCTCTCACCTGGGCCTACGAGAAAGTCCTGCAGCTGCAAACCCGAGACTGCGGTCCTGTAGCTGGGCATCTCATTGTCTGCCTGCTGCGCCTCCGCCAGTGCTGCATAGTCTACCCCCAGGGACAGGGCCTGGACAGCTGGTCTGGAGAGTGTGTCCGCCATGATGTTGTCCTTTCCCGAGACATGCTGGATGTCCGTCGTGTACTCGGAAATGTAGGACAGATGTCGCTGCTGGCGAGCCGACCAGGGATCGGACACCTTCGTAAATGCGAAGGTCAATGGTTTGTGGTCCGTGAACGCGGTGAACGGCCTGCCTTCTAAGAAGTACCTGAAATGCTGGATTGCCAGATACAGTGCCAACAGCTCCCGGTCGAAAGCACTGTACTTGAGTTTGGGTGGTCGTAGGTGCTTGCTGAAGAACGCCAGGGGTTGCCAGCGCACCTCGATGAGCTGACAGATGCTCCTGGCGACTACTGCTGGCTATAAGGATGTCGTCCAAATAGATGAACGCAAAGTCCAGGTCGCATCCCACCGCATCCATTAGCCGCTGGAACGTCTGTGCGGCATTCTTAAGGCCAAACGGCATTCAGAGGAACGGGATGATGAGTGCTGTTTTGGGGATGTCTTCAGGGTGCACCGGGATTTGATGGTATCCCCGGACGAGGTCTACTTTGGAAAAGATTCTTGCCCCGTGCAGGTTTGCTGCAAAGTCCTGTATGTGCGGCATGGGGTAGCAGTCTGGAGTTGTAGCCTAGTTCAGTCTGCGGTAGTCGCCGCATGGTCTCCAACCCCTGGCTGATTTGGGCACCATGTGCAGGGGGGAAGCCCATGGGCTGTCGGACCTCTGTACGATCTCCAATTCCTCCATCCTCTTGAACTCCTCCTTCGCCAGGTGGAGCTTATCTGGGGGGAGCCTACGTGCGCGGGCGTGGAGGGGTGGTCCCTGGGTCGGGATGTGGTGCTGTACCCCGTGTCTGGGCATGGCTGCCGTGAACTGCGGTACCAGAATCAATGGAAAGTCCGCCAGGATTCTGGTGAATTTGTTGTCTGACAGCGTGATGGAGTCCAGGTGTGGGGCCGGCAACTTGGCTTCACCCAGAGAGAACGTCTGGAAAGTCTCGGCATGTAAGTCTTTTCCCTTGTAAGTCGACCAGCAGGCTGTGAGCTTGCAAGAAGTCCGCCCCCAGGAGTGGTTGGGCCACCGCGGCCAGTGTGAAGTCCCACATGAACTGGCTGGCGTCGAACTGCAGCTGCACTGTGCGGGTGCCATAGGTCCGTATCGTGCTGCCGTTTGCGGCCCTCAGGGTGGGTCCTGGCTTCCTGTTGCGGGTGACATACCCCGTCGGGGGCAAGACGCTGATTTCCGCTCCAGTGTTGACCAAGAAGCGGCGTTCTAACTTGTATGTCCCTGACATACAAGAGGCTGTCCTGGTGGCCAGCCACCATAGTCATTAGCGGCAGCTGGCCCTGGCCCTGGCCCTTGCAGGGCGGGTGACAACGGTGGGCATGCCCCACCGCTGGTGGTAGAAACACCACTGTTCACTGTCCTCCTCACTCCTGCCTCTGTGTTGTGTGCGCCCCCCTGCCAGGCCTGGTCTGGTCTGCTGTTGGGCGCATGGCCTGGAAATTGACCGACGGACGCTACGCTCTCCCTCTTGGCTTTCCACAGCACGTCTGCCCGGGCCGCCACCTTCCGGGGGTCGCTGAAATCTGCGTCGGCCAGCAGCAGATGTATGCCCTTGGGCAGTTGCCCTAGGAATGCTTGCTCGAACATGAGGCAGGGCCTGTGTCCGTCAGCCAGGGCCAGCATCTCGTTCATCAATGCTGATGGCAGTCTGTCTCCCAAACCGTCCAGGTGAAGCAGGCGGGCACCCCGCTCACGCTGTGAGAGGCCAAAGGTCCCAATGAGCAGTGCTTTGAATATTTGCCTTCTTCCGGGTATGAAATCCTCAACCTGGGCAGCCATCTCCTGGTCAAGGGCGCTCACCACGTGGTAGTAACGCATGGAATCAGAGGATATCTGCCGAATCTGGAACTGGGCTTCTGCTTGGCTAAACCACACGCGTGGTCGCAGCGTCCAGAAAGTCGGCAGTTTTAGTGAAACTGCGTGAACAGATGAAGAGTCGGTCATCTTTGCTCCAAATCCCGTTTGGACCGTCGGGGTCACCAATGTAGCAATGTACTACATACAGAGCTAGAGACGACACGCAGTCGGTAAATTGTTTCGAGACTAGTTTATTCAAACTTAGCGGCGCTGACATTTAATCCCTAGTGCCCGCCCTCTCCGGGCGGAAATGACATCAGAGGTGCATTACCAAAGTCTCTCCCCGCGCGCTGGCTATTTGTGAGCCGGTTCGCCTGTGCAGAAAGTGGGTCACCACAATATAGAAGAAAAAAATAATAATAAATTAGAATCTTATTCAGTATACTTTATACATTGTATGTATATTGAATAGATTAAAAATAATGCAAAAAAACAGGAAAAAGTGAGGTAGTGTCCAAGGGTTCAATGTCCATTTAGGAATCGGATGGCAGAGGGGAAGAAGCTGTTCCTGAATCACTGAGTGTGTACCTTCAGGCTTCTGTATCTCCTACCTGATGGTAACAGTGAGAAAAGGGCATGTCCTGGGTGCTGGAGGTCCTTAATAATGAACACTGCCTTTCTGAGAGACCACTTCTTGAAAACGTCCTGGGTACTTTGTAGGCTAGCACCCAACATGGAGATGACTAAATTTACAACCCTCTGCAGCTTTTTTCAGTCCTGTGCTGTAGCCCCCAATCTCCCCCCCCCCCACCCCCAAACCAGACAGTGATGCAGCCTGTCAGAATGCTCTCTACGGTACATTTATAGGAGTTGTTGAGTGTATTTGATACAAAATCTCTTCAAATTGCATACACAAAAATGCTGGTAGAACACAGCAGGCCAGGCAGCATCTATAAGGAGAAGCACTGTCGACGTTTCGGGCCGAGACCCTTTGTCAGGACTAACTGAAAGGAAAGATAGTAAGAGATTTGAAAGTAGTGGGGGGAGGGGGAAATACGAAATGATAGGAAAAGACCAGAGGGGGTGGGATGAAGCTAAGAGCTGGAAAGGTGATTAGCGAAAGTGATACCAAGCTGGAGAAGGGAAAGGATCATGGGATGGGAGGCCTCGTGAGAAAAAAGGTGGGGGGGGGGGAAGCACCAGAGGGAGATGGAGAACAGGCAAACAACTAAATATGTTAGGGATG
The DNA here is from genome assembly GCF_048418815.1 of Hemitrygon akajei. Lineage (NCBI taxonomy): Eukaryota > Metazoa > Chordata > Chondrichthyes > Myliobatiformes > Dasyatidae > Hemitrygon > Hemitrygon akajei. Next base: position 41,134,756 of record NC_133154.1, read on the forward strand.
GGGTAAGAAGGGGAGGAGGGGCATTAATGGAAGTTAGAGAAGTCAATGTTCATGCCATCAGGTTGGAGGCTACCCAGCCGGTATATAAGGTGTTGTTCCTCCAACCTGAGTTTGGATTCATTTTGACAGTAGAGGAGGCCATGGATAGACATATCAGAATGGGAATGGGACGTGGAATTAAAATGTGTGGCCACTGGGAGATCCTGCTTTCTCTGGCGGACCGAGCGTAGGTGTTCAGTGAAACGGTCTCCCAGTCTGCGTCGGGTCTCACCAATATATAAAAGGCCACACCGGGAGCACCGGACGCGGTATACCACACCAGCCGACTCACAGGTGAAGTGTCGCCTCACCTGGAAGGGCTGTCTGGGGCCCTGAATGGTGGTGAGGGAGGAAGTGTAAGGGCAGGTGTAGCACTTGTTCTGCTTACAAATGCCAGGAGGGAGATCAGTGGGAAGGGATGGGGGGTTGAGTGGACAAGGGAGTCACATAGGGAGCGATCCCTGCGGAAAGCAGAAAGAGGTGGGGAGGGAAAGATGTGCTTGGTAGTGGGATACCAAGGCCTCCCGTTAATTTCCGTTAATGCCCCTCCTCCCCTTCCTACTCCATCCCTGACATATTTAGTTGTTGTTTTTTCTCTCTCTCTGCCCATCACTCTGCCTGTTCTCCATCTCCCTCAGGTGCTCCCCCCCCCCCCCCCACTTTCTTTCTCCCTAGGCCTCCCGTCCCATGATCCTTTCCCTTCTCCAGCTTGGTATCACTTTCACCAATCACCTTTCCAGCTGTTAGCTTCATCCCACCCCCTCCGATCTTCTCCTATCATTTCGCATTTACCCCTCCCCCCACTACTTTCAAATCTCTTACTATATTTCCTTTCAGTTAGCCCTGACAAAGTGTCTTGGCCCGAAACGTCAACAGTGCTTCTCCTTATAGATGCTGCCTGGCCTGCTGTGTTCCACCAGCATTTTGTGTGTGTTGTTTGAATTTCCAGCATCTGCAGATTTCCTCGTGTTTGCTCTTCAAACTGCACTGTCTTGCCTTTATAACTAAATCAATATGTTTATCTTCCAGTCAATGAAAATGTCAGTTAGTGCTGCAGGGAAAAAAAACAACAAAATGCTTCCAAATTTAGTTTGAGAAGATTATCTCTGGGTACATAATGATATCAAACACCTTTCTCCTGGGCAACAAGTGACATGCAGGTTTCACATCACAAAAGTGCCAGACAGCTAACTGCCCTCCTCTTCATGTTCATTTGAATTACCATCGATGAATTCACCACCATCAGTCCTGTGGTTGGGGGGGAGGGGGGTGGTGTTAGTCAAAGTCATCACAAGGTTTCCAGGATAAGCTGTGTAATATCAAGTGCTCTTTGTAGAGTGTGTGGTGGAAGTATTACTAATGGAGAGAGAGGGACAAACTGAGCCATGTCACAGACTGAAGACAGGCAGGAATGGTCCATTCTGATACAGGCAGAAAAACAGAAAACTAGATGGTAAATCCGGTCTCTGATCTGTGCGCAGTTAGATCAGAAGTTGTTCCTCCAACTTGGGTTGAACCTTGCTGTAACAGGGTGATGTCAGACGTCACTATCGATACTAAAGTGATCTCATCTGAAATGCCGTCCTTCACCCATTGATGCCTTTTGCAAATCTTTTTACAGGTTGGAAATGACAATCTGCTTAACAGAATGCCAAACACAGAATGTCAGTTCTAATGTCTCTGTCCAGGTATTTAAGGAGTGACCAGATATTTCCTTTGTAACACCGATATTTCTGTTGTTGATCCTAGGAGATGAAGAAGTGTCTCATCCCAGCTGGAAATGTGCTTTGTGTCTGAAATGAAGTTTTCAGTTTGAACTCAGTGAGTCCACTGGAACCGGGGTGCTGAGAACACACCAGCACTTGTTGATCTGTGTGCAGGAAGTGATTTATTGTATCATCCAAGCTGATCATACAACAGAAATTTCACAGCAGTGAGAGGCTGTTCACTTGTTCCATGTCTAGGAAGAGATTCATTCACTCAGTTGATCCACAGACACACCAGTGAGTTGACAAGGAAAGAAATTGTTTCATGTATGGGAAGAGATTTATTTAATAGTCTGATCTGCTGACACATGAGCAAGTTTTCAATGGGGAGAGGCTGTTCATCCATTCAGACTGGGAAGTTATTCACTCAGACACATCAGTGAGTACACACAGCAGAGAAACTGTTCACCAGCTCAGACTGTGGGATTCAATCTGTTATCCTTACAGACACAGCAGTTGGTTTACACTAGGGAAATGATGTTCATCTGCTCAGACTGTGGGAAGGGATTCATTCACTCGTCTCACCTGAAGGAACATCAGCAAGTTCATACAGGGGAGAGACCGTTCACCTGCTCTGACTGTGGGAAGGGATTCACTCGATCATCTTACCTGAAGCAACATCTGCGAGTTCACACTGGAGAGAGGCCGTTCACCTGCTCAGACTGTGGGAAGAGATTTTCTCAGTCATGCAACCTTGTGGCACACTATCAAGTTCACACTGCAGAGAGGCCATTCACCTGCTCTGAATGTGGGAAGGGATTCACTCAGTCATCTCAACTGAAGATACACCAGCGAGTTCACACTGGAGAAAGGCCATTCACCTGCTCAGACTGTGGGAAGGGATTCACTCAGTTACCTAACCTACAGGCACACCAGCGAGTTCACACTGGGGAAAAACCATTCACATGTCCAGACTGTGGGAAGGGATTCACTCAGTTATCTAACCTACTGGCACACCAGCGAGTTCACACCAGGGAGAAGCCATTCTCCTGCTCACATTGTGGGAAGGGATTCAGTCACTCATTTCACCTGAAGGAGCATCAGCGAGTTCACACTGGAGAGAGGCCGTTCACCTGCTCAGACTGTGGGAAGGGATTCACTCAGTTATCTAACTTACTGGTGCACCAGCGAGTTCACACTGGGGAGAAACCATTCACCTGCTCAGTCTGTGGGAAGGGATTCATTCGATCATCTTACCTTAAGCAACATCAGCGGGTTCACACTGGAGAGAGGCCGTTCACCTGCTCTGAATGTGGGAAGGGATTTTCTCAGTCATGCAACCTTGTGGCGCACTATCAAGTTCACACTGTGGAGAGGCCATTCACCTGCTCTGAATGTGGGAAGGGGTTCAATCATTCATCCAACCTTCGGAAGCACTATGGAGTTCACACTGGGGAGAAGGTTTAAATAAACTGCATGCTGGATATTTAACCATCACAGTTACCAAATCCAGAGGCAAGTTCACAAGTGGTGTCAGAGTTGGTGTCAAACTCTGTAATTATTATTGCTGCTCATCACATCCAGTTCTGCACCCTGGTCGCTGGGACTGGGAGGAGTTTCTTCTCATTTAATGTTTCTTCACATTTAATGGGACTGGAGTTTAATATTCTGAATCTGTGACAAATAAATCAGTTTTATTTTAAACTTTGTCTCAGGTACTCAGTGGACTTGCAACACATCCAGTGCACATTAACCATATAAACCATATAACAATTACAGCACGGAAACAGGTAATCTCGGCCCTTCTAGTCCATGCCGAATGCTTACTCTCACCTAGTCCCACCGACCTGCACTCAGCCCGTAACCCTCCATTCCTTTCCTGTCCATATACCTATCAAATTTTTTTTAAATGACAATATTGAACCTGCCTCTACCACTTCTACTGGAAGCTCGTTCCACACAGCTACCACTCTGAGTAAAGAAGGTCCCCCTCGTGTTACCCCTAAACTTTTGCCCCCTAATTCTCAACTCATATCCTCTTGTTTGAATATCCCCTACTCTCAATGGAAAAAGCCTATCCACGTCAACTCTATCTATCCCCCTCATAATTTTAAATACCTCTATAAAGTCCCCCTTCAACCTTCCACGTTCCAAAGAATAAAGACCTAACTTGGTGAACCTTTCCATGTAACTTAGGTGCTGAAATCCAGGTAACATTATATTTTGTTGACATCTTTCCTATAATTCGGTGACCAGAACTGTACACAATACTCCAAATTTGGCCTCACCAATGCCTTGTACAATTTTCACATTACATCCCAACTCCTATACTCAATGCTCTGATTTATAAAGCAGCATACCAAAAGCTTTCTTCACCACCCTATCCACATGAGATTCCACCTTCAGGGAACTATGCACCATTATTCATAGATCACTCTGTTCTACTGCATTCCTCAAGGCCCTACCACTTACCATGTATGCCCTATTTTGATTAGTCCTACCAAAATGTAGCACCTCACTACTTCATTATCCACAATGCCACCGATCTTAGTATCATCTGCAAACTTACTAATCCAATTTACCACCCCATCATCCAGATCATTAATGTATATGACAAACAACATTGGACCCAGTACAGATCCCTGAGGCACACCACTAGTCACTGGCCTCCAACTTGACAAACAGTTATCCACCACTACTCTCTGGCATCTCCCATCCAGCCATTGCTGAATCCATTTTACTACTTTGATATTAATACCTAACGATTGAACATTGCTAACTAATCTTCTGTGTGGAACCATGTCAAAGGCCTTACTGAAGTCCATATAGACAACATATACTGCTTTACCCTCGTCAACTTTGCTAGTAACCTCTTCAAAAAATTCAATAAGATTTGTCAAACATGACCTTCCACGCACAAATCCATGTTGACTGTTCCTAATCAGAACCTGTCTATCCAGATAATTATATATATCATCTCTAATCTCCATCCATTAATTTACCCACCACTGATGTCAAACTTACAGGCTGATAATTGCTAGGTTTACTCTTAGAACCCTTTTTAAACAATGGAACCATATGAGCAATACGCTAATCCTCCGGCACCATCCCTGTTTCTAATGACATTTGAAATATTTCTGTCAGAGCCCCTGCTATTTCTACACTAACTTCCCTCAAGGTCCTAGGGAATATCCTGTCAGGAACCGGAGACTTATCCACTCTTATATTCTTTAAAAGTACCGGTACGTACTCTTCTTTAATCATCATAGTTTTCATAACTACCCTACTTGTTTCCCTTAACTTATACAATTCAATATCCTTCTCCTTAGTGAATACTGAAGAAAAGAAATTGTTGAAAATCTCCCCCATCTCTATTGGCTCCACACATAACTGTCCACTCTGATTCTCTAAGGGACCAATTTTATCCCTCAGTATCCTATTGCTATTAATATAACTGTAGAAACCCTTTGGATTTATTTTCACCTTATTTGCCAAAGCAACCTCATATCTTTTAGCTTTTCTAATTTCTTTCTTAAGATCCTTTTTACATTCTTTATATTCTTTGAGCACCTCATTTACTCCATGCTGCCTATATTTATTGTAGATAGCTCTCTTCTGAACCAAGTTTCCAATATCCCTTAAAAACCATGGCTCTCTCAAACTTTTAATCTTTCCTTTCAACCTAACAGGAACATAAAGCTTCTGTACCCTCAAAATTTCACCTTTAAATGACCTCCATTTGTCTATTACATCCTTCCCATAAAACAAATTGTCCCAATCCACTCCTTCTAAATTCTTTCACATCTCCTCAAAGTTAGCCTTTCTCCAATCAAAAATCTCAACCCTGGGTCTAGACCTATCCTTCTCCAGAATTATATTGAAACTAATGGCATTGTGATCACCGGACCCGGTGCTCCCCAACACATACCTCCGTCACCTGACCTATCTCATTCCCTAACAGGAGATCCAACACTGCCCATTCTCTAGTTGGTACCTCTATGTATTACTGCAAAAAACTATCCTGCACACATTTTACAAACTTCAAACCATCCATCCCTTTTACAGTATGGGCTTCCCAGTCTATGTTTTGAAAATTAAAATCTCCCACAATCACAACCCTGTGCTTACTACAAATATCTGCTATCTCTTTGCACAAGGACTCTTAAGTCCGTCTGCTCCTCTAATGTTTGAACTCTATCTATCCCCCTCATAATTTTAAATACCTCTATCAAGTCCCCCCTCAACCTTCTACGCTCCAAAGCATAAAGACCTAACTTGTTCAATCTTTCTCTGTAACTTAGGTGCTGAAACCCAGGTAACATTATAGTAAATCTTCTCTCTACTCTCTCTACTTTGCTGACATCTTTCCTATAATTCGGTGACCAGAACTGTACACAATACTCCAAATTTGGCCTCACCAATGCCTTGTACAATTTTAACATTACATCCCAACTCCTATACTCAATGCTCTGATTTATAAAGGCCAGCATACCAAAAGTTTTCTTCACCACCCTATCCACATGAGATTCCACCTTCAGGGAACTATGTACCACTATTCCTAGATTGCTCTGTTCTACTGGAATATCCTGTAAGGACCCGGAGATTTATCCATTTTTATATTCCTTAAAAGCTCCAGTACTTCCTCTTCCTTAATCATCATAGTTTCCATAACTATTCTACTTGTTGCCCTTACCTCACACAATTCAATATCCTTCTCCTTAGTGAATACCGAAGAAAAGAAATTGTTTAAAATCTCCCCTATCTCTTTTGGTTTCACACATAGCTGTCCACTCTGATTCTCTAAGGGACCAATTTTATCCCTCACTATCCTTTTGCTATTAATATAACTGTAGAAACCCTTTGGATTTATTTTCACCTTATTTGCCAAAGCAACCTCATATCTTTTAGCTTTTCTAATTTCTTTCTTAAGATCCTTTTTACATTCTTTATATTCTTTGAGCACCTCATTTACTCCATGCTGCCTATATTTATTGTAGATAGCTCTCTTCTGAACCAAGTTTCCAATATCCCTTGAAAACCATGGCTCTCTCAAACTTTTAACCTTTCCTTTCAACCTAACAGCAACATAAAGATTCTGTACCCTCAAAATTTCACCTTTAAATGACCTCCATTTCTATATTATATCCTTCTCATAAGACAAATTGTCCCAATCCACTGCTAAATCCTTTTGCATCTCCTCAACGTTCGCCTTTCTCCAATCAAAAATCTCAACCCTGGGTCCAGACCTATTGTTCTCCGTAATTATATTGAAACTAATGTCATTGTGATAACTGGACCTGAAGTGCTCCCCTACACATACCTCCGTCACCTGACATACCTCATTCCCCAACAGGAGATTCAACACTGCTCCTTCTCTAGTTGGTACCTCTATGTATTGCTGCAAAAAAACTATCCTGCACACATTTTACAAACTCAAAACCATCCAGCCCTTTTATAGAATGGGCTTCTCAGTCTATGTGTGGAAAATTAAAATCTCCCACAATCACAGCCTTGTGCTTACTACAAGTATCTGCCATCTCCTCCAATTCTCTCTCCCCATTAGGTGGTCTATAATACACCCCTATAAGTGTTACTGCACCTTTCCCATTCCTCAATTCCACCCAAATAGCCTCCCTAGACGAGACCTCTAATTTTTTCTGCCAAAGCACCGCTGTAATATTTTCTCTGACAAGCAATGCAACACCTCCCCCTTTTGCCCCTCCGATTCTATCACACCTGAAGCAACGAAATCCAGGAATAATTAGTTGTCAATCACACCCCTCCTGCAACCATGTTTCACTAATAGCTACATCAAATTTCCAGGTATCAATCCATGCTTTAAGCTCATCCACCTTTCTTACAATGCTCCTAGCATTAAAATAAATGTATTTAAGAAATTCTCCACCTCTTACTCTCTGTTTATCCCTAATGGTGCAAACAACTTTACTATCTTCTTCCTTCTCCCCTACATCTTCGGTCTGAGCACTCTCCTTTATCACCTGCCTATCCTCCCTCACACACTGTCTACAAGCTTTCTCTATTTGTGAACTAACCTCCTCTCTCCTAGTCTCTTTAATTTAATTCCCACCTCCGAAACATTCTAGTTTAAAGTCTCCCCAGTAGCCTTAGCAAATTTCCCCAACAGGATATTGGTCCCCCTAGGATTCAAGTGCAACCAGTCCTTTGTGTACAGGTCACACCTGCTCCAAAAGAGGTCCCAATGATCCAGAAACTTGAATCCCTGCTCCTTGCTCCAATCTCTCAGCCAAACATTTATCCTCCACCTCATTCCATTCCTACTCTCACTGTCATGTAGCACAGGCAGTAATCCCGAGATTACTACCTTTGTGATCCTTCTCAACTCCCTATATTCTCCATTCAGGACCTCTTCCCTTTTCCTACCTATGTCATTGGTACCTATATGTACCACGGCCTCTGGCTCCTCACCCTCCCACTTCAGGATATCTTGGATGCGATGAGAAACATCCTGGACCCTGCCAACTGTATCCACAGCATCGCCTATCTGACCCCCTAACTATCGAGTACCCTATCACTACTGCCTTCCTCTTCCTTTCCCTATCGTTCTGAGCTACAGGGCCAGACTCTGTGCCAGAGGCACAGCCACTGTTGCTTCCCCCAGGTAGGCTGTTTCCCCCAACGGTACTCAAACAGGAGTACTTATTGTCAAGGGGTACAGCCACTGGGGTACTCTCTAGTACCTGACTCTTCCCCTTCCCTCTCCTAACCGTGATCCACTTGTCTCCCTCCCGTGGCCCTCGTGTGACCACTTGCCTGTAACTCCTCTCTATCAACTCCTCACTCTCCCTGACCAGACGAAGGTTATCAAGCTGAAGCTCCAGTTCCCTAAAACAGTCCCTTAGGAGCTGCAGCTCAGTGCACCTGGTGCAGATAAGGACGTCTAGGAGGCTAGGAGACTCCAGGACCTCCCACACCCGACACCAAGAACAGCAAGCTGCCCTCACACTCATAATTCCCCTTTTCCTCAAATAACAGGTAAAACTGAAACCTAAACCTACCTTGCCTCGCCCATTTCGGCCTAAGCCTGTTGAGCCAAAGCCCTTAAGCCTGCACTCTACTCCTGGCTCACTCCACTGCCCACTGTATAAAGCTGTGCCCTTTTCAAATCTTCCGCGCTTCACTGCCTGCGCAGTCCCACCTCTTTAACCCCGATGAGAAGAAAAAAAATCAAAATGGCTCCCGCAGCACTCTCATTCTGATTCTCAGACTTCCAAATTAGGGAATCAACTCTGCCCAGGAGGTCCCTGCTAGTATTTTTGTTCCATGACAGTCCTTTTTAATCCTTCCCTGCTGTTCACCTCTCACTCTCCCTGTGGTGATGGGTTCCAAGCAGTCCCCACTCTGTAGGTGAAGAGTTTTCCCATGAATTTCCAGAAGAAGAAGAAGAAGACGAGCTGAATGCAGTTATGTCTGAAATGTTGTTTGTCCCCCAGATCTCTGGGCCAAAGAAGACTGATATTGGTAGTTAACTAGAATTCTCTATAGAAAAGAGTGAACAGTCAGCTGGTCCCTGCCCACAATAGTCCTTTTAAATTCTTCCCTGCTGTTCACCTCTCTCTCTCCCTGTGGTGATGGGTTCTAAACAGTCACCACTCTGTTGGTGAAAAGGTTTCCCTTCAATTTCTTGCATGATTTTCTGCAGACCGAAGAAAGATATGTTTGTCCTTTAAATTTGGGCCAAGGAAGAATGACATTGTTAGTTTACCATCTTATTCCCTGGTTATTTCAATGTTATGGGTCATTTTCACTTCTAAAGGGCGTGTCTCACACAGCTGTTATTACAATACACCACTGTACTCTAAAGTCAAAAACAAAGTGGAACAGTAAGCTGGGAGAGCACACGGCAGAATCTCAGTCTCTGGACAGTGGGAGGAGTATGAGGATATGACAAGAAGCAGAGAAACAACAGTTGTGGCGATGAATGACAGAGCGGCAGCATTTGGATACTGAGTGACAGAGCAAAAAATTAAGTTGAACTTGACTGTTGACAGAAAGAATGCCTGTTGAAATTGCATATGTTGATTGTGGAAGCTTGCTGTGTTAAACTGGCAACTGAATTCTCTTTAAAAATATTGACTGAATTGGTACCAATAGTTGTAAATGCTTTCAATGCTGTTTTTACCCTGAAATCTCTGAGCTTAAAATGTACCATCACTGCGAGTCAAATGCAAGGGTGCAGAGTGTCGAAAGTTGTGCCCAAAGGCGTGTATAGTTTCAATAGACAAAAGGCTCTGGAAATGTGTACGCTGGTCTTCCCAGGAACAGCTGAGATCTTCCTGTTGAAACCTAAGGATTTGGGATTTGTACAAAAATTATGAATGTGAATTTATCAGGCATGAAGGACATACAATGTATCTTCAAGTTAAGTAGATAAATAGAAACATAGAAAATAGGTGCAGGAGTAGGCCATTTGGCCCTTTGAGCCTGCACCACCATTCAGTATGATCATGGCTGATCATCCAACTCAGAACCCTGTACCTGCTTACGCTCCATACCCCCGATCCCTTTAGCCACAAGGGCCATATCTAACTTCCTCTTAAATATAACCAATGAACCGGCCTCAACTGTTTCCTGGGGTAGAGAATTCCACAGATTCACCACTCTCTGTGTGAAGAAGTTTTTCCTTATCTCGGTCCTAAAAGGCTTCCCCTTTATCCTTAAACTGTGACCCCTCGTTCTGGACTTCCCCAACATCGGAAACAATCTTCCTGCATCTAGCCTGTCCAATCCCTTTAGAGTTTTATGTTTCAATAAGATCCCCCCCTCAATCTTCTAAATTCCAGTGAGTATAAGCCTAGTCGATCCAGTCTTTCTTCATATGAAAGTCCTGCCATCCCAGGAATCAATCTGCTGAACCTTCTCTGTACTCCCTCTATGGCAAGAATGTCTTTCCTCAGATTAGGGACCAAAACTGCACACAATACTCTAGGTGTGGTCTCACCAAGGCCTTGTACAACTGCAGTAGAACCTCCCTGCTCCTGTACTCAAATCCTTTTGCTATGAATGTGAACATACCATTTGCCTTTTTCACCACCTGCTGTACCTGCATGCCCACCTTCAATGACTGGTGTACAATGACACCCAGGTCTCGTTGCACCTCCCCTTTTCCTAATCGGCCACCGTTCAGATAATAATCTGTGATCCTGTTCAGGCAACCAAAGTGGATAACCTCACATTTATCCACATTAAATTGCATCTGCCATGAATTTGCCCATTCACTTAACCTATCCAAATCACCCTGCATCCTCTTACCATCCTCCTCACAGCTAACACCATCGCCCAGCTTCCTGTCATCCGCAAACTTGGAGATGCTGCATTTAATTCCCTCGTCTAAATCATTAATATATATTGTAAACAAATGGGGTCCCAGCACTGAGCCTTGCAGTACCCCACTAGTCACCGCCTGCCATTCTGAAAAGGTCCCGTTTACTCCCACTCTTTGCTTCCTGTCTGCCAAACAATTCTCTATCCACATCAATACCATACCCCCAATACCGTGTGCTTTAAGTTTGCACACTAATCTCCTGTGTGGGACCTTGTCAAAAGCCTTTTGAAAATCTAAATATACTACATCCACTGGCTCTCCCCTATCCACTCTACTAGTTACATCTTCAAAAATTCTATAAGATTCGTCAGACATGATTTTCCTTTCACAAATCCATGCTGACTTTGTCCGATGATTTCACCTCTTTCCAAATGTGCTGTTATCACATCTTTGATAACCGACTCTAGCATTTACCCCACCACCGATGTCAGACTAACCAGTCTAAGGAGTTTTGAAAAATTATCACTAATGCATCCACTATTTCTTGGGCTACTTCCTTAAGCACTCTGGGATGCAGACCATCTGGCCCTGGGGATTTATCCGCCTTTAATCCCTTCAATTTACCTAACACTGCGTCCCTACTAACATGTATTTCCCTCAGTTCCTCCATCTCACTAGACCCTCGGTCCCCTACTATTTCCAGAAGATTATTTATGTCCTCCTTAGTGAAGACAGAACCAAAGTAGTTATTCAATTGGTCTGCCATGTCCTTGTTCCCTATGATCAATTCATCTGTTTCTGACTGTATGGGACCTACATTTGTCTTGACCAATCTTTTTCTTTTCACATATCTATAAAAGCTTTTACAGTCAGTTTTTAAGTTCCCTGCCAGTTTTCTCTCATAATCTTTTTTCCCTTTCCTAATTAAGCCCTTTGTCCTCCTCTGCTGGACTCTGAATTTCTCCCAGTCCTCAGGTGTGCTGCTTGTTTTTGCTAATTTATATGTTTCTTCTTTGGACTTGATACTATCCCTAATTTCCCTTGTCAACCACAGGTGCACTACCTTCCCTGGTTTATTCTTTTGCCAAACTGGGATGAACAATTGTTGTAGTTCATCCATGCGATATTTAAATGCTTGCCATTGCATATCCACCGTCAACCCTTTAAGTATCATTTGCCAGTCTATCTTAGCTAATTCACGTCTCATACCTTCAAAGTTACCCTTCTTTAAGTTCAGAACCTTTGTTTCTGAATTAACTATATCACTCTCCATCTTAATGAAGAATTCCATCATATTATGGTCACTCTTACCCAAGGGGCCTTGCACAACAAGATTGCTAACTAACCCTTCCTCATTGCTCAATACCCAATCTAGAATGGCCTGCTCTCTAGTTGGTTCCTCGACATGTTGGTTCAGAAAACCATCCCACATACATTCCAAGAAGTCCTCTTCCTCAGCACCCTTACCAATTTGGTTCACCCAATCTATATGTAGATTGAAGTCACCCATTATAACTACTGTTCCTTTATTGCATGCATTTCTAATTTCCTGTTTAATGCCATCCCCAACCTCACTACTACTGTTAGGTGGCCTGTACACAACTCCCACCAGCGTTTTCTGCCCCTTAGTGTTATGCAGCTCTACCCATATCGATTCCACATCCTCCAGGCTAATGTCCTTCCTTTCTATTGCGTTAATCTCCTCTCTAACCAGCAATGCTACCCCACCTCCTTTTCTTTCCTGTCTATCCCTCCTGAATATTGAATATCCCTGGATGTTGAGCTCCCATCCTTGGTCACCCTGGAGCCATGTCTCTGTGATCCCAACTATATCATATTCATTAATAACTATCTGCAAATTCAGTTCATCCACCTTGTTACGAATGCTCCTTGCATTGACACACAAAGCCTTCAGGCTTGTTTTTACAACACTTTTAGCCCTTATACAATTATGTTGAAAAGTGGCCCTTTTTGATTTTTGCCCTGGATTTGCCTGCCTGCCACTTTTACTTTTCACCTTACTTCTTTTTGCTTCTACCCTCATTTTACACCCCTCTGTCTCTCTGCACTTGTTCCCATCCCCCGCCACATTAGTTTAAATCCTCCTGAACAGCAGTAGCAAACACTCCCCCTAGGACATTGGTTCCAGTCCAGCTCAGGTGCAGACCGTCCTGTTTATACCGGTCCCACCTCCCCCAGAACTGGTTTCAATGCCGCAGAAATTTGAATCCCTCCCCCTTGCACCATTTTTCAAGCCACGTATTCATCTGAAATATCCTCCTGTTTCTACTCTGACTAGCACATGGCACTGGTAGTAATCCAGAGATTATTACCTTTGTGGTCCTACTTTTTAGTTTATCTCCTAACTCCCTAAATTCACCTTGTAGGACCTCATCCTGTTTTTTACCTGTATGGTTGGTACCTATGTGCACCACAACCACTTGCTGTTCACCCTCCCAAATAGTTTTCTACCAATCGAAGTGGAACATTAAGATGTCTAATGGCAAGAACCAGCTAGCTAGCGGGAATAGTTGAGACTGAGGCCTAAAAGAGAGCGCTGGGTGCAACTGGGTCCAGTTCCTCAACATATCACCTTTTTGAGTTCCCCAGCATCAGTCACCTCAGGGTCACGGTGATCAGGAAGTGTCCAGGAGCAGCCATGTGCTCCTGGTTGGGCAGTGAGACGTGTCCAGAATAGTTAAGCTATAGGAACGGACAGATACACACTGAGCCAAATCACAGATAGAAACAGACAGGGAGGAATTTGATGCTGAATCCAGATGCCTGAACTATGACAAGATTAAAGTTGAGGATTTTTTCTCTTAGCTCAAGCCTCACAGTAACAGTGTGATGTCAGAGATCAGCTTGGAGACTAAAACTATATCATGAGGCATGCTGACCTTTACCCATTGATATTTTTGTAAACTTTTTACAGCGTACAAAGGGCAAAGCATTTGTCTACGGTAATCTCAAGCACAACAACTCATCAGTTCGGCTCTGAATGTCAGTTCACCAGCACTGGAATACCAGCAATCTTTGAATGCTAGATAACATCTAGATGGATACCGCACCACTCATAGCAAAGAGAACCTGGATGTGTCTCTGGCACAACCCAGCCCACGTGTCTCATACACCTCTTCCCACAACCCCCAAACCTGATTCTGGGACAACACTCCTGCCATTTCTGGGGTACCCTTCCACCACTCCACACCCATCGCTAGTAACCTCTCCATCCTTCACACATCTCTGAGATGTCTCCTTTCCCCAGTGCTCCATGCTCCCATTTCTTGGATGTCCTTTTCCCCTCCTGCACATGGTTCTGGGACACCATCTCCTTCACACCTGTTTCACCTCTCTTTTTGAGCACCTTTGCCATTCCTTACAAACCCCCCCCCCCCACATCTCTGGAAACCCCTTTCTCTTCACCACGACATCCTACTCCGACTCTGCGAAGTCCCCACCTGATCAACCACCTCCGTCTCTTTCAAACCCATTCCACTCCACCCTCATCCCACCCCCTTCTCTGGCATGCCCCATTCCCCAAACCCCAGTTCTGAGCCACAACCTTCCCCTACTCCCATCTCTCTGAGTCATCCCTTTTGACCCAGTCCTCTCCGTTCAGTCTCTAAGATGCCCCTCCTCTACCACTCTGGTCTTTGGGACAAATGATTTCTTCCCTGCTGCACCATCTTCGCCTTCTTTATCCCCCTTCCCACTACTGGCATGCCAACTCTGCCTCTCTAAATCCAGCTTCCATGAGACCATCTTCACCATCCTGCCTGTCTCTGGGATTTCCCATTCTGTCCTCCCATCTCTCGGTCTTTCCCACCTCTGGTCTCTGGGTCACCCCACTCTGTCTAACACCCTCCCTTCCCATGTCTCCCATTCTCTGTGACATACCCTTCCCCCATTGTCCTTTAACTTAATTTCCCTTCAAAATCTCCCTTCCCACTATCTCCCAGCTGACATCTCCTCCTACCATCTCTGGGTTACTCCTATAATCTCTCATCCTCCCAGTCATATCCACCTTTCCCATTCCCCTGATCTTTACCCTATCTCCAGCATGGCCACTATACACTCAACCTCTGGGACCTTCTTTAATCCCTGTCCCCTTTCTTCTGCTCTCCCCACTCACTAGGACACTTGCATAAAACCAGAAGATAAGGGAGCAGGAGCAGGATCAGATCATTTGGCCCATCAAGTTGATCTATCATTTCATCATGGCTGATCCAATGTTCATCTCAGCCCCAATGTCCTACCTTCTTCCTGTATCCCTTCATTCCCTGACCAATCAAGAATCTGTGAACATCTGCCTTAAATATACATAAAAGTCTTGGCCTCCACAGATGTTTGTGGCAAAGAATTCCACAGATTCACCACTTTCTGGCTAATGAAATTCCTCATCTTCATTCTAAACATCCCTCTATTCTGACGCTTAGACTCTCCAAGCAGAGGAAACATCTTCTCCACATCCATTCTATCAAGGTCTTTCACCATTTGTTAGTTTTCAGTCAGGTCATCCTTCATTCTGAATTCTAGTGAATACATGCCCAGAGCCATCAAACGCTCTTCATATGACAAGCCATTCAATCCAGGAATCATTTTTGTGAACCCTTTCCAGTTTCAGCACATCCTGTCTAAGGGGCCTAAAACAGCTCACAGTACTCCATGAAGCCTCATACAATCATACAATGCCTCATACAGTCTCAACATTACATCCTTGCTTTTATATTCTAGTCCTCTTGAAATGAATACTAACATTGCATATGCCTTCACCACCACAGAGTCATTCTGCAAATTAACCTTTAGGGAATCCTTCACAAGGACTTTCAAGTACCTTTGTGCCTCAGATTGTTATATTTTCTCTCCATTTAGAAAATAGTCCAACCTTTCATTTCTTCTTCAAAAGTGCATGACCATACATTTCCCAATACTTTATTCCATCTGCCATTCTTTACCCATTTATATTCTCATTCTCCTAATTTGCCTGTCCTTCTGTAGACTCTCTGCTTCGTCAAAACTACCTCCCCCTCCACCTACCTTAGTATCATCTACAAACTTTACAACAAATCCATCAATTTCATCATCCAAATCATTGGCATAGAACAGAAAATAATCTCAGTCCCAACACAGACTCCTGTGGAACACCACAAATCACTGACAGATAGTCTGAAAAGGCTCCCTTTATTTCCACTCTTTTCCTCTTGCCAATCAGCCACTGCTTTATCCTTGCTAGAATCTTTCCTGAAATACCATGGACTCGCGCCTTCTATGCAGCCTCATGTGCGGCACCTTGGCAAAGGCCTTCTGAAAGTACAAGAACCCAATATCAACAGATTCCCCTTTGTCTATGCTGCTTGTTATTTCTTCAAATAATTCCAACAGATTTGCCAGGCAAGATTTTCCCTTGAGGAAACCACACTGACTATAGCCTATTTTATCATGTGCCTTCAAGTACCCTGAGACCCCATCCTTAATATTAGAATCTTCCCAAGCACTGGGGTCAGGCTAACTGGCCTATAATTTCCTTTCTTTTGCCTCTCTTCCTTCTTGAACAGTGGAGTGATATTTGCAATTTTCCAGTCTTCCAGAGTTTACTGATTCTTGAAGATCATTACTAATGCCTCCGCAGTCTCTTCACCCAGCTCCTTCAGAACTCTGGGGTATACACCTTCTGGTCCAGGTGACTTACCTATGTTCAGGCCTTTCAGTTTTACAATAACTTTCTATAGTTATGTTAACTTAATATACTTCATGCTGCCTGACACCTGGAACTCCCACCATACTGCTAGTGTCTTCCACAGTGAAGACTGATGCAAAAATACTTATACAATTTATGCGCTTTTTCATTGTTCCCCATTTCTATCTCTCCAGCATCATTTTCCAGCAGTCCAATATCCACTCTCACCTCGCTTTTACACTTAGGCATCTGAAGAAACTTTTGCTATCCTCTTTAATATTGTTCCTTAGCTTACTTTTATATTCCATCTTTACTTTCTTAATGACTTTTTAAATTGTCTTTTGCTGTTTTTTAAAATCTTCCCAATCCTCTAACTTCCCAGTAGTTTTTGCTCTATTATATGCTCTCTCTTTGGCTTTTATGTTGGCTTTGACTTCTCTTGTTAGCCACAGTTGTCATCTTGCCTTCAGAATACTTCTTCCTCTTTGGGATGTATATATCTTGTGCCTTCTGAATTGCTTCCAGAAATCCCAGCCATTGCTGTTCTGACATCATCCCTGCTCGTGTTCTTTTCCTATAATTTCTGACCAACTCCTCTCTCATGTCTCTGTAACTCCCTTTACTCCAGTGTAATACTGATACACCCAATCTAGAATAGCTGATTCCCTGGTGGGCTCAACCACAAGCTGCTCTAAAAGCCATCTCATAGGTATTCTAGAAATTCCCCTCCTGTGATCCAGCACCAACTGCATTTTCGATCACCTGTTGTAATTTGTAGGCTATATCCTCAATACTGGTTGCAGTCCTATATACAGCTCCCATAAGAGTCTTTTTATCCTTGCAGTTCCTTAGCTGTATCCACAACAATTCAACATCTTCCAACCTCTTTCTAATGATTTGATTTCATTTTTTAAAAATCAGTAGAGCAACACCGTCTTCCTGCCTCTCCTTACAATCCAATGCGTATCCTTGGACATTTAGGCTATAATCTTTCAGCAATGATTCAGTGATGCCTTCAACATCATGCCATTCTGCAACAGTGCTGCAAGTTCATCTGCCTTATTCTGTATACTGTGTGCATTCAGATACAACACCTCAGTATTCACCTTTTTCGTATTTGTCCGTCTTCCGTTTGAACTCATCCTGTTGACTGCAGGTTTGAGCTACCAACAGCCTCTCCTCACTGCTTAATGCCTGTTTGTAAACCAGCTACCTTATCTTCAGCACTATGATCCACCTTTCCAAAGGTGTTTCTTGCATTTCAATATAGGGATCTCAGGACATTTAGTCACACCATGCTCAAATTTTTGATTCCTAACTTTGTCTGAAGTCTTACCAACATCTGCCTCCACAACCTCTCCACTTACTGTCCTGCCACTCTAGTTCCCATCCCCCTGAAACTCTAATTTAAACCTTACTGCGCACCATTAACAAACCTTACTGCTAGGATAGTAGTCCCCTTCCAGTTCAGGTGCAACCAGTCACTTCTGTACGTGTCCCACCTTCCCTGGAAGACAGCCCAATGATCCAAAAATCTGATGTCCTCCCTCCTAAACCAACTCCTTAGCCGTATTAAACAGTCTAATATTCCTAATTCTAGCCTCAGTAGCACATGGCATGGGTAGCAATCCTGAGATTACAACCATTGAGGTCCTGCCCTTTAACAGCACCTAACTCCCTATGAAGAACCTGGTCACTCGTCCTACCCATGTTATGGGTCCTCTGGCTGTTCACCCTCCCACTTAAGAATGCCGAGGACTCGATCCGAAATATCTCAGACCCTGGCACCTGGGAATCTCATTCTTGTCCACAGAACCTCCTGTCCGTTCTAACTAATGAATACCCTATACCAAAGTGTGACTCTTCTCCCCACTTCCCTTCTGAATCACAGAGGCAGATTCAGTTCCAGAGACCCGACCAATGTGACTTTCCTTTGTTAGGGTATGCCCCCAACAGTATCCAAAGTAGTATACTTGTTGTTGAGGGAGATGACCACCTCTTTCCCATTCCTGACTGTTTCCTATGAAATTGACCCAGTTTCCTATGCCCTGCACCTTGGGTGTAACTACCTCTCTATATGTCCGATCCATTGTCCCTTCAGCCTCCCCAATGATCTGGAGTTCATCCTGTTCCAGCTCCAACTCCTTAATGTGGTTTATTAGATGCTGCAGCTGCATGCACTTCTCACATTTGTAGTAGCCAGGGACACAGGAGGAGCATTCCACAATCCCGCTTGGCTTCTCAACTGTCCTAGCTGAGCCAATATAAAGAAAGGAATGAAAAAATCTTTCTCTTCCTTTGCTTTCTCTGAGTAAAGCCTCTACTAACTGAAGCCTTGAAGAACTAAAGCCTTAAAATCACCACTTTGACTATGTCTGCTCCGACAATGGCCGCTGCACTTCCCCCCCGCCTTCCTTTAATTTGCTCACACTAATGAATCCCAAATGCCAATTGGTTGCCGGTCAAAGCTCTAGTACGCTGCTGCGTCCTGCTCCTGTCTTTTATCTTTGGGTAATGGACCTGATTGAAGATCCCCCCTTTCAAAACTTCCAGTGTCCAGATTGGCTGCTGACCAAAGCTCTATTACGCTGCCACATCCCTCTCCAGCCTTTTATTCCTGTCCCTAGTTCCCCTCTGTCACCCCTATATCCCCATCTGCTCCCCCTCACCAAGTCTGCAACATACCCTTTCTGCTCCAACTCACGTTTCTCACCCCCACTTGCCTCTGGAATGTCCCCTTCTACCCCCCCCCCCACCCTGTCTCTGCACCATTACATTTGTCATCCACCATTCTAACTCAGTGAGTGGTTGCCCCAAGCTGCCATTTCACAGCCCAGTTACCACCACTATAGCACTGGGAAGCCCCTTCGAAGTCATCTCTGGCACAACCCCTTCCACATCTGTCTCTGGAACAAAGCCTCTCTCCTATCTTTGGAACACTCACCTTCCTTCTCTTCAGATGGTGGTGAGGATGAGATAGATCAACTGGTTGAGTGGTGTTGCAAAAACAATGTCAATAAGACCAAGGAATTGATTGTGGACTTCAGGAAGGGGAAGTGGGAACACACACCAGTCCTCATCGAGTGATCAGTAATGGAAATTGTAAGGAGTTTTATGTTTCTGGGTGTCAACATCTCTCACAGATCAAAGATTACAAAGAAGACACAATTTATTTATATATACTAATTGTAATGTATAGATCTTACTGTTATGTATTCTAAAGTACAGCTGCACAAAACAAGTAACTTCACAACATATGCCGGTGATATTAAACCTGATTCTGACTGATAGCTGATTGTTTCCTAACAGATTCAATGCTTAATCACCTCAAATGTAGTGAAGGAACCTGCCTCCACTTCCACCTCAGACAGTGTGGGAGAAAAATCTCTTCCTCAGATCCCTCGAGATCACTGACTACTCTGCATGATGGTATGAATCAGAAGGTGATGTTGGAAGGCTGTTTCTCAGACTCGAGACCCATGACTGGTGGTGCTCCCCAGGGGATCAGTGGTAGGCCCATTGCTGACTCTCATCTACATCAATAATTTGGATGAGAGTGTAAAAGGTTTGTTGGGAAGTTTGCAGAAAGTAAGTTGAAACAATTACTTTTATTTAAAAGGGTGTAAGTATAAACATTACCCATGCCTAACCCCTCTCCCCACTTTCCCCATCAATCCACCATACCCCTCCCCCATGTCTGCCCCCGCCCCACCTTCCCCGTCCCTCATGCATCTCCCACATCTCCTCCACTCTCCTCAAGCTTCCACAAACCCCCCCCCCCCTACAGATCATAGTTTGTGTGAAAGGTGAAATATTTAACTGGAACATCAGAGGGGTCTTCTTTTATCTTGTTATTTCATGCTTATTATTTAATGCTATTTATTTAAATCTGCATTTGCACAGTTTGTTGTTCATCAGTCCTGTTTAAAGTTACTGTTTTACAGATTTGCTAAGAATGCCTGCAGAAAAAGATCTCAGGGTTGTATGTGGTGACATGTATGTACTCTGATAATATATTTTACTTTGAACTTTGATATTCACTCAGAGGATGGTGCAAGTGTGGAACATGCTGCCAGTACAAGTGGAAGATATGAATTTGATTGCAACTTTTAAGAGAAATTTGGATAAGTATACGGATAAGAGGAGTATGGAGGACTGTGGAGCAGGTGGATGGGACCAGGCAGGAGAACAGTTTGGCACAGACTAGATGGGGTGAAGGGTATGTTTCTGTGCTGCAGTGCTCTGATTTGTAATTTCCGCAGTTTGTGGTTTGCTGCTAACAACTGAACCCAGAGATTTACAGAGTGGGTGAAGAGGCTGCCCAGCGATTGTTCTGTGCTCAAAGCAATTGGGACGTCTCATCGCTGAGCAGGTATTGTCTTCTCATTCTATTTTTACTCAGTCTGCCACTCAGCAAGTTCACTGCTTACAGGAAATCACAGAATCAGAGAAAGGACCTGACAGAGGGCTCCCCATTCTGCCTCAGTCTGGTGATGGGGAAAGGCTCCCACTCCCAGAGAGTGACGTGGGAATCCTTTGCGGAAATGTGGAATGAGTTGGAAAAGTTGTACAAAATGCTGAAAGAAGTTCTGGAGTTTGATATGGTAAAACAACACTGAACTGAAAATCACCTTGAAACATGACAGACTTAATAACATTAGTCAGACCTGACTTAATAGAACATTGAACAGTACAGCATAGTACATGCCCTTCAGCCTCACAATGTGGTACTGACTTCCAATCTCCAAGATCAATCTAAATGTTCCCTCCTACATTGCCCTCTAAAGGCATCTGCCTATCTAAGAGTCTGTTAAATGTCCTTAATATATCTGTCTTGGAATCCACCCCTGGCAGGGCATCCTCCCTGTGTAAAGAAATTAACTGACATTCATTTTATACTTTCCTCCAATCATCTTGAAATTATGCCTCTCCCCATATTACCATTCTGTCCTGGGAAATATCTCTGGCTATCCACTCGATCTATGCCTCTTATCATCTTGTTCCCATATATCATGTTAGCCTCCTTCACCCCGGACAGAAAAGCCCTAGCTCGCTCAAGCTGTATCATAATAAATGCTCTCTAATCTAGGCAGTATCCTGGTGAACCTCCTCTACCCAGAGGATGCCAGGCTCAGGAGGATTGGCAGCCTGACCCACTGAGTTCCTCCAGAAATTTGTGTGTTTCACCTCTGGAGGATTGGCAGCAGGTGTGATCGGTGCTCCAGGCAGGGGTTCATCGGCATTGGCATACCATAGCCCCGCACCCCGAGACATTCTTGGTCCTTTCCCTTCTCTCTCAGCCCCACGATCCACTGCTAGGACCAGCGGAACTTTCTGCTGAATAGGGAAGGACCTGGTACCATTTCTGTTCAAGAGCCTGATGGTTGCGGGATAGTAACTACTCTTGAACCTGGTGGTTCAACAACAGTGATGAGTCAGAGTACAAGGAAGTGAAGCAGCTGGTGGACTGGTGTAAGAAGACCAAGGAAATGGTTGTGTACTTTAGGAAGGTGCAGGCAAACCACCCCACCATCCCCTTCTGCGCATACGTGGTTGCTCTGCCCAGCCAGTTAAGTGCACCAAGTTCCTGGGAGTTCACATCATGGATGATCTCACTTGGGTCACCTGCACCCCCCCCCCCCCCCCAACATTCTTGGCTGAATTTTACATGAGCATTATTGAGAGTGTCTTGACAAGCTGCATCTACATCTGGTATGGGAGCAGTAGAGCATCAGACAAAGGTTTGTGAGAATGGTGGAGAGTATCATAGGTGACTTCCTACCATCCATAGGGGACATTTATCAGGAACACTGCATACACAGGGCCTTTAGTATTATCGAGGGTCCCACCCATCCATCCAATATCCTCTTTGACTTTCTATTGTCAGGCAGAAGTTTCCGATGCATAAAAACAAGATGGTCAAGATGGGAAACTGCTTCTACCCTCAGGCTTCTGAACTCCCTGCCACATTGCATTCGAAATGTCCCTGGTTAATTTGTTCTGTATCCTACATATATAAACTTTACTTTGATTATATGGTAATTCATTTGTAGATTTAATACTTACTATCCTAAGTTATTGTGTTATAGGAGTGTGATCAGTACTACTGTGCTTTATACTCTGGTCAGAGAAATGTTGTTTCATTTGACGGTTTTGTTGTATATAGTTAGATGACAATACGTTTGACTTGACTTGGTATAAACACCTTTTTCCTGGGTAACAAGTGAACTGTAGCTTTCTCATTACAGAAGTGCCAAACTCCAAATAGAAAGACTACTAAGATATAGGTCTGCTCTTCCATTTCATCATGGCTGATCCATTTTTCCTTAGATCTAACTACCTGCCTTCCCTCCCCCCACTCCCCCACATCCCTTCATGCCCTGACCAATCATGAATCTATCAACCTCTGCCTTAAATATACCTAAATTCTTAGCCTCCACAGCTGCCAGCGGCAACGAATTCCAGAGATCCACCACTCTCTGGCTAAAGAAATTCCTTCTCATCTCCATAGTAAAAGGATGATCCTCTATTCTGTGGCTATGTCTTCTGATCCTAGACTCTCCCACAAAAGGAAACATCCTCTCCACATCCACTCAATCAAGGCCTTTCACCATTCAATAGGTTTCAATTAGGTCACCCTTCATTCTTGTGAAATCTGCTGAATATAGACCCAGAGTCATCAAATGATCTTTGCATGACAAGCTATTCAATCCTGGAATTATTTTTTTTCTTTCAACCATCTCAAGTGTCAGCACATCCTTTCTACGATAAGAGGCCCACAATTGCTCACAATACTCCGACTGAGGCCTCACCAGTTCCTTAACATTACATCCTTGTTTTTATAATCTGGACCTCTTGAAATGAATGGTAACATCAGGAAATTAACCTTTAGGGAATCCTGCACAATGACTCCCAAGTCCCTTTGTGCCTCATATTTTTGATTTTTCTCTCCACTTAGAAAACAGCTTACCCTTTTATCTCTTCTACCAAAGTGAAGTACATCCTTTCTAAGATATTGGGCCCAAAACTGCACACAATACTCCCAAGTGAGGCTTCACCAGTGCTTTACGAAGTCTCAACATTACATCCTTGCTTTTATATGCTTCTAAAATGAATGCTAATATTTGCATATGCTTTCCTCACCACAGACACAACCTGTAAATTAACCCTTAGGGAATCTTGCACAAGGACTCCTAAGCCCCTTTGCGCCTCAGATTTTTGTATTTTCTCTCAATTAGAAAATAATCAACCAAAGTGCATGACTGAACACTTCTTGACACCATTTTCTATCTGCCACTTCTTTGTCCACTCTCCTAATCTGTTTGCCTCTCTGCTTCCTCAAAACTACACATCCCTCCACCTATGTTCATATTATCTGCAAACTTTGCAACAAAGCCATCAGATCCATCCTCCAAGTCATTGACATATAATGTAACAAAAAGCGGTCCCAATACAGACCTCTGTGGAGCACCAACCACATTGTAGCCAACCAGAAAAGGTTCCTATTATTCCCACTCTTTGCCTCCTGTCAATCAGCCACTGCTTTATCCATGCTGGAATCTTCCCTGTAATACCAAGAGCTGTTAACTTATTAGCAGCCTCATGTGTTGCAGCTTGTCAAAGACCTTTTGAAAATCCAAAAAAACAAACAAACCATTCTCCTTTGTTTATGCTGCTTGTTATTTCTTCAAAAAATTCCCACAGATTTGTCAGGCAAGACTTGACTGAGGAATCCATGCTGAGTATGGTCAACTTTATCATGTTCCTCCAATCTTTCCAAAACCACATTCTCTGTATGAGTCGAAGATCATTGCGCTGCAGCTCCAGTTCCTTAGTATGTTCTCTCAGGTGCTGCAGCTCGGTGCAGATAGGTTTATCTGGAATACCGGGAGTCTCCCAGACTTCCCCCATCCACACTCAGCACAAAACACTGCTATGCCTGAACAGATGGGGAATGAACAAATAAAAACAAAAGGACAGAAATTTACTGGATGCAAGCCCGATGAGCCAAAACTACTCTGAAACAAGCACACTCCAGGTCTGGCTGCTCCGTTTGCACTTGCGTTTAGTTTTATTCACCCTTTCTAATGAACCCCTCTCATTGACTGGTTGCTGGCCAACTTGGAGAAGCTGCTGCGAACCTCTGCCTTTTAAAAATTGATTGTGGACTTGATCAACAGGTTAGCTCTTTTTACTCAATTCCTCTCGTTGACTGGTCGTTTCTAAATCCCCTACATATTCACTGTCATTACCATCGATGAGTTCACCATCGGCAATCATCTCGGGCAGTGGGTGTTGGGTTAAAGTAATTAGAATGCTTCCATGATGTAGTATCATGTGCTCTTTGCAGCTCAGTGGGATATGACCAGAACTTGAAATAATAAAAATGGAGAGAGACAAACTGATCTATGTCACAGATTGAAGACGGGCAGAAATGGCCCATTGTGATACAGACAGGAAAAGAGCACTGGATGATCAGTCTGGTCCCTGATCTGTATGCAGCTAGATCAGGAGTTGTTCCTCCAACTTGGGTTGAACTTCACTATAACAGTGTGATGTCAGACATCACCATCGAGACTGAAATGATCTCATCTGAAAAGCTGTTCTTCACCCATTGATGTCTTTTGTAAATCTTTTTACAGGTTAGAAATGACAAAGAATTGTGTACAGGAATCTCAAACACAACAGCACATCAGTTCCAATATTCCTGTCCAGATATTTATGGAGTGCCCACATATTTCCATTGTAACACAAATATATCTGTTGTTGATCTGAAGAGATGAAGATTTTCATCCCACCTTTAAATTTTTTTTAATGAAGTGACATTGGCACGTTCACACTGGAGAGAGGCTGTTCACCTGCTCAGAGAATGCAAAAGAGTTCACACAGTCATCCAACCATGTGACACATAGTTGAACTCACTATGGGAAAAAAATTTAAATAAGCTGCATGCTGGATATTTAACCATCACAGTTACTGAATCCAGAGGCAAGTTCACAAGTTGCTGTTGGTGTCAAACTCTAATTATTGCTGCTGCTCTTCACACCCAGTTCTGCACCCTGGCCATTGGGCATGGGAGGAGTTTCTTCTGCTGGTGTTCACATTTAATTGGACTGTTGTTTAATATTCTGGATCAGAGACAAATAAATCAGTTTTATTTTAAACTCTGTCTCAGGTACTTAAAGAATCTACACATACCCAGTGAAGATAAGGGAGCAACTCCTCCCAGCTGGTCCTGCCTGTCCCACGAAGGTCCTTTGAAATCCTTCCCTGCTTTTCACCCCTCACTCTCCCTGTGGAGATGGGTTTCAAACAGTCACCACTCTGTCGGTGAAGAGGTTTCCTGTGAATTTCCTGCGTGACTTTCTACAGACTGGAGGAAGCCTAGCTGACTGTAATTATGTCTGACACGTTGTTTGTCCCTCAAACCTCTGAACAGAGGATGAATAAGATTGGTAGTTAAATACCATTTCAGTATTATGGGTAATTTTCACTTCATCCAAAGGTTGTGTCTCACACAGCAGATTTGTTACTACAGCACTGTAATTCTAAAGTCTGAAAGCAGAATGGGGAACCGTGGTTCGATGTTTAATGAAGCATTGTCAGAAACCAGAGACGGGTCAGCACAGAGCAGAGTTTCAGTCTCTGAACTTTGGCAGGGGTAAGAGGATATGATGAGGATCAGTGAATGACAATGAATGACAGAGTAGCAATGTTTGGAAGTTGATTGGCAGTGAAAAAATGAGGTTTACTCTGACTGTTGACATATACAATGCCTGTTGATGTGGAGTATATTGCTCGTGGAAGCTTGCTGTGTTAAACTGCCTCATGAGTTCTCATAAAAATATTGACCAGATTGGTGTCATTGCATGTAAATACTTTCAAAGGCACTGATCTTAAACAGAAATCTCTGAGCTTAGGAATATACTTTCACTGTGAATCAAGAGCACAGGTGCCAAGCGTATAAATTTGTGCCGAAATACTTATAAACGAATGCAGGTATATACTTATACCTGCATTCAGTGAAGAAAATGCTCCAGAAATGGTTTTGCTGGTCCTCCCAGACACAGCTGAGATCCTGCTATCTAAAGCTAAAAATCTGGGACCCAGACGAAAAGTATAGTTGCAAGTTTGTCTCCCATTAATGTATCATCCAGACAAGAAGATAAGCAAGCATCTACTGATTGAAAAGGAACATTGAGATCAGGTCTGATATCTACAACCATACCTCAGTAGCTAATGGGAATAGTTCTGACTGAAGCCTAAAAGAAAGAACTGAGTCCAACATCCAGTGAATTAAAATGTCAATTTGAGATCTACAAGATAAATAAACTGCTTGTATCACTTTCGCTTTAGTGGATGAGCTTTGTGAGAATATTGATAGTTATATTCAATTTGGATGTGCATATAATAATAACAAACACTTCTGTCTCAGTCATACTCACACCACAAAAGTTTCATACATTAACAAGAACGTCCAGTCACCTACCCCTGACATTCATTGGTATTGCCATTACTGAGTTCACCACCCTTACGTCACTTCAGGGTCAGTGATCAGAAAGTCTCCAGGAGCAGCCCTGTAAATACCATATGCTCCTGGTGGGGCAGTGGGACAACCCCAGAACTGTGAAGCTAGAACAATGGACAGAGACACACTGAGCCAAATCACAGACAGATCACAGTTTTTATAATTTTTTTTTACAGGGTAGAAAAGGCAAAACAATGAATAGTCAATCTCAAACACACTTTATCAGTCCTGATCTGAATGTCAGTTCACCAGCAATTGAATAGATTAATCTTTGAATGCGGCATCAGGTATTGTAGATACCTCTGATGTATCTACAATGCTTGATTGTATGCAACGAGTACCTGAACACATGCCAGTGAAGCATGGATTTGGTTGAAGCAATGTGGAGATAAATTGTCTTGAAGTTATTGAAAGAGTAAATAGATTGTAACACCATTATATCAATTGTCGGTCCTTTTCAAATGAGGCATATCTTGTCAAAGGCTTTCTGAAAACAACAGATATACAACATCAATCAATTCTCCTTTGCCTCTCCTTGTTATGTTTTCAAAAAATTTAAACCGATTTGTCGGGCAAAATTTTCCCATGCTGATAATTGTCTATTTTATTATGTGCCTCCTAGTCCCCTGAAACCACATCCTTAACAATTGACTCAGACAGTAGGCATTTAATTGCTGTGGGTAGAGCTAAGAAACTGCATGGGTAAAAAGACCCTGATGGGAGTTATATACAGATCCCCAAATAGTAGTAAGGATGTGGTCTACACATTATAAAGGGAGATAGAAAATGAATGTCAAAAGGGAAATATTACAATAATCATACAGGATTTCAATGTGCGGGTAGATTGGGAAAATCAGGTTGGTACTGGAATTCAGGAGGGGGATTTTCTAGAGTGTCTACAAGATGGCTTTTCAGAGCAGCTCATGGTTGTGCCCACCCTAGGGGATCAGCTATTATTAACTGGGTGTTGTACAATGAACCAGAATTGATTAGAGAACTTAAGGTAAAAGAACCCTTTGGGGAGAGTGATCATAATATGATTGAATTCACCTTGAAATCTGAGGAGAAGCTAAAGTCAGATGTATTAGTATTACACTGGAGCAAAGGGAATCACAGAGGCACAAGAAAGGAGTTGGCCAGAATTGACTGAAAAACACCAACAGGGATGACAGCAGGGCATCAATGGCTGGAATTTCTGGAAGCAATTCCGAAGGCACAGGATATATACATCCGAAAGAGAAGAGGTATTCTAAAGGAAAGATGACACAATCATGGCTAACAAGAGAAGTCAAAGCCAAGATAAAAGTCAAAGAGAGGGCATACGAAGAGAGGAAAAATTAAAGGATTGGAAAGCTTTTAAAGACCAACAGAAGGCGACAAAAATATCAATAAGGCAAAGATGGAATATTAAAGCAAGCTAGCCAATAATATTACAGAGGATACTAAAGTTTCTTGTGATACATAAAGTGTAAAATAGAGGTAACAGTGGATATTGGACCACAGGAAAATGATGCTGGAGACGTAATAAGGGTGACAAGAAAACGGCGGATGATCTGAATAAATATTGCATTAGATAGGCTCATTCATCCCATATCCCCAATAACCACATGACCAGAGACTCTTCAGGCTTCTGTCTGTATGTATCCCCTAAATTCGCTAATTCCATAGCAGAACTCCCTGATCTCCATTGTCTCCAAGGGGCCCATTGTACCAACCCTCACATGATCACGATCTTCCTCCACCTTGTGGGAGGAAGAAACCACAGACTAATGCTCCCCCCCATGGTGGGTGTGGGAGCATGGCATCACTGGCCTGGCCCCTAATGTTTCAGGTGCATGGGAGAAAGCTATCATTTCAAGGGATAAACCTAGGGGTCCACGGTACCTACTTTTCCTCATTTTCATCATACAACCAGACATCCCTAATCCCCCATTAAAGCTTGAACCCCAACAGGATCAAGCTGCTAATTAACCTGTTGGGCAGCCTCTAATCGCTGTACCTACAATCTATCTCTATATTCTTATCCTGTAGTCTTGCAGCCCGAGTCTGTGCCATCCTCATTAAGACCCACAATCATCATGTGCTGGTGCCTTACAATAGCTGCAAACAGCTAGAAAGCATCCCACTGGCTATCCTTTCCCCTGGAAAACCTAACATTTTAAATATGGATACC
The DNA here is from genome assembly GCF_048418815.1 of Hemitrygon akajei. Classification (NCBI taxonomy): domain Eukaryota; kingdom Metazoa; phylum Chordata; class Chondrichthyes; order Myliobatiformes; family Dasyatidae; genus Hemitrygon; species Hemitrygon akajei. The sequence continues at coordinate 41,164,186 of NC_133154.1, forward strand.
TTGAACCGAGGTGAAATACAACTGTATGGGTCATACCTTCCCTACCTTGTCATGGTTTTGAGGCTTGAATGCCTCAATGACCCAGGGTGCTATGTTGGCTGGAGTCAGGGCCTTATGCTTTGGCTCTTGATAAGGGTCACCCATGCTAAAGAAGTCAAAGGGTAGAACCCAGACTAAGAGCGGTCCACAAATCCTCTAGGTTCAGGGGTTCATCTCAGGGCTAATAAGCTTGACTGGTCAAACAAAACTGCTATAGAAAGAGCAATGAAGAGTTCTCTACATCTGTATGCAATGTCAGTCTCCACCCGGGACTTGCATGAATTACAGTAAACTGAGCGGAAGCTACTGACACGATGAAGGAAGGTGTGAATGCCGCCAGAGATGGAGGACCTGCACTGCTGCCCCAAGAATAGCTTTCCCAGAAGAAATTAAAATGATCCATAAATCTGAAATGATACCTCCTGCACCAGTTCCTCAGCCACTCATTCATCTGCCAATTACCCTATTCTTACCCTCACTGACTTGTGGCACAGGCAGCAATCCAGAGAGGATTTGCTTTTTAGCTTTCTACCTATCTAAATTCTCTCTTTAGGACCTCTTCTCTTTGCCTTCCTATTTCACCGGTACTAATATGTACCAAGATGTTACCTTCCCCTGTTAGAATGTCATGGACACAATCCAAGACGTCCCTGACCCTGGCACCCGGGAGGCAACAACAAATCATCTAGGAATCTCTGGTGTCCTAGACTGTACAGAATTTCCCAACACTACTGCACTCTTCCTCTGTCCCCTTCACTTCTGAGCCACAGAGCCAGGAAGCATAAATTGGAAACATATGTTCTCAGGGAAACGAATGGCAGAAATGTGGCAAATGTTCAGGGGATATTCTGCATAGAATGTTCTGCATAGATAAGTTCCAATGAGACAGGGAAAGGATGGTAGAGTACAGGAACCATGGTGTACAAAGACAATTGAAAATCTAGTCAAGAAGAAAAGCTTACGAAAGGTTCAAAAAACTAGGTAATCATAGAGATCTAGAAAATTATACAGCTAGCAGGAATGAGCTTAAGAATGAAATTAGGAGAGCCAGAAGAGGCCATGAGAAGGCCCTGACGAGCAAGATTAAGGAAAACCCCAAGGCATTCTACAAGTACGTGAAGAGTAAGAGTACGAGCCATATGAGAATAAGACCAATCAGGAGCAATAATGGAAATGTGTGCATGGAGTCGGAGGAGATAGCGGAGGTACTTAATGAATACTTTGCTTTAGTATTTTAGTATTTTAGTTGAATCGGGAACGTGAGTTCCCCGTTGACAGTTCGGAATCCTTTTCGGGGTTATCAGCCACGCGTGTCCCAAGCTAGGAGAACCGAATCACACGTGGCTCCCGAACAGCTTCCCGTCCTTATGGGAGCGATGAGCGATGGTGTCTCCGTCTGGTGCATCGCTGGGATACTGCCTCTGCAGTCTCCTTTTTATCATGACTGGCAGATTTGAAAATGTCAATCAAGGTAGGGTGATACAATCCCCACCCCACATTGCCCGAGGGTGTCCATGTCCCTGATAGCTGGCACGTACTATAGAGTTGCAATTCACACAGGTGCCTCTAAGAACAATGGTCAAATCCGTTGCATTGTCTCTCATTTCCTGGGTCCAAGACCCGAATTAATAGTGATCTTGCGATTCTCCAGAAGGAGGGGGCTGGTCCTGCACCCTTCGGCCCGTCAGAGCTGTGGTACATTCATAACACCCCCTTTCTTCAAAGCATTTTCACCAGCGGTGAAACAAAGTAGTACAGAGTCTTACAGGATTTTAGAATCTAACACAATACACAAGCTTTCCGTTTCACTACAGAGCTATACAGTTATACATTTAATTCAGCATCTAAACAGGTAACGAGTACAGTGGCACTTCCTTTAATATTTTTTTTCTCTTGTACCTGACTAAAGCCTGGTAGCATCAGATTTCAACTTACAGGCAGGTTCCAAGGGGGTTGTCTTTGTTATTCACATGCTTTGTCAAAATCCCGTACAGCCAGTTTTCCTATTTAAAATGGTGCCCCCATTAACCATCACCTTTTTTTCGGTGAGTTTCTACGGGAGGAACTCGAGTAGTTTGGCGGGGTAAACTCCCATCCGCCTTATTCATAGGAGTTATCGTATCAACACCGGATCCCAGACCTAATTCATTCCTACCCAATTCTTTAGTTTTAAGCAAGTTGCTATTTTTCTCTTCAGGACCCGTCATGCTATTAGTTTCCAATTTAAGATCTGCAAGCGATCCCGCTTTTTCCAGACAGCCTGTCAAGTGCTGCCTGTTCACTCCACATCCTTGAATAACAATAGCGTGTGGGGCCCCGGCAGCTCTCGACTTACTCTGTAAGCGAGCTGCCGGGTTTAAAATTTTTTCATTCGATTTGGGAACTACAAACTTTCCGTTCCCTTCAATAATAATGTTTATCCCCCCATGGTCGAGTTCCACTTTAAGGTTCACCACCCCTTTGTGTACAAACACCTGGGAACCCTCCCTTCCCCCAATTACCAGGGTTAACCCTGTTTTCACTGAACCCAGTCCATCTGACCCACAGGGACTGCATTCCCTTTCAACTGAATCAAATACCTCAGACATTTTCTGAGCTCCATTACTAGGTTCAGTACCACGTGCATCCACATCTTGGACACACTCAAACTGGACATCTGCCTCTTCCAGGCTTTCAATACCCGTACCCTTTTCAAATTCTAAATTCCCCTGATCCTCCCAGTCCCTCTCTGGGCAACTCCCTTCCAGAGTAAACTCAACCCCGCGGACTGAAACAACCTCATCTGCCAACCCAGCAGACCTCTCCAAGGTAGTGGTATCCTTTTCATCCAGGACTGCCTTCATCTCATTATCGGGAACACCTTGATAACTCTCAACTTCTTCAAACAGGGCTGCCACCCCCGACAGATCATCCATGTCCAACTCTGGACCTTTTAACAGCTTTTTCCGTTTCTCATCTTTATTTCCTACCTCTAGGACCTTTCTCTTCGCTAAGGGAAGATCTATCTCCTCTCCCTTACCCCCTTTCACGTTACTATTCCTCGTTTTACCACCCTCTAAACCCTCGTGGCACAGGGTTGGTAAAGACGTCTCGGCCAAATCAAAACTGGCCAATTTTAAACTGCTCCCGTTCTCAGCTGCCGATCTCGACAGGCTGCGAGTGACCGCGCATGCGGTATAGCTCGGGGACGCTATGGGCGGGGCCTCAACACGCACCGGTCGGCGGGTCATAGTCATGGCTGACCAAATCCTACCCCCAGCTAAATCGTTCCCAAGGAGGACGTCCACGTCAGTTCTCAGGAATTCTGATGGCACCCCTATTTCAACTGATCCATACACCAGCTCACAATCCAAAATGACCCTATGTAAGGACACCATTTCTGTCCATTTTCCTATTCCTCTCAGGGCTACCTCGCCCGTCTGAGGCCCGAATTGTAATACGGTACGGCTAATTAATGATAGCTCCGCCCCCGTGTCTCTCCAAATCCGTACGGGAATTGGTGGGTCCCCCTCCCTCACAGACACGGTTCCGTGTGACAGATAAATCTCAGACCCCTCGCACTCTCTGCTTACCCGGGACCCTCTTGTCGATTTTCTGATTACCACGGCACACCCGATAGGGACCGCTGCTTTCCCTTTTTCTGGCTCCTTTCTCGGAGCAAAGCACCTAGATGCAATATGTCCTCCCTTCCCACAATTAAAACAGGTCAAGCCCGGAAATCTCGGGCTGCCTGGCTTTTCCCCCTCAACCTTACCACTAGCTCCCGGCGGGACCTCTGCCTCAGCCGGCGGACTTTCTCGGTCGTTCCCATGGTCTCTCGGGGTACTTTTATTCAAGGGAAACTTTGTCTTGTGGGTTAGGGCATATTCATCTGCGAACCTAGCAAATTCGGAGATGGACTTATTCGGCTTCTCATTCAAATACATCCGGATCTCCTCCGGAACACACCCTTTTAATTCCTCAATCAGAAATAACTCCCTGATACGCCCATAATCCCCGTGAACACCCAGCGGTCCCTCAAATGGCTAAAAGCCTTCATGAACTGGCGAGACTTTTATATTTCCATCGGACAATAGTTTTACCCCTAGACAAACGATAGAGCTACTTCTTATTGTTGATTACTACTACACCCGCGCTTTAGATTGAGTATTGACAACGTATATTATCTGAATGTTTGTATTAACCTTACTTTTGTGCCCCTTTATAAATAAAAACGTTTAAAAATAGTACCATCAGACTTCAGCGGACCTATCTTTGCTGGTAAGTGACCCAGTTACGGGGTTCATAACAGTATTCACCAGTGAAAAGGGCCTTGCAAATTGTAGGGATGATTTACAGCAGACTGAGAAGCTCGAGCATATAGACGTTAAGAAAGAGGATGTGCTGGAACTTCTGGAAAGCATCAAGTTGGATAAGTCACCAGGACCTGACGAGATATACCCCAGGCTATAGTGGGAAGCGAGGGAAGTGATTGCTGAGCCTCTGGTGATGATCTTTGCATCATCAATGGGGATGGGAGAGGTTCTAGAGGACTGGAGGGTTGCAGATGTTGTTCCCTTATTCAAGAAAGGGAGTAAAGATAGCCCAGGATAGACCAGTGAGTCTTAATTCAGTGGTTGGTAAGTTGATGAAGAAGATCCTGAGAGGCAGGATTTATGAACATTTGGAGAGGCATAATATGATAAGGAATAGTCAGCATGGCTTTGTCAAAGGCAGGTTGTGCCTTACGAGCCTGATTGAATTTTATGAGGATGTGACTATACACATTGATGAAGATGGAGTAGTAGATACAGTGTATATGGATTTCAGTGAGGCAGTTGATAAGGTACCCCATGCAAGGCTTGTTGAGAAAGTAAGGTGGCATGGGATCCAAGGGGACCTTGCTTTGTGGATCTAGAACTGGCTTGCACACAGAAGGCAAAGAGTGGTTATAGACAGATCATATTCTGCATGGAGGTTGGTGACTAGTGGTGTGCCTCAGAGATCTGTTCTGGGACCCCTTCTCCGTGATTTTTATAAATGAGCTGGATGAGGAAGTGGAGGGATGGGTTAGTAAATATGCTGATGACACAAAGGTTGGAGGTGTTGTGGATAGTGTGGAGGGCTGTCAGAGGTTACAGCAGGACATCAATAGGATGCAAAACTGGGCTGAGAAGTGACAGATGGAGTTCAACTCAGATAAGTGTGAGATGGATCATTTTGGTAGGTCAAATATGATGGCAGAACATAGTATTAATGATAAGACTCTTGGCACTGGGGAGGACCAGTGGGATCTTGGGGTCCGAGTCCTTAGGACACTCAAAGCAGGTTGACTGTGTGGTTAAGAAGGCATACGGTGCATTCGCCTTCATCAATCGTGGGATTGAGTTTAGGAACTGAGAGTTATCTTACAGCTATATAGGACCCTGGTCAGACCCGGCTTGGAATACTGTGCTCAATTCAGGTCACCTCACTGCAGGAAGGATGTGGAAGCCATAGAAAGGGTGCAGAGGAGATTTACAAGGATGTTGCCTTGATTGGGGAACATGCCTTATGAGAATAGGTTGAGCAAACTTGGCCTTTTCTCCTTGGAGCGACAGAAGATGAAAGATGGCCTGATAGAGGTGTACAAGATGATGAGAGGTATTGATTGTGTGGATAGTCAGAGGCTTTTTCCCAGGGCTGAAATGGCTAACACAAGAGGGCACAGTTTTAACATGCTTGGATGTAGGTACAGAGATGTCAGGGGTAAGTTATTTTTACACAGAGAGTGGTGAGTGCGTGAAATGGGCTGCTAGGAGGATACAGTAGGGTCTTTTAAGAGACTCCTGGATAGGAACATGGAGCTTAGAAAAATAGAGACCTATGGGTAACCCAGGTAATGTCTAAAGTAGTACATGTTCAGCACAGCATTGTGGGCCAAAGGACCTGTATGATGCTGTAGGTTTTCTATGTAGATCATTGAAATAAATGAGAAACAACAGACCCAGTACTGAACTCTGCCACACTCTACTTGTCATAGGCCTTCAGTCAGAGGCAATTATCTACTACCACTCACACAAAGTGCTGGTGGAATGCAGCGGGCCAGGCAGCATCAATAGGAAGAAGTACAGTTGACATTTTGGGCCGAGACCCTTGTCCTGACGAAGGGTCTCAGTCCAAAATGTCGACTGTACTTCTTCCTATAGATGCTGCCCGGCCTGTTGCGTTCCAGCAGCATTTTGTGTGTGTTGCTTGAATTTCCAGCATCTGCAGATTTCCTCATATCTACTACCACTCTCTGGCTTCTCCCAAAGAGCCAAGTCTAATCTAATTTAGACATTGAATACAGAACAATGGAACCTTCTTGACCAATCAAGTGCCTTGCCAATGTTCACGTAGGCAATATCCACTGCCTTACCTTCATCGATGTTCCTGGTAACTTCACTGATAAACTCTAAAAGATTGGTTAGACATGACCTGCCCTATATAAAACTTTGTTGACTATTGCTAATTAGTCCCTGTTTGTGCAAATTGTATATATCCAGTTCCTCAGAATATCTTACAATAACTTACCCACTGCTGCTGTCAGCTTCACCGGCGTGTCATTTCCTGCTTTATTTCAGAGCCTTTCATTAACCTGATTACATATCTGTCCTCAATGTCAATAGACAATAGGTGCAGAAGTAGACCATTCGGCCCTTTGAGCCTGCACCGCCATTTTGAGCTCATGGCTGATCATCTACTATCAATACCCGGTTCCTGCCTTGTCCCCATATCCCTTGATTCCCCTATCCATAAGATACCTATCTAGCTCCTTCTTGAAAGCATCCAGGGAATTGGCCTCCACTGCCTTCCGAGGCAGTGCATTCCAGACCCCCACAACTCTCTGGGAGAAGAAGTTTTTCCTTAACTCTGTCCCAAATGACCTACCCCTTATTCTCAAACCATGCCCTCTGGTACTAGACTCTCCCAGCATCTGGAACATATTTCCTGCCTCTATCTTGTCCAATCCCTTAATAATCTTATATGTTTCAATCAGATCCCCTCTCAATTGCCTTAATTCCAGCGTGTACAAGCCCTGTCTCTCTAACCTCTCTGCGTAAGACAGTCCTGACATCCCAGGAATTAACCTTGTGAATCTACGCTGCACTTCCTCTACAGCCAGGAGGGGGTGTAGATTATACTATAGACCCCCCCACCCCCAATGGTGGCCATTGGGGGTGGGGGGGTCTATAGTATAATCCCATTAATGCGATTGCACCCTTCTTATTCCTGAGTTTCACACAAATGGACTCAGTGTCTGAACCCTCCATTACGTCTCCCCCGAATGCAGCTATGATATTGTCCGATTAGTAGTGTAATACCACCCCCATTTACCTCCTCCTCTATCTTTTCTAAAACTTCAAAAAGCATGGTACATGCCTGGCCCTCTCTCAGCCAAGTTTCAGTAATGGCTACAACATCATAGCTCCTTGTACTGATCCATACTCTAAGTTTGTCACCCTTACTCATAATACTCCGAGCATTGAAATATACATGCAACAAAATATCCCACCCATTATACCTGTTATTTCAATTTTGCCTTTCAATACTTTCTTTGACATCTACCTTTTGGTCTGATCCTTCCCTTACTGGCCTGCTTAAGATCTTTATCCTTGAATGTTTCGTGTTTCCTAATTTTGTATATGTAGTTGTGGTTATTATTGTTTAAAATTAGGGGCTGGGATGTCAGAGCCAAGTTTCTATATTCTGTCTGTCTGTATTGGATTTTATGTTGCACGTGTTTATTATGGGCTACGGCAATCTGCCATGTGAGTATAGTCCTATATTCACGCTTTGACCTTGTTAGTTTAGTAAGTTGAGAGGGGGTGAGATGGGGAATTAATATTTTTGCTGACTGCTTATTTTAGTTAATTTGATTATTTACAATCTTCACTTATTTTGTTTAGTTCACTAATTATGCCAATTTCACTGAAATCACAATATTAGATTGTTTACAATTGGTTGGTAATAAATGATCCAACATACAGTACTTTGCTTTGACTTGGTATTCAGTCATTTGGAAGCATCATACAGTGTTAATTCCCTCACTTGGTCTCTCAGCAGTTTTGATTTGCTACAGATGATGGGGCTGGAGCTTAATATTCTGGATGTATGGCAAATAAATCAGTTTTACTTTAAACTCTGTCTCAGGTACTTAGTGAATCTACAATACACCCAGTGTACATTAGGGAATCAACTCCGCCCAGCTGGTCCGTGACAGTCTTTCTGTTCCATGTCAGTCCTTTTAAATCCTTCCCTGCTGTTCACCTCTCTCTCCCTGTGGTGATGGGTTCCAAACCCTTGAATTCCTGCATGACTTTTTGCAGACTGAAGGAAACAAGCTGACTGCAGTTACATGTCAGACATGTTGCTTGTCCCTCAAATTTCTGGGCCGAGGACGAATGACATTGTTAGTTACCAACCTTATTCCCTGTTCATTTCAATGTTATGGGTCATTTTCACTGCTTCCTAAGGGCTGTGTCCCACACAGCAGAGTTGTTAGAATCCACCACTGTACTCTAAAGTCTGAAAGCAGAATGGAAACCATACATTGTATGCTCAATGGAGTGGGATCAGAAACCAGAGACGGATCAGCACAGGGCAGAGTTTCAGGGGTAAGAGGATATAGAACATAGAACAATACAGCATAGTACAGGCCCATCGGCCCACAATGTTGTGCCGACCCTTAAACCCTGCCTCCCATATAACCTTCCACCTTAAATTCCTCCATATACCTGTCTAGTAGTCTCTTAAATTTCACTAGTATATCTGCCTCTACCACTGACTCAGGCAGTGCATTCCACGCACCAACCACTCTCTGAGTGAAAAACCTTCCTCTAATATCCCCCTTGAACTTCTCTCCCCTTACCTTAAAGCCATGTCCTCTTGTATTGAGCAGTGGTGCCTTGGGGAAGAGGTGCTGGCTGTCCACTCTATCTATTTCTCTTAATATATTGTATACCTCTATCATCTCTCCTCTCATCCTCCTTCTCTGCAAAGAGTAAAGCCCTAGCTCCCTTAATCTCTGATCATAATGCATACTCTCTAAACCAGGCAGCATCCTGGTAAATCTCCTCTGTACCCTTTCCAATGCTTCCACATCCTTCCTATAGTGAGGCGACCAGAAATGAACACAGTACTCCAAGTGTGGCCTAACCAGATTTTTATAGAGCTGCATCATTACCCCGCGACTCTTAAACTCTATCCCTCGACTTATGAAAGCTAACACTCCATAAGCTTTCTTAACTACCCTATCTACCAGCGAGGCAACTTTCAGGGGTCTGTGGACATGTACCCCCAGATCCCTCTGCTCCTCCATACTTCCAAGTATCCTGCCATTTTACTGCCTTGGAGTTTGTCCTTCCAAAGTGTACCACCTCACACTTCTCTGGGTTGAACTCCATCTGCCACTTCTGAGCCCACTTCTGCATCCTATCAATGTCTCTCTGCAATCTTCGACAATCCTCAACACTATCCACAACACCATCAACTTTTGTGTCGTCTGCAAACTTTCCAACCCACCCTTCTACCCCCACATCTAGGTCGTTAATAAAAATCATGAAAAGTATAGGTCCCAGAACAGATCCTTGTGGGACTCCACTAGTCACAACCCTCCAATCTGAATGTACTCCCTCCACCACAACCCTCTGCTTTCTGCAGGCAAGCCAATTCTGGATCCACCTGGCCAAACTTCCTTGGATCCCCTGCCTTCTGACTATCATATGATGAGGAGCAGGAAAACACAGCTGAAGAAGGGGGGTGGGGGGATTGGTAACTAATAACAGAATAACAACATTTGGAAGCTGATTGACAGAGCCACAAATTAGGTTGAGTTTGACTGGTGACACACACAATGCCTGTTGACATTAAGTACCGGTATATTGTTTGTGGAAGCTGCCTGTTTTAAACTGGCTCTAGAAAAAGCTGCACTGGACCTCCTGGCCATAATTGAGATCATGCTATCTAAATCTAAGGAGTTGGGACTCGGATGGAAAATATAGTTCCAAGTTGAAATCTCTGTAAGAATTTATAATGTATCTTTCAGATAAGTACATAAGCAATTTTCTACCAATTGTAGTGGAACACTGAGATCAGGTCTTAAGTCCAGAACCATCTGATCTCCAGACCTCAGAAGATAATGGGAATAGTTGAGAGTGATTCCTAAAAGAAAGAACTGGGTCCATACTCCAGTGAATTAAAATGTTAAACAGAACTCCATAGGATGAACATCACATGTCCTTGAATCACTCTCAGCAGGTCACCATTCTATTCAATTTGGGTGTATAATGGGTGTTGGCGGAATGGAGTTACGTCTCTACCAAAGGAGGCGTAAGGCACTCCTTCCCTCCGCTGGTCTGCAGGTCACAGTCGGACCCGATCAGGGTCACATGAAGCGATGGGAGCAGATATTGAGCTGCCAGTTCTGTCCTCCTGCAACCAAGACTCATTAATGACTGCAATATCATAATTCCATGTGTTGATCTATGCCCTGACCTCATCCACCCTTCCTATAATAAATCTTGTATTGAAACATACACAGCACAGGGCACTAGTTGCACCATGCTTAACCTTTTGATTCCTGACTTTTTCTGAGGTCTTACCAACATCTGTCTCCACAACCTCTGCATTAAGTGTTCCAGCACTCTGGTTCCCATTCCCCTGCAACTCTTGATTAAACCCCACTGTGCAGCACTAGCAAAGCTTCCTGCTAGGATATTAGTTGACCCATTCTCTCGCTCAATCTTGGACACTCCCCTACCCTCTCCATCCCCTGTATCTCTAAGTCTCACGCTTTCCCAATCCCACTACTTGCATCACTGGGTCACCCTACACCTTTTTAAAATCCCATTCACCTGTCTTTGGGTCACCCCTTCCCATTCCTGGGTCATTTTCTCCCCTCAACCCTAGCTTTGGGTCACCAACTTCCCCACACCCCCACTCAAGGTCAATTTCTTACCCCCATCTATCCTATCTCTGGGTCATCATTTTCCCCCATTCCTGAAGTTTCTGGGTCACCCCACCCGTGTTCAGATTGCCACTTCCCCCATATCCACCTTCTCCTCTGTGTGGGTCCCATTCCTCTTCTTAGTGGCTCTGGGTCACTCCTTCACATTTCCCCTTCTGTCTCCTCTTCCCGTTGTTCACATCTCTGGGTCTCCTATAGCCCTCGCTCACCCATCTGTTGGTCACCACCTTTGCCTATCTCTGGATCCCCTCTATACCTCTTCACTCAACTCTGGATCTCCTCCTTCATTCATCCCTCATGTCTAGAAGTCCTCATCGCTCTTTCCTTCATCCCTGGATCTCTTCCCCCTTCCCTCATCTCTGGTTCTTCCTGTTCCCCCCTCCAGTCATCACTGAATTCCATCCTTTCCCCTTCTCTCGCTCTAGATCTCCTCTCTCCCTGGCTCTCCTTCTTGCGCTGGATCCCCTCTTTCCTCCTTTTCCCTTGTCTGTTGATCTCAAACTTCCCCCTTCCCTTATTTCTAGATTTCCTCCCTGCCCCTTTCATTGTCACATAAAGTCGGAGAGTCAAAGAAAACTACGGCATGGAAACAGGCCATTCAGCCCATCTAGTTTAATGCTAACCATTTGGACTGCCTACTCTCATTGACCATTCCAAGGAATAAAGTCTTAACCTATTCAATCTTTACTTATAACTCAGGTCCCCCAGTCCCATCAACAAACTAGTAAATTTTCTCTGTACTCTTTCTATCGTTTACATTTTTCCTATAGGTAGGTGATGAAAACTGCACACAATACTCCAAATTAGGTGCCACCAACGTCTTCTATAACTTCAACATAACATCCCATCTCTGTTAGGGCCTTGGCAATTTCTGCACCTTGCTCCCGCAGGGTCCAAGGGAACACCTTGTCAGGCCCTGGGGATTTATCCACCATAATTTCCCTCAGTTCAGCAAACATTTCGTCCTCTGTAGTCTGTAGAGAGACCATGAAGTTGATGCTAATTTGCCTCACTTCAATAGCCTCAGCATCCATCTCCTGAGCAAACACAGATGCAAAACGTTTATTTAAAATGTCCCTCATCTCTCTTGGCTCCATAAATGGATTACCATTCTGATCTTACAGAGGACCAATCTGTCTCTTGCAATACTTTTGCTTTTAACATATCTGTAGAGTCCCTTCAGATTTTTCTACAGTCTACCTGCTAGGGCAACCTCTTGCCCTCTTGATTCCTTTCTTAAGTGTTCTCTTTCATTTCTTATATTCAGTAAGCACCTCATTTGTTCCTAAACAGTCATGATGAAATGGCAGAGCAGACTCAATGGGCCAAATGGCTTACTTCTGCTCCTATTTCTTATGGTTTCATGGTTATTTAACATAATTGTGTCAGATCTCTGCTGATCCCACCTCCTGTGCCCATTTCCTCCACCCTTCAGTTCATCACTTACATAAATATTTATCTATTTCCACTTCAAATCAACCAGCTGGTGGGAGTATTCAAGGAAATTTTCAACCTCTCACTGCTACAGGTGGAAGTTCCCACCTGCTTCAAAAAGGCAACAATTATACCAAGTGCCTAAGAAGAATAATGTGAGCTCCCTTAATGATTATCGCCCGGTAACACTCACATCTACAGTGATGAAATGCTTTGAGAGGTTGGCTATGACCAGACTGAACTCCTGCCTCAGCAAGGACCTGGACCCACTGCAATTTGCCTTTCACAATAGGTCAACAGCAGATGCAATCTCAACGGCTCTTCACACAGCTTTAGACCACCCAGACAACACAAACACCTATGTCAGGATGCTGTTCAACAGCTGCAGCTCAGCATTTAATACCATCATTCCCAAAATCCTGATTGAGAAATTACAGAAATTAGAGGCTTCTATACCTCCCTCTGCAATTGGATCCTCAACTCCCTAACCGGAAGACCACAATCTGTGTGGATTGGTGATAACATCTCTTCCTCACTGACAATTAACACAGGCGCACCTCAGGGGTTGTGCTTAGCCCATTGCTCTACTCTCTCTATACACATGACTGTGTGGCTAGGAACAGCTCAAATACCATCTATAAATTTGCTGATGATACAACCATTGTTGGTAGAATCTCAGGTGGTGACGAGAGGGCATACAGGAACAAGATATGCCAACTTCTCCTTCTCAAATCGCAAGGTGAATTCTGTCATATTATGATCACTTGCCTCTAAGGGTTCCTTTAACTTAAGCACTCTAATCATTTCCAGTTCAAAACCAAGGCAAGTTGTCTGGACAGGCCTATAACTAAGATCTGTCTTCTATGAGAGGCAGTTTTCTGGAGCAACCTCTAAAAGCTTCATCATTGTGACTTGACATACAGACTTAACAGAGAGTGTTGGTAATGATCAATCTCTACTGGGCTAAGTGCTGTTAACCTCTGGTCTTGATGACTGTTACATGACTTGAAAAAGAAAGAAAAAAGATGATATTTACATAAATGTTAAGAACATAGAATAGTACAACATGACAATTGGCCATTTGGCCCACAGTGTTGTACCGAATCAGCAAAAAGCAAATAAAAAAAACACCCAAACACTGATCCCTCTTACCTACACAATGCCCATATCCCTCCATCTTCCTTACATCCATGTGCCTCTCTAAACATCTCTTAAAAGCCTCTAATGTAATTGCCTCTACCACCACACCAGGCAACACATTCCAGGCATCCACAACTCTGAACAAAAAACATTCTTCACATCCCATTTGAACCTACCCTCTCTCACCATCAATGCATGCCCTGTGGTATTAGACATTTCAACTCTGGGAAACAGATACTCTCTGTCCACTCTATCTATGCCTCGCTTAATCTATAGTACGTACTGCATTGAACTGCTGCTGCTAAGTTAGCAAATTTCACAACACATGCCTGTGATAATAAACCTGACTCATGAGTTGAAATACTTTGATCACTGGGTCACCCACCTGCAGCACTAACACACCTTCATGCTAGGATAATAGTCCCCTTCCAGATCAGATGTAAAACATTTTTTGTACAGGTCCCATCTTCCCTGGAAGAGAGCCCATTGATCCAAAAATCTTAAGCCCTCCAACACCTCAGTCATGTATTAAACAGTCTAATCTTCCTAACGTGGCATGAGTAGCAATCCTGAGGTCACTAGAGGTCCCTTTAACACCTAATTCATTGAATGCCCTATGCAGAACTTCATCACTCTTTCTAACTACATCATCGGTACCTATATGGACCATGGCCTTTGGCTGCTCATTCTCCCAATTAAGAATGCTGAGGACTTGATCCAAGATATCCCAGACACAGACACCTGGAAATCAACATAACATCTGGGAACCTCACTCACCCACCCACCCACAGAATCTCCTTTCCGTTCTCTAACAAATCCCCTATCACCACAGCCCACCTTCCCCCCCCTTACGAATCAGTGCCAGAAAGACAGCGTTATTCCCCCCACAAACAGTATCCAAAGTGTGGTTGAGGGGGATTGCCACAGGGGTTTCTGCACCTTGGTTATAACTACCTTTCTATATGTCCTATTTATCACCCCCTGCCTTGCCACATCCCACAAGAGGAGCATTCAACTATCCTGCCTGGCATCCGTACTGTTCTAACTAATCCAAATATAAACAATAAATATACTGGGCAAAATCTACCAACAGCTTTTCACTTTCTGTATGAAGCCTCAAAATCCCCACTCTAACAACATGCACTTGAAGAATGGCTCTTCTGCATAACACTGCCTTATTTTAATTTGTTCTTGCCAATCAATCCCAACTACTGATTGGCCGCTGCTCAAAACACCAAACTGTCCCAAGTTGATGCTTTATGTATCCGAACAGCGAACATGAGCGAATTACGTCTTCTCACGTATCGGATCTACACGACTGGCTGCTGCTCAAAACACCAACATTACCAGATACTTAAAAGAGCAAACACGAGGAAATCTGCAGATGCTGGAAATTCAAACAACACACACAAAATGCTGGTGGAACACAGCAGGCCAGGCAGCATCTATAAGGAGAAGCACTGTCGACGTTTAGTCCTGACGAAGGGACTCGGCCTGAAACGTCGACAGTGCTTCTCCTTATAGATGCTGCTTGGCATGCTGTGTTCCACTAGCATTTTGCGTGTGTTACGAGATACTTACCTCGTCTAAGACTGACGAGCCAAAGCCACTCCAACACTGGCCCACTGGTAGAAACGTCTAGAACAAGAGGAATTTGTCGAGAACTTAATCTGATGTAAGGGTTGTTCTTTTATCCCCATGCAACACTAAATGATATTTTCATTGACTCTTCATCCTAGTCAGCAACTATACCTTTGTTCCGACTTCTTCATCCTTGGATTTAGATAGGTTGAGCTCGGCAGTGTCTGAGAGATCCATCCGCTGCCATTCCCTCCGCCTGTGCTATCTATCACGCCCATAGCTGCCTCTCTAGCCAGAAACACCCACGTAAAAAGAGACTCGTCTATCCGCCTCGGTCCCAGCTGCGAGAGAGGGAAAGGACCGGGCACGTCCCGGGGTGCGCGGTCATCAAACGCTCCCCATGCGTTAACCTCATCATTTGGACCCTCACCAATGCCAAAACATACTTTATTAGATAAGGGGCCCCAAACTGCTCACCGTGCAGTCTGACCAATGCCTTATAAACCTTCAGCATTACATCTTTGATTTTATACTCTAGTCCTCTCGAAACCTCCGCACTTCAGAATTCGCCATCGGAGACACAGCGATCAAATGCGCACGCGTAGATGTCACAGCTAGTTCCCGGAAATCGCGCATGCGCTCAGTGCACGGCAGGATCTTGAGGATCGGCAGCAGGTAGGAGCTGGGCTCCGGACGGGTGTCCACACCGCGACTTCGGGACTATAGTTGCGAGTTCCGGATCACCCTGGCCATGCACCCCGGGACAACCCTCCCCCACGCGCAATAAAAAACAAATCGCGTAAACGGCAACAAAGATTGTGCTTCCTGAATACTTTTCTGTGTATGAATTTTGAACTGCTGATAGGAGATTGACCATGAAATTTCCCTATCACACACCATTTTTTTTTCGAAATTCCCTATATTTGTTATTTCAATTCGTAATTCAAGTTAGTTAAAATGTTGCCCACAATGTAAGCTGAAAGCTGTGCAGGCATGTCTGGGCATGCTTAGGCAGGGCTGATGCTGCGTGGCAGGGCAGGTTTTCGGAAGGCTACATACTCACTGTTCTGTACATTATATTGGTTTGCGATCACGCTGATACGCCTGCTATGCGTGCATAGCATATTGTGTGTACTCATTATAACAAAGCAATTGTATTTTCAGGAGTATTTGTGATATCAAAAGTCTTGCCAATGTTGCAATAGCCGCGATACTTTGTTATATTTGTGGCGAGTATACGCTTAAATCTCAAAGACAGAGCATGACTCCTCTTCTTGAGAAAGCCTATGAGCTCTATTTTGGGTGTAAAATTTGCTACCACGACAAACACTGGGCTCCTGACATTTGTCCTGCAATATGCCCTGTCGATCTTCGAGCTTGGCTTTAGAAGTACTGTCCCGATGATATGGCGAGTACAGAAGGATCAAGTGACAAGCTGTTACTTCTGTCTGACCAGTGTGTCTAGTTTCTCTGCTGAAAACAAGAAATCCATTGAATAGCCCCGTCTCCTTTCAGCAATAAGACTTGTGCTGCATGGCGATAGACCTCCAGTACCAAAGCCACCAGAGACATGGAGTCTAGAGGAAGCAGGCGAAGATGTCGTATGCACCAGCCAGGAATGGGAAACGATACTGATACAGGTTTTAAATCGTTAATGCCGAGTGAGCCTCATCTGATAACTCAAGCTGAGTTAAATGACCTTGTCAGAGACTTGGATTTGCCAAAGACAAAAGCAGAATTACTGGGTTCAAGGATGGAATCTGCTGTCACCAGGCACAAAAACTCCCCTGAAGAATTTTGATATTTACATAGAACAATACAGCACAGTACAGGCCCTTCGGCCCACAATGTGCCGACCCTTAAACCCCGCCTCCCATATAACCCCCCCACCTTAAATTCCTCCATATACCTGTCTACTAGTCTGAGACAGATATGTTTATTTTCTGATCCTTAGCAATCTTAATTCTAAGATTTCAATTGACTTTAAAGTACCAACAAACATACAAATACTAAACAAACTAAATAAAGATCTGAGAAATTATGCAAAAAGGTAAGTTCGGAAGTTGCAAATTTGTTAAAAAGTTCAAATCTTATTAAAAAATATATTATTTTTTAATAAAAACAGTGGTTTCCAACAGACCCCCTTTTGATTCTATAAGGACCTGACAGAAACACATCTGAAAAATCAGAGGTGGAAAGCACTTGAAGTATCTATATTACCACTTTCAAACATACATAAAAATGTAGATTATGATAATAATGTCTGATAATCATATTCATGCCTTCCCACAGTACTTGTCTTAATCTGGAGTCACTTCAGCTCGCGCGCTCACTTTCACCTTCTACCTTAACTGCTGAATTAATAATTAACAGTACCAGGTAAGGACCTTCCCACCCAGCTCCCAGGGGTTCCTAAAGCAGTCTCTTGACAAGAACCTTCTTGCCAGGAATCAAGGTAGATCCTGCTTCCAATGAACCACTCCCAAGAGTAGAAACCCACTGAGAAGCAGACTTAATTTTCATATCCAATTCCACTTCTTCTGTTGGTTAGCAGCTGGGGTCCACTGACCCGTCTGTACCAATCTTATTGGCACGTCGAAATCCCGCTACACTTTTTCAGCAGTTTGTACCAGTTTGCTGTAGCAAACAGCAGTTTCACTCCAGTTTGCTTTTGTCAGCTTCACCATTTTGGCAACATCTCATTTCAAACCATCCATAAAAGTTGACATGAGTGGCCCATATATAACATCTTGGATATTACTATGTTTATTCCTGGTACTCCTGAGGAACTGAGCCAAACGTCCTCTGAAGGCTTTAGTTTGCAAATGACTATTTTCTTTCAACCAGTCTGGTTTGGGGCTTGTTTCTCCAACTCTGTCTTAATTGCTACCTAACCAGCTGGTAAAATTCTGTGTATCATTTCCTTACTATCATGTCAACTGGTTGATTTGCTGACTTGTTAGCATGGTAGCTAATATTTAAATGCCGTCATATGGATGCAATTTGTATATAGTCTTGGTTCATTGAAATTCAGCCCAAGTCTTTAAGCTTCCATTTTTAGGTGTGTAACTTTCCTGGACCATTTGTCTTTTTTTTTTCTGGATCTGGTGGTTGATGACAAACCTCCAGTTTCTTTTCATAATCTCCATCATCAGTTTTGTGTGTTTTCACCCTCTTAATTTTTACTGGGGCAAGTCTTGCATTGACTGCAAGGCCAATTATCTGATTACAGTACTGTCATCATCTCTTAAGCCACTACGTCTGTTAAGTGAGTATCACTTTGCAGTTCCTTGGAGTTCCCAAGGTGTCGCTGTTTGTGGTGGTTGAGGGAGTGTTGGCTGCCTTCCAACATTATTGGCATCAATGTAACACCGCCCACTGGGGGTTGGGGGGGTGTTGGCCGAAACGCGCACCGGAGGTCTTACCGATACCGTGCAGATGTGCCGTATCTCAGTTTGAAATTCTGAACAAAGCTCTTAACTGCAGACGTAGATTGCATGTTGTCGTTTCACCTGCTCCGTGAATGTAGAAATCATTTTTTTTGCTGATTTATTATATATTTCATTCTGCTCTGTATGTAATGCATTTCCCCCTTGTTCATCCATTTGATTTTCACTTTTTAAGAACTTGCATGTCCGCAGCTCCTCTTAAGGTCACTGTATCTAAACTGTGTTTAGTTCCCGACCAGATCTTTTTGATCTTACAACATATTGCTTCAACGTCACTTCTAAGCCAGTCCTCGCTAGACTTAGAGCTTCAATAGTACATTTCTTTGCCTCTTTCAATACTTTTATTAATTTCTACATAGAAGAATACAGAGTACAAGATATATAAGTCAAAAAAGGATAAAGTATTACCAAATATATTATATTTGAATCACACTTGCAATCTCATTACCCTATATTCATGTAAATAAAATTAAATCACAATATTGAAATGTGATAATTTTATTATATGCGAAAAGGAATCCAAGCCCATTACTAAGGTCGAAGCTGTTTGGTAAAGAAAGAAATAAGGAAAAAAATCCTTATCATATAGTGAAATATGTTATTAGCCAACATCTGTACTTTTAAGAGCAAAGCAAAGGTTTTGAAAATAGTTCAAAAATGGTCCCCACAATGTTTGAAAGTCTTGACTAGATTCAGAAATTGAACAACGGACCTTCTCTAAATTTAAGCATGACATAACATCATGTAACCATTGAGCATGAGTAGGCGGAATAATATCCTTCCATTTAAGCAAGAGCGCCCTCCTAGTTACAAAAGAAATAAAAGCCAAAATGTGCAAATCAGATGTCTCCAAAATAATATCTTTTCCTCCAACAATACCGAATAAGGCAGTCAAAGGGTTAAGCTTAAAATTTACTTTGAAAAGTACAGAGAAATTTTGGAATGTTTTTCAAGACTTGGGCATGTCCAAAACATATGAATTAGTGAAGCTTCTCCATTGTTACATCTATCACAATAGGGAGATATATTTGAATAAAAATGAGATAGCTTATCCTTGATCATGTGAGCCCTGTGGACCTCTTTAAATTGTAGGACGGAGTGACGGGCACATAACGATGAAGTGTTAACCAATTTAAAAATTCCATTCCAAGTTTCTTCAGAAATTGAAATCTGTAAATCTTGTTCCCAAAGATTTTTAATTTTGTCCAAAGGTGCATTTCTCATTCCCAGCAACGTGGCATAAATATTGGATATTGAACCATTATGAAAAGGTTTCAAATTAGAAATTACATCTAATTAGTTCTTATTGGGACTTTTAGGAAATATATATAACTGAGATCTCAGAAGGTTTCTAATTTGTAGATATCGAAAAAAGTGGGCTTTTGGTAAGCTGACAATTGCTCAAACGAAAAGAGACTTCCTCCAACAAACAGATCCTGGAAGCATTTAATACCCAATCTATCCCATTCTTTAAAAACTGGATTGGTCATAGAAGGTTTGCACATTTCTTTGCCAACAGTATCAAGTTTATATGCATCACTAAGTAAGCGCCTAAAATTTCAGAGAAATTTTCCTTTGCAGCTGGGATTCAATGTCTGTTTCAAAGCTTTGACCATTGTATTAGTTTTGATCTTAAGGAGTACTCTTCACTTTCAGATGTCAGAAATGTCACAACCCCGTTGTGACTATAACATCATATCATAAACCAAATACTCTCCGATATTTTAAAACTTTCCTCAGTCTCTTGTCTGACAACTCACAATCCCCTTGTGAATATAATAGCAGTCTCTGGATTTACGATCATCTATACCGTCCCCACACAGGTTATCCAACCATGAAAAATTTGCCACAACTAAATTACTGGCTCTACTCACGCTTAGACTCCCTTTACTGAAGATATTTACTCACGGACTATTGAGAACAGAGGGATGTTTTGCCGCCTAGCTGCACAATTAAAACTTCCTTTTTTGAATTGAATTGACTTTATCACTTAAATCCTTCACATACTTGGAGTAAAACTCTTTATGTTACGTCTCCATCTAAATGTGCAATTCATAGTAATTTGTAATGAATAGTATGTACAACAGGACAGTCAATATAACATAGAAATACATTTGTATCAGTGTGAATTAATCAGTTTGATGGCCTGGTGGCTGTCCCAGAGATCGTTGGTCCTGGCTTTTATGCTGCGGTACCATTTCCCTGATGGTAGCAGCTGGAACAGTTTGAAGTTGCGGTGACTAGGGTTCCCAAAGATCCTTTGGGCCCTTTTTACACACTTGTGTTTGTAAATGTCCTGAATAGTGGGAAGTTCACATCTACAGATGCGCTGGGCTGTCCTGTGATTGAGGGAAGTACAGTTCCCACACCAGTCAATGATACAGCCAGTCAGGATGCTCCCAATTGTGCCCCTATAGAAAGTTCTTAGAATTTCGGGGCCCACACCAAATGTCTTCAACCGTCCGAGGTGAAAGAGGTGCTGTTGTGGGTTTTTTTCACCACACAGCTGTTATGTACAGACTACGTGAGATCGTCAGTGATGTTTATGCTGAGGAACTTAAAGCTGTTCACCCAGATCCATTGATGACAATAGGGGTTAGCCTGTCTCCACTCCTCCTGTAATCTACAACCAGCTCCTTTGTTTTTGCGAAATTGGGATTGTTTTCTTGACACCACTGGGTCAGGGTGATGACTTCTCTGTAGGCTACCTCATTATTATTTGAGATTAGGCTGATCAGTGTAGTATCGTCAGTTTAGTGTGTGATTTTTTTCTTCAAATAATCGTCCCGTGATTGGGCACCAAATTGTTGGATCTCTTGTTTATTTTCTAATCCTTAATGTGAAGTCAAAAATGGCAAGCAGACTGAATTCTAAGATTTCAGTTTATTTTAAAGTAAAAACAAACTTACAAATACTAAGCAAACTTAATAAAGAGTTAATAAACAATGCTGAGAGGTACATTAAAAGTGAAGACAAAAGAATAAAAAACAAAGAGAAAGGTGGTGCCTCTGAAAAATGGATTACTTTTATAAATATCTTTTAGTTATATTAAGAGTAAAAGGGAGGTGAGAGCTGATATTGGACCACCGGAAATTATGCTGGGGGAGGTAGTAATGGAGGACAAAGAAATGGCAGATGAACTTCAGTCTTTACTGTAGAAACCACTTGCTATATGCCATAGGTCTGTGTCAGGGAGCAGAAGTGAGTGCCATTGCTATTACAAAGGAAAAGTGCCAGACAAACTGAAAGGCCTTAAGAGGGATAAGTTATCTGGAACAGATGAACTATATCCCAGAGTCCTGAGAGAGGTTGCTGAAGAGATAATGGATGCATTGGTTATGATCTTTCAAGAATCACTTGATTCTGGCATGGTCCCAGAGGACTGGAAAATTGCAAATGTCACTCCACTCTTTAAGGAGAGAGGAAGACAAAAGAGAGGAAATTATATGCCAGTTAGCCTACTGGTTGGTAAAGTGTTGGAGTCCATTATTAAGGATGAGGTTTTGGAGTGCCTGAGACTAATGATAAAATAAGTCAAAGTCAGCGTGGTTTCTGTAAAGAGAAAACTTGCCTGACAAATCTGTTGGAATTCTTCAAAGAACTAACAAGCAGGATGGACAGAGGAGAGGCAGTGGATGTCATTTACTTATTCAGACAGCATTTGGTAAGGTGCCTCACATAAAATCCTATGGTGTTACAGGAAAGGTAGAGGCACGGACAGAGGAATGGCTGACGAGCAGGAGGCAGTGGAAATAAAAGGGGCCTTTTCTATTTGGCTGCCAGTGACTATTAGTGTTCCTCAGGGTCAGTATTGGGACCACCACTTATCACATAGTTTGTCAATGACTTAAACAATGGAATTGATGGCTTTGTGGCAAAGTTTGCAGATGATACGAAGATAGGTGGTAGGTAGTTCTGAAGAAGCAATGCAATTACAGCAGGACAGACAAATTGGAAGAATGGGCAGGTGGAATACAGTGTTGGGAAATGTATGACAATGCATTTTGGTGAAAGGAACAATAATACAGACTATTTTCTAAGTGTTAAGAAGGTTCAAACATTAGAGGCGCAGACGGACTTAAGAGTCCTTGTGCAAAGAGATAGCAGATATTTGTAGTAAGCACAGGGTTGTGATTTTGGGAGATTTTAATTTTCAAAACATAGACTGGGAAGCCCATACTGTAAAAGGGATGGATGGTTTGAAGTTTGTAAAATGTGTGCAGGATAGTTTTTTGCAGTAATACATAAAGATACCAACTAGAGAATGGGCAGTGTTGGATCTCCTATTAGGGAATGAGATAGGTCAGGTGACGGAGGTATGTGTTGGGGAGCACCGGGTCCGGTGATCACAATGCCATTAGTTTCAATATAATTCTGGAGAAGGATAGGTCTAGACCCAGGGTTGAGATTTTTGATTGGAGAAAGGCTAACTTTGAGGAGATGCGAAAGAATTTAGAAGGAGTGGATTGGGACAATTTGTTTTATGGGAAGGATGTAATAGACAAATGGAGGTCATTTAAAGGTGAAATTTTGAGGGTACAGAAGCTTTATGTTCCTGTTAGGTTGAAAGGAAAGATTAAAAGTTTGAGAGAGCCATGGTTTTCAAGGGATATTGGAAACTTGGTTCAGAAGAGAGCTATCTACAATAAATATAGGCAGCATGGAGTAAATGAGGTGCTCGAGGAATATAAAGAATGTAAAAAGAATCTTAAAGAAATTAGAAAAGCTAAAAGAAGATACAAGGTTGCTTTGGCAAGTAAGGTGAAAAATTCAAAGGGTTTCTACAGTTATATTAATAGCAAAAGGATAGTGAGGGATAAAATTGGTCCCTTAGAGAATCAGAGTGGACAGCTATGTGTGAAACCAAAAGAGATGGGGGAGATTTTAAACAATTTCTTTTCTTCGATATTCACTAAGGAGAAGGATATTGAATTGTGTGAGGTAAGGGCAACAAGTAGGATAGTTATGGAAGCTATGATGATTAAAGAAGAGGAAGTACTGGAGCTTTTAAGGAATATAAAAGTGGATAAATCTCCGGGTCCTTACAGGATATTCCAGTAGAACAGAGCAATCTAGGAATAGTGGTACATAGTTCCCTGAAAGTGGAATCTCATGTGGATAGGGTGGTGAAGAAAACATTTGGTATGCTGGCCTTTATAAATCAGAGCATTGAGTATAGGAGTTGGGATGTAATGTTAAAATTGTACAAGGCATTGGTGAGGCCAAATTTGGAGTATTGTGTACAGTTCTGGTCACCGAATTATAGGAAAGATGTCAGCAAAGTAGAGAGAGTACAGAGAAGATTTACTATAATGTTACCTGGGTTTCAGCACCTAAGTTACAGAGAAAGATTGAACAAGTTAGGTCTTTATGCTTTGGAGCGTAGAAGGTTGAGGGGGGACTTGATAGAGGTATTTAAAATTATGAGGGGGATAGATAGAGTTGATGTGGATAGGCTTTTTCCATTGAGAGTAGGGCAGATTCAAACAAGTGGACATGAGTTGAGAGTTAGGGGGCAAAAGTTTAGGGGTAACACGAGGGGGAACTTCTTTACTCAGAGAGTGGTAGCTGTATGGAACGAGCTTCCAGTAGAAGTGGTAGAGGCAGGTTCGGTATTGTCATTTAAAGTAAAATTGGATAGGTATATGGACAGGAAAGGAATTGGGGGTTATTGGCTGAGTGCAGATCGGTGGGACTAAGTGAGAGTAAGTGTTTGGCACGGACTAGAAGGGCCGAGATGGTCTGTTTCCGTGCTGAAATTGTTATATGGTTAAGACTCCCAGAAAGTTAATGTATATGTGTAATGTATTTGTGATATGGTGCAACTCAAACTACCTGCGTCTCAATATCACCAAGACCAAGGAGATGGTGGTGGACTTTAGGAGATCTAGGCCTCATATGGAGCCAGTGATCATTAATGGAGAATGTGTGGAGCAGGTTAAGACCTACAAGTATCTGGGAGTACAGTTAGACGAGAAGCTAGACTGGACTGCCAACACAGATGCCTTGTGCAGGAAGGCACAGAGTCGACTGTACTTCCTAAGAAGGTTGGCGTCATTCAATGTCTGTAGTGAGATGCTGAAGATGTTCTATAGGTCAGTTGTGGAGAGCGCCCTCTTCTTTGTGGTGGCGTGTTGGGGAGGAAGCATTAAGAAGAGGGACGCCTCACATCTTAATAAGCTGGTAAGGAAGGCGGGCTCTGTCGTGGGCAAAGTACTGGAGAGTTTAACATCGGTAGCTGAGCGAAGGGCGCTGAGTAGGCTACGGTCAATTATGGAAAACTCTGAACATCCTCTACATAGCACCATCCAGAGACAGAGAAGCAGTTTCAGCGACAGGTTACTATCGATGCAATGCTCCTCAGACAGGATGAAGAGGTCAATACTCCCCAATGCCATTAGGCTTTACAATTCAACCGCCAGGACTTAAGAACTTTTTAAAAGCTATTATTAATGCTTTTTGAGATAGGGATTTAGATGCATATCATATTTTTTTTACTGAGTTAAGTATTGTATGTTATTAGTTTTGCTACAACAAGTGTATGGGACATTGGAAAAAAAAGTTGAATTTCCCCATGGGGATGAATAAAGTATCTATCTATCTATCTATAGGTTGAGTCTGTGGTAAAGACGGCAAATGCAATGTTGGCATTTATTTCAAGGGGGATAGAATATAAAAGCAAGGAGATAATGCTGAGCCTTTATAAGACACTAGTAGGCCACACTGAGAGCGCTGTCAACAGTTTTGGGTCCTGTATCAGAAAAGATGTGTTGTCATTACAGAGAGCCTGAAGAAGGTTCACAGGATAATTCTGGGAATTAAGGGGTTAACATATGAGGAGTGTTTGGCAGCTTTGGGCCTGGACTCACTGGAATTTAAGAATACAAGGAGATCTCATTGAAATGTACTGAATGTTGAAAGGACTAGATATGGTGGATGTGGAGAGGATGTTTCCATGGTGGGGTATCCAGAACTAGAGGGCACAGTGTCAAAATGGAGGTGTGACCTTTTAGAACAAAGGTAAGGAGGAATTTTTTTAGCCAAAGGGTAGTGAATCTGTGGACTGTTCTGCCACAGACTGCGGTGGAGGCCAAGCCCTTCAGTGTATTTGAGGTGGAAGTTGATTGTTTCCTGATTGGTCAGGGCATCAAAGGATATGGGTGTGAAGGCAGGTGTTTGGGGTTGAGTGGGGTACAAAAACAGTCATGATGGAATGGCGGAGTAGACTTGATGGGCCAAGTGGTCTAATCAGCTCCTATGTCTTTCACATCACAGAAGGGCCACACTCCAAATAGAAGTAATACTGCCCTTCTCCCTTTCATGTTCGATCAATGATTTCACCATCAGAGTAATTAGAAAGTCTCCAGGATCAGCCATGTAATATCATGTGCTCTTTGACCAGAACTTGAAATAATACTAGCGGAGAGAGACAAAGTGAGCCACATCACAGATTGAAGACGGGCAGGAATGGACCATTCTAATACAGACAGAAAAACAGAGAACTGGATAGTCTGTCTGGTCCCTGATCTGTCCTCAGTTAGAAGATCAGGAGTTGTTCCTCCAACTTGGGTTGAACCTCACTATAACAGTGTGATGTCAGACATCACCATCAAGACTAAAATGATCTCATCTGAAATGCTGTCCTTCACCCAGTGATGTCTTTTGTAAATCATTTTACAAGTTGGAAATGACAAAGAATCTGTACAGGAATCTCAAACACAACAGCACATCAGTTCTAATGTCTCTGTCAGGTATTTATGGAGTGACCAGATATTTCCTTTGTAACATAGATATATCTGTTCTTGATCCTAGGAGATGAAGATGTATCACAGTGAAATCCACTGGAACCGGGTTGCTGAGAACACACTAGCATTTGTTGATCTGTCTGCAGGAAGCGATTCATTCTGTCATCCAAAGTGACGAGATGACAGAAATTTCACAGTAGTGATAGGCCATTCACTTGCTCTGTGTGTAGGAAGAGATTCACTCACTCGATCGATCCACAGATACACCAGTGAGTTGACAAGGGAGAGAGACTGTTCAATGTGTGGGAAGAGATTCACTCGATAATCTGGATCAGCTGACCATTGACTGAGATTCCACTGTGGAGATGTTGCTCATCTGTTCAGACTGTGGGAAGTGATTCACACTGATACTCATCCACAGACAGATATCAGCGAATACACACAAGAGAGAGGCCAATCACCAATTCCTACAGACGCAACAGTTGGTTCACAGTGGGGCAATGATGTTCACCTGCTCAGACTGTGGGAAGGGATTCACTCAGTCATCACAACTGAAGGTACATCAGCGAGTTCACACGGGGGAGAGGCCGTTCACCTGCTCAGATTGTGGGAAAGGATTCACACACTTATCCAGCCTACTGGCACACCAGCGCGTTCACACTGGGGAGAAACCATTCACCTGCTCGGACTGTGGAAAGGGATTCACTCGATCATCTCTACTGAAGCTGCATCAGCATGTTCACACTGGAGAGAGACCATTCATCTGCTCAGACTGTGGGAAAGGATTCACTCGATCATCCTACCTACTGACACACCAGTCAGTTCACACCGGAGAGAGGCCATTCACCTGCTCAGACTGTGGGAAGGGATTCATTCAGTCATCCCAACTGAAGGTACATCAGCGAGTTCACATTGGGGAGAAGCCGTTCACCTGCTCAGACTGTGGGAAGGGATTCATTTACCAATCTTACCTGAAACAACATCAGCGAGTTCACACTGGAGAGAGGCCATTCATCTGCTCTGAATGTGGGAAGGGATTTTCTCAGTCATGTAACCTTTTGACACACTACCGAGTTCACACTGGGGAGAGGCCATTCATCTGCTCTGAATGTGGGAAGGGATTCAGTCACTCATCCCACCTTCGGAAGCATTGCCGAGTTCACACTGGGGAGAAAGCTTAAGTAAGTTGTATGCTGGATATTTTACCATCACAGTTACCAAATCCAAAGGCAAGTACACGTGACTGGTGTCGAACTCTGCAGTTATTGTTACTGCTAACCACACCCAGTTCTGCACCTTGGTACTGGGACTGGGAGGAGTTTCTATTGCTGATGTTCACATTTAATGGGACTACTGGAGTTTAATATTCTGGATCTGTGATAAATAAATCAGTTTTATTTTAAACTCTGTCTCAGGTACTCAGTGAACCTACAACATATCCAACATTAGAGAGTCAACTGCCTAGCTGGTTCTTGCCAGTATTTCTGTTCCATGTCACTCCTTTTAAGTCCTTCTCTGCGATTCATCTCTTACTTTCCCTGTGGTGATGGGTTCCAAACAGTCAGCACTCTGTGAGTGAAGAGGTTTCCCTTGAATTTCCTGCATGACTTTCTGCAGACTAAAGAAGATGAGCTGACTGCAGTTATGTCTGAAACGTTTTGTCCCTCAAACCTCTGGGCCGAGGATGAATGACATTGTCAGTTAAGCACCTTATTTCCATGTAATGGGTCTGTAGTGTTCTCGGACAGGTGTAAAAGAACTCTGAACTAAACACCGAGGTAAACCGTAGTCAATGAAGACAGGATCGCAGTAAGATTAACCGTTTATTGTTCACTCTTCCACATTAACGTATGGTGAAAAGGCGTTGCTTCACTGATGTTTCTAGTGCGTAGAAAGAAAACTTTTCTCACGCTGATCCTGCACATGTGAACCCCCTCCTTCCCGTTTCTCCAAACCGGTATTTTCCCACAAGACGCGGCGAAACCGGGTGTGACGTCATCACATGCCGCGATATATCACAGACAACGAATTTACTTTAAACAATCTTAACTTTAACTAGAAAACGATAACAAACGAATTACTAAAGCGAAAATATAATAAACTAAACAAATGCCATAAAGGCAACACACTCCCCACCTGACCTTCGTAGGGTCACAATGAACATAATACAAAACTTCAGTCTCTAAATCAGTCCTTAGGTAGAAGTAGAATGACTTCTGTAACTGGCCTTTGGTAAATTTTCACATCACCTTGGTCAGAAGTTTTCAACTCAACCTTCCTGACATGTCCATCCCTACTAGGGAATGTGGCAGTGATTCTGGCCATTGGCCAGCTGTTGCGGGCGATTTGCTTGTCCCTGAGCAGGACTAAATCTCCAACTTGAAGATTCCTGCAGGGTTCTGTCCACTTTTGTCTGTGTTGCAACAAAGGTAGATATTCATATCTCCAACAAGACCAGAACTGATTTGCCAGAGCCTGGACCTGTCTCCATTGCTTTGTGTACAAATCCTTATCAGAGAAGTCCCCTGGTGGAGGGGGAGCTCCTGCCTTCTGCATAAGGAGCATTGATGGCGAGAGTATGAAGGGGTTTTCCGGGTCAGAAGACACAGGTAGGAGTGGTCGTGCATTTATAATGGCTGTGACCTCTGCCATTAGTGTGCACAGTACCTCGTGGGTCAATGGGGTGCGTTGCTGCGAAACATTGAAACAAGAATTCTTCTGGCGATACCAATCATCCGCTCCCATGTGAGAGGCGTGTGGTATGTTGAACTCCCAGTTGCATCCCTACCTCAGTACTTTTGCACCGTTTTGTCCATCCCCAGCTCCTTTGATGCTCCAACAAAGTTCATGCCGCAATCAGACCTTAACTGTTTTGCAGGGCCTCGTAGCGCAAAGAAGCGCCTGAGAGCATTAATGCAGCTGGATGTATCCAAAGATTAGATTACCTCAAGGTGTACCGCTTTTGAACTCATGCAGCTAAACATGATGGCCCACCGCTTGCTCTCTGCTTGTCCTCCTCTGGTGCGTCTTGTAGTGATAGTCCAGGGACCAAATACGTCGAGCCCCACATATGTAAAAGGAGGGCAGGCTTCGAGGCATTCTGGTGGGAGGTCTGCCATACATTGAGCTTCCAACTTGCCTCGCAGTTTCCTGCAGGTTACACATTTATGAAGTACTGAATTGATCAGTGTTTTACCTCCCAAGATCCACAGTCCCACTGCCCTTATTGCTCCTTCCGTCAGGTGACGGCCCTGATGCTTTACCTGTTCATGGTGATGGCGAGTGAGCAGTAAGGACACATGGCTGTCTTTGGGCAGGATTACTGGGCTCTTTTCTGCAGCTGGAAGTTGGGAGTGTATTAACCGGCCTCCAATGCAGATGATATCGTTCTTCAGGATCGGGTTGAATTTCCTCAAAGGGCTGTCCTTTGGTATTGGTTTATTAGCTTGGAGAGCTGAAAACTCCCCTGCAAAATCTGCTCTTTGAGTTGCTTTAAAGATAACGTCCTTTGCCTGGGCCAATTCGTCCGCAGTGCGAAGGAAGTTACATTTGTGCCATAAGAAACGGAGGAAATTGCGATGGTCCTCCTGTACTAAGAAGCAATGGGATATCTGCTGGATGTCCGCTAAGATTGTGACCACCTCCTTCCGGAAACGCAGCAGGACCCCGAGAAGGGTATTGTTAAGGTCGGGGCCTGTAAGGAGCACGTCATTAAGGGAGATACTAGCGCACTGAGCACTAGAGTCAAAGACCACCCTGATCTAATTGGGCTTTTGTGGGTGGTAAACCCCAAACGTTGGGAGGTACCAGCACTCCTCGCCTTCCCTCAGTGGTGGTGCTACTTCAGCATGTCCATTAGCGAAGATCTTCTCCATAAATGCTACGTATTGTTGCTGCATCTCAGGTTTCCTTTTCAGGGTTTTTTGCAAGGACGTGAACCGCTTGACTGCCTGCGCTTTGTTGTTTGGCAAGCACTGGCGTAGTTCTCTGAAAGGTAGTGGGGCAACCCAATTATTTGCTTCATCTCTGAAGACCTTGGTGTCCATTAGTTTTAAGAAAATGGCGTCTTGAGCTGATGGAGCAAGTTTATTATCATGCTCAGTTTGAGCGAAGACTGACTGACCCAGCGTCTTGTCGGTTACTTTACATTTGTTAAAGCCTTGTCGTGCTTCCTTTATACACATGAAACTTGTGCAGGGTTGAAAAATTGAATGGCGGCCACTCTCTAGCACATTGGTCTTGAGTGTGTTAACTGTCGGTTTGTGTACATTGCCAAGGCACACCTCTCCTATCACCACCCAGCCCAGATCCAGGCGTTGCGCAAAGGGGGCGTCGTGTGGTCCATTGACCTGCTGCCTAACCTTGTGCACCTGGAGAACGTCTCTT
Organism: Hemitrygon akajei; assembly: GCF_048418815.1. Classification (NCBI taxonomy): domain Eukaryota; kingdom Metazoa; phylum Chordata; class Chondrichthyes; order Myliobatiformes; family Dasyatidae; genus Hemitrygon; species Hemitrygon akajei. Next base: position 41,194,929 of record NC_133154.1, read on the forward strand.
CCTAATAGCAGGAGTATTTCTGCTTTTGGATCCAGTTCTGGGATGTGCTTGGCAATGTGGTGGAGATGTGGCTGGTGTAGCACTGCACTTGGCGTCAGGATCTCAGTGCGGTTATTCAAAATTTCATTGCACTCTAAAGAGTGGAGGGAGACAGATGACAACTTTACCATCCATGGACTCGAGCTGGAAGCCTTCTGCCTTCCTTTCATAAGTTTCCACGCTGCCTGAGTAAGTATGGGAACTGATTACTCTCAATGTTGAACAAGTCACAGAACTCTGGTCTGACTAGTGAGCGATTGCTCTGATCGTCCAGAATTACATAGGCTTTGATGGCCTTGTCTTTGGTTCCCTTAGGGTACACCTTAGTGAGGCAGATCTTTGAACAAGAACGGCTTAACTGAGCTTGACCGCAAACTTCTGTGCAGCTCGAGCTGACAACAGTTGTCCTGGAGTGAGCCTCTCCCTCCCCGCCGTCCTGTTGTGAGGGTGAAGGAGCTTCGTCGGTTTGCGGTAACGGGCCGGGATGCATGGCCCCATCATGATTAGTGCTATTACATTCCGGGCACTTCACGGAGATCGTACACTCTCTAGCAAGGTGAGAGGTAGAGGAACAGCATTTAAAACATTTTTTTCTCCTTGAGCAGGGCCATCCTCTCTTCAAGGGGTTTTTTCCTAAACGTTCTGCATTTTTTGAGGGGGTGGGGTTTGTTATGCAATGGACAATTCTCGCTAGGGTCATTGTTAGTTGTAAAGGCTTCAGTCTTAAGCACTGAGACAGGTTTATTAATGTTGAAATTATTTGAAGTGGATTTAACTGGCTTGGTGTAAATTGTACTGCTACCTAGACTCATGAAGCTAGGGTCATTTCGCTTCTTCGCCTCCTTGCACACAAACCTAATGAAATACTCAAAGGGAGGAAATCGACCGTTCTCTTCCTTGTACTCTGAGCCAACAGACACCCACTTTTCCTGCAGCCCAAATGGAAGTTTGTCCACGATTTGTCTAATCCCGTATGAAGTATAATAGACCAGTTAAATAGCCATTTTCTTTGGCGCCTTGAATCTCCATGAGTAAATCTCCGAGCTCTCTTAACTTAGTGTGGTCCTTGGCTGACACCTTAGGAAAATTTTCCAGACGTTGGAATAGTGCCGATTCAATAATTTCAGGGGCCGCATAGCACTCCCGAAGTCTCTCCCATGCTTTGCGTAAGGCTAGCTTGGGGTTGTTAATGTACACTGAACGTATGCCTCTCACCTGTTCGCATGATTCTTTTCCCAGCCATTTCGCCATAAGATCCAACTCTTGGGTTGCTCCGAGCTGGACTCCGTGGATAGCGTTGGCGAATGTGGAGTACCATGCACGGTAATTTTCAGGTTTATCGTCGAACTGGTATAGTCCTGAAGTGACGAGATCTCGTCGTGCTAAATACTGTGCCATGGGTTCAACTGCAAGTGGCATGCTGGCTGGGGGGCTATGTCGGCGGGTATATGACTGAGGGTGTACATCTGTTATGGAATTTGCTGTTCTGAATTCAGCCTTTGCCTCTCTTCTCGCTAAATCTGGTAAGTTTGGTGTTGAGAAGTATTTGTCATCAGCCCTTTCATTCTTGAATTCATCGCGGAGTTGCAAGGGTAAATTGTCTTCCTCGGATGGATGTGATGCAATTGGGCCTCTCTGAGACTCCTCATGAAATGGGACGTTAGCATATAAGTATGGAGAGGAAGAACGAATCTTCAAGTCTATTTGAGATCGGACATAGTCGCTTGTGCGTTCCAATCTGATCTTTTCTGAAGTAGATTTTACGTCAACCAGATCATGCATTTCTTCAGCATTTTCTATTAACTCTGCTTCCACCCTGGCAGCTTCTGCTTCTCGGTGTAGCGTCAGCACTTCTAACTCTGACTCTATCCTTACCTTTTCCAACTGGTTTTTGGCTTCTCTGGCAGCCGCTTCCATTTGGTTTTCAGCTTCTCTGGCAGCCGCTTCCATTTTCAATTTTGCTTCTTGTTCGGAGTAGAACGCTCGCACCTTGGCACCTTAGCTCTTGCATGGGCAGCCTTACTTGTTGATGCCCTACTGCCCCTGTCGCTGGATGGCAACAACTTGATGCTGGATCGAGTTGTCATTGCAGCACTTGAAACACCTGGTAATGCCGCCTTTTCACTGTAGTGTTCTCACACAGGTGTAAAAGAACTCTGAACTAAACACCGAGGTAAACCATAGTCAATGAAGACAGGATCACAGTAAGATTAACCGTTTACTGTTCACTCTTCCACATTAACGTATGGTGAAAAGGCGTTGCTTCACTGATGTTTCTAGTGCGTAGAAAGAAAACTTTTCTTGCGCTGATCCTGCACATGTGAACCCCCTCCTTCCCGTTTCTCCAAACCGGTATTTTCCCACAAGACGCGGCGAAACCGGGTGTGACGTCATCGCATGCCGCGATATATCACAGACAACGAATTTACATTAAACAATCTTAACTTTAACTAGAAAACGATAACAAACGAATTACTAAAGCCATAAAGGCAACTGCTTCCAAATGGCAGTGTCCCACACAGCAGGGTTGTTAGAATACACGACTATTCTCTAAAGTCTGAAAACAGAACGTAGAACAGTAATTTGGATATTCAGTGAAACAGGATGAGAAACCAGAGACAGGTCAGCACAGGGCAGAGTTTCAGTCTCTGGATAGTGGAAGGTGTAAGAGGAAGTGATGAGGAGCAGGGGAACAGTGGGGGAGGAGGGATGGCAATGGATGATAGAGTGGCAGCATTTGAAAGCTAATTGACAGAGAGAAAAAAAACGATTGATTGACTGTTGACACACAATACCTGTTGACATTGAGAGGCTTGTTCTGTTAAACTGACTACTGAGTTCTCATAAAAACATTGACCTGATTGCTGCCATTTGGCAGAGGAAAGGCAATGCTTTAAATGCTTTCAGTGGCTCTGTTCTTACCCAGAAATCTAGATAGATATTGCACCAAGGAAAACCCTGACCAGTCTTTGGGATGAACCCTGCTCATGTCTCAAGAAAGGATCTTGGACTCCCCCCATCTCTGAGGCACCCCTCAGAGATATGTCTCTGGCATATCTCTGTGATTCCCTCTCTGTGTCTCTGGGATGACCCTCTACTGTCCACATCCCTGTAACCTCCACACCAACTACCCTCTTCGTCCTCTCCCACACCCATCCTTGGAATGACCCTCCCTGTCTCTCTGGGTTATCCTTCCACTGCTCTACATCCCTGACTCTGAGACGTCCCCTTTCCTCAACACTCCACATCAGTCTTTGGAAGATCACTTTCTCACCTCCAACACCTATCAGGGACACTCAATTCCCTCTCCTGAACCTGTGTCTGTGACGACCCAGTCATTACTTTCTTTCCAACCCAGTCAGTGTGTCACCCATTTCATCCGGCTCTATGGGCACCTTCCCCCATTCCAGCTAGCCAACAACCCCTTCTCCAAATGCACCATTCCCCAAACCCCATCTCCTGGACACAACCTTACCCTACTTGCATTTCTCTGAAATGTCTCTGCCCCCGCCCTCTCATTCAGTCTCCGGGATTCTCCCCCCTCTATCCATCTGGTGTCAGGGACAAATCCTTTCCTCTTCATTGCAACCCCCTCATTTGGTACGGTATCCTATCTCCTAACCCATCAACTGAGACACTTCCAACACCATCAGCAACCCCCCCCCCCCATCTCTGTAAAACTCCCTTTTACACTCCTTCAACCCCTTTACCCCCCTCCTGCTACCTGGGATGCCAACTCTGCGTCCTGCCTGTCTCCAGGACGTCCTCCAAGTCTCTGGTATACCCTCTCCTCACTCTCCAGGGATTTCACTTCCACCCTCCTGTTTCTCTGTCTCTCCCTACTCCCATCTCTGGGTTGTCCCTTTTCTGACTTCCCCCCAACCCCATCTGCTAATCTCTGCGTGACACCCTTTCCACCACTGCCCATCCCCAATGTCCCTTCAGTCACCCCCTTCCCCATCTCTTACTGCCTCCACACTGCTATATGCATACATGAATGCATTCCCCAAATGTTGACACTCATTCTTAATCAATCATAAATTGCCACAAATGTATTTGGCAACATATACACAGAAACACACACAGACATATGCGTACACTGATGTTGGTGCAGCCGCACACAGAATCTCTCTCAAATCTGAAGGCATTTCTTTCCTCAGGGCCAGTTGACTAAGGAAACTTTTCTGAACACATTTGACAATCTTTATCTCATTCAGCCCAATTAATTTGAGTGAAGTTATAATCACCAACGATCACAACCTAGTTTCCTAGAACTGACTCTGATAGCTGATTGTTTCCTGCCATTTCAATGCTAATCCATTTCTCAAATGTTGTGAAAGGACCTGCCTCTGCCATCACCTCAGGCACTGTGAGGGAAAAATATCTTCCTCAGATCCCTCTAAACTACAGGCCCCTCTGCTTAAATCTATGCTCCCAGTTATAGAAACCTCTGTACCAGGTACGTGGTCTACATGGGCTTCAGTAAGGCCTTTGATAAAGCTCAGTCAGCATGATGGGCTGCTGTAGAAAGTCAGATCACATGGGATCCAGGGAGAGCTGGCTAATTGGATGTACAGTTGGCTTGACCGTATGAATCAGAAAGTGATGTTGGTAGGCTGTTTTTCAGACTCAAGACCCATGACTGGTGGTGCTCCCCAGTGGGTCAGTGGTAGGCCCATTGCTGATTGTCATCTACATCAATAATTTAGATGAGATTGTACAAGGTTTGTTGGTAAGTTTGCAGCAAGTAAGTTGAAACAATTACTTTTGTTTGAAAAGGTGTAAGTATAAACATCAGCTCTGCCTTTCCCCACTCCCCATTCATCCCCACCACCACAACTACTCACTCCATTGGACGTATCCAATCCCTGCTGTAGTGCTCCAGGACTCTAATTTCCACAGTTTGTGTTTTGCTGCTAATGACTGAACCCAGAGATTTACAGAGTGGGTGAAGAGGCGGCCCAATGACAGTTCCTGTGCTCAAAGCCACTGGGACATCCTATCACTGAGCAGATTTTGTCTTCTCATTCTCTGTCTGTCACTTGGCAAGTTCATTGCTTACAGGAAATCACAGAATCAGAGAAAGGACCCGACAGAGGGTTCCCCATTCTGCCTCAGTCTGGTGATGGGGAAAGGCTCCCACTCCCAGAGAGTGATGTGGGAATCCTTCGTGGAAATGCGGAATGCAAAGTTGGACAAAATTCTGAACAAACACGAGGAAATCTGCAGATGCTGGAAATTCAAACAACACACACAAAATGCTGGTGGAACACAGCAGGCCAAGCAGCATCTATAGGGAGAAGCGCTGTCGACGTTTCGGGCCGAGAACCTTCGTCAGGACTAACCGAAAGGGAAGATAGTTAAGAGATTTGAAAGTAGTGGGGGGAGGGGGAAATGCGAAATGATAGGAGAAGACCGGAGGGGGTGGGATGAAGCTAAGATCTGAAAAGGTGATTGGTGAAAGAGCTGGAGAAGGGAAAGGATCATGGGACGTGAGGCCTCGGGAGAAAGTGGGGGGGGGGGGGGACACCAGAGGGAGATGAAGAACAGGCAGAGTGATGGGCAGAGAGAAAAAAACAAACAACTAAATATATCAGGGATGGGGTAAGAAGGGGAGGAGGGGCATTAACGGAAGTTAGAGAAGTCAATGTTCATGCCATCAGGTTGGAGACTACCCAGCCAGTATATAAGGTGTTGTTTCTCCAACCTGAGTTTGGATTCATTTTGACAATAGAGGAGGACATGGATAGACATATCAGAATGGGAATGGGACGTGGAATTAAAATGTGTGGCCACTGGGAGATCCTGCTTTTTCTGGCGGACCGAGCATAGGTGTTCAGCGAAACGGTCTCCCAGTCTGCATCGAGTCTCACCAATATATAAAAGGCCACACTGGGAGGACCGGATGCAGTATACCACACCAGCCGATTCACAGGTGAAGTGTCGCCTCACCTGGAAGGACTGTCTGGGGCCCTGAATGGTGGTGAGGGAGGAAGTGTAAGGGCAGGTGTAGCACTTGTTCCGTTTACAAGGATAAGTGCCAGGAGGGAGATTGGTGGGAAGGGATGGGGGGGACAAGTGGACAAGGGAGTCGCGTAGGGAACGATCCCTGCGAAAAGCAGAAAGAGGGGGCGAGGGAAAAATGTGCTTGGTAGTGGGATCCCGTTGGAGGTGGCGGAAGTTACGGAGAATTATACGTTGGACCTGGAGGCTGGTGGGGTGGTAGGTAAGGACAAGGGGAACCCTATCCCGAGTGGGGTGGCGGGTGGATGGGGTGAGGGCAGATGTGCGGGAAATGGGAGAGATGTGTTTGAGAGCAGAGTTGATGGTGGACAAAAGGAAGCCCCTTTGTTTAAAAAAGAAAGACATCTCCTTCGTTCTGGAATGAAAAGCCTCATCCTGAGAGCAGATGTGGCAGAAATGGAGGAATTGTGAGAAGGGGATAGCATTTTTGCAAGATTCAGGGTGGGAAGAGGAATAGTCCAGGTAGCTGTGAGAGTCTGTAGGCTTATAGTAGATATCAGTAGATAGGCCGTCTCCAGAGATGGAGTCAGAAAGATCAAGAAAGGGGAGGGAGGTGTCGGAAATGGACCAGGTAAATTTGAGGGCAGGGTGAAAGTTGGAGGCAAAGTTAATGAAGTCGACGAACTCAGCATGTGTGCAGGAGGCAGCACCAATGCAGTCGTCAATGTAGTGAAGGAAAAGAGGGGGATGGATACCATATAGACTTGGAACATGGACTGTTCCACAAAGCCAACAAAAAGGCAGGCATAACTGGGACCCATACGGGTGCCCATGGCTACACCCTTGGTTTGGAGGAAGTGGGAGGAGCCAAAGGAGAAATTATTGAGAGTAAGAACTAATTCCGCTAGACGGAGGAGAGTGGTGGTAGAGGGGAATTGGTTAGGTCTGGAATCAAAAAGCGAAGAGCTTCGAGACCATCTCGGTGGGGGATGGAGGTATATAGGGACTGGATGTCCATGGTGAAAATAAGACGGTGGGGGCCAGGGAACTTAAAATCATTGAAAAAATTCAAAGCATGAGAAGTGTCACGAACATAGGTGGGAAGAGATTGAACAAGGGGGGGATAAGACAGTGTCAAGGTATGCAGAAATGAGTTCAGTGGGGCAGGAGCAAGCTGAGACAATAGGTCTACCTGGACAGGCAGGTTTGTGGATCTTGGGTAGGAGGTAGAAACGGGAAGTGTGGGGTGTGGGAACTATGAGGTTGGTGGCAGTGAAATTCTGAAAGAAGTTCTGGAGATTGATTATGGTAACAAACCATCCTGAACGGAAATTACCTTGGCGGGTTTAATAACATTAGTCAGATCTGAACAGTACAGCACGATACAGGCCCTTCGGCCTCACAATGTGGTACCGACTTCTAACCTCTGAGATCTATCTAAATGTTCCCTCCCACGTTGCCCTCTAAAAGCATTTTTCAGAAAGCATCTACCTATCTAAGAGTCTCTTAAATGTTTGTAGCCCCCGGTAAGCCTCAGGCTTGCTCAGCTCGCTTCCGTCTAGGGGGAGCGGCCATCAGCCCCGCCAAACTGGGTAATCAGACATTAATACTTTTTAATTATTTTTCCACTACATAGTTTGCTTTAACTATTTAATAGACGTATATATATATACTTACTGTAATTCAGTTTTTTCTCTATATTTATTATTTATCATGTATTTTATTATACTGCTGCAGTAAAGTTAACAAACTCCAGAGCTGATATGTTATTTGTTAAGCGGGGTGCCATGCGCAATCCTAATTTAATGAAAAACGGACGTGGGAGCACGGAGCATGGAGGAACATCTGGAAATCTTCAGGAAGGCCCTCTTCGTTGCTGTTGCTGCTGTGAGGTCTGGGTCTCTGCTGAGAAGAACAGGCCCCCAGTCCTCGGGGTCACGTTGCTGGTGGCCGTTGGCGGGGGCGTCTTAATACGCTCGGCAGAGGATGGTGCTCGGAGAAGCTGGGGCGGAGGGGATGGTCAGAGGCTCGGAGGTTCGACTGATTCGGAGTCCGCTGCGGTCATGTTGCTTTCAGTGTGTGCTGCGTCTGCGTGACTGACTCGGGCGGCAGTGTGGAAGTCCATAGCGGGGGTATTCCCTTCTGCCGCCGGCATGAGATGACGAGTCTATCAGGACCCCGAGTACTTGTGGAAACTGTGTGGTGGTTTCTTTCGAACTTATAATCTTTTAACATCTTTGGACTATTTTTACCGTGCCCATGGTCTGTTTTTTTTTATCAAATTATGGTATTGTTTGCACTGTTGTAACTATGTGGTTTTGTGCAGGTCTTGTAGCTTTAGTTTTTGGTCTTGTTTTGTCTGGTGGGTTTGGAACTCCTTTCCAGGGAATGCGCTAAGATGGTAGCACGATATTAATACTCTGCAGCCTCTCCAGACTCTGGATTGGGGATTGCCAAACGTTATAACCATATAACAATCACAGCACGGAAACAGGCCATTCCGGCCCTCCTAGTCTGTGCCGAACTCTTAATCTCACCTAGTCCCACCTACCCGCACTCAGCCCATAACCCTCCACTCCTTTCCTGTCCATATACCTATCCAATTTTACCTTAAATGACACAACTGAACTGGCCTCCACTACTTCTACAGGAAACTCATTCCACACAGCTATCACTCTCTGAGTAAAGAAATACCCCCTCGTGTTTCCCTTAAACTTTTGCCCCCTAACTCTCAAATCATGTCCTGTCGTTTGAATCTCCCCTACTCTCAATGGAAACAGCCTATTCACGTCAACTCTATCTATCCCTCTCAACATTTTAAATACCTCGATCAAATCCCCCCTCAACCTTCTACGCTCCAATGAATAGAGACCTAACTTGTTCAACCTTTCTCTGTAACTTAAGTGCTGAAACCCAGGTAACATCCTAGTAAATCGTCTCTGCACTCTCTCTAATTTATTGATATCTTTCCTATAATTCGGTGACCAGAACTGTACACAATATTCCAAATTTGGCCTTACCAATGCCTTGTACAATTTTAACATTACATCCCAACTTCTGTACTCAATGCTCTGATTTATAAAGGCCAGCGTTCCAAAAGCCTTCTTCACCACCCTATCTACATGAGACTCCACCTTCAGGGAACTATGCACTGTTATTCCTAGATCTCTCTGTTCCACTGCATTCCTCAATGCCCTACCATTTACCCTGTATGTTCTATTTGGATTATTCCTGCCAAAATGTAGAACCTCACACTTCTCAGCATTAAACTCCATCTGCCAACGTTCAGCCCATTCTTCTAACCGGCATAAATCTCCCTGCAAGCTTTGAAAACCCACCTCATTATCCACAACACCTCCTACCTTAGTATCATCAGCATACTTACTAATCCAATTTACCACCCCATCATCCAGATCATTTATGTATATTACAAACATAAATGGATTTTCTGGTGTAGTCTATTTTGTCATGTTCTTTGTTGATATCATTCTGGATGAACATTGTCTCATTTTTTAATTGTATTGCATTTGTGGTTTTTAAATTACAATAAACTGAATCTTATCTGATCTGATCTGACATAGACTGGTGATATTAAGTTGGTTCTGACTGTCTGAATGGAGAAGCGTATGTAAACATCACGATGTGTTTGCACCTCCTGGCCAGTTGGGGTGCAGCAGAGGGAGTAATGTTGTTACCATGGCAAAAACCTATATATTACACTGTGGTTTACACAGAGGCCCTCTGGCCTCTTACCTCTTCTCACCTGCCTATCACCTTCCCCCTGGTGCCCCTCCTTCCCTTTCCCTTGTAGTCCATTCTCCTCGCCTATCATATTCCTTCCTCTCCAGCCCTTTACTTTTCCCACCCATCTGACTTCACTTTCCACTTACTAGCCATCCTCCTTCCCCTCCCCCTCTATCTTTTTACTATGGCTTCTTCTCTCTTCCTCATTAGACCTGAAGAAGGGTCTCAGCTTGAACTTTATGAGTAAATTCTGTACCCATTCAGACATCTTACCCTGAATCATTATCTCCTGTGATTTTATTATTAACCTCTCATGGGGAACCTTGTCAAAAGCCTTCTGAAAGTCCAAGTAAATGATATCAACTGCTCTTTAAAAATTTTAGTTGCCTCTTCGAAGAATTCCAGTATATTAGTAAAACATGACTTCCCTTTTCTAAACCCATGCTGGTTTTCTGCTAACATGTCTGTTCTTACTATCTGCTTTTCCCATCTCATTCTTTGCTATTTTTTCTATTGTCTTGCCTGCGATACACATTAAGCTCACTGGTCTATATTTTCCAGGGTCATTGTGATCACCCTTCTTGTATACTGGGAAATTAGCTCACTTCAACCGGTCCTCAATGAGTATTGAAAAATACATGTTTGTATATATAATCTCAGACCCCTTTAAATGCTCTTGGATATACATTGCCTGATCCTGGAGATTTATTAACTTTCAGCCTTTTCAGCTGAAGCAGAAGCTCACTTTCTAAGATCTCTAAGTCACTTAAAACCAACTTGTTTGTCTCTACACTTACTGGCATATTGCTAATATCTTCACAGGTGAATACTTTAGCAAAATATGAGTTAAGAGTATCTGCTATGTCCTTCTCTGCAAAATATAACACCCCATTATTAATCCTAATATTTGACTTTTACTACAAAAGTACTGAAAAAATCTCTCTCAGTCAATCTTAGCATTATCAGCAATATCCTTCTCAACCTCCCTTTTGGCAATCTGAATTTCCCTCTTGACTATAGCTCTTATATTTTCATATGCCTATGGTTAACATCATTACTATTTTTTTTCTGTATGCCTTATACAGCTGTCTTTTCCTTCAATTATATATTTATTGCTTCTCCCGACTTTGGATATAAACATTTCCTGCACGAAATGTATTACCTCTTTAAATTGACCCCATTGTTCCTCAACTGACTCAAGAATTTCCTTCCAGTTTATCTTCTGAAGTCTTTGCCACACCTGCACAAACTTTGCCTTTCTGAAATTCAATATAATGGCTTTGATTTTTACTGGTATACTCTCCCAAAAACCTTTGTGGCTAATAATGTCATGATCACTTGTTCCTAAAGACTCAACAACTTCAGCACTCAAAATTCTATCCTGATTCAAAGGTTCATTTTTTATAATCAAAGTGTCTTCTTTTTCTTCATTTGCCTTGCGCGTTACACGCTTGGGCGATCATGGCTCTCCACATCAAATGATCCCTCACAGCATCAATGATATTTCGCACATTTAGATTTGTTAGTTCTTTCACAGTGTCCATATGTTTTCTTCTTTGCTGTACTCTTCCGCGTTTCCCAGGCATACAGCCTTGTAATGTAAGGCATTCTATTTCTCCCTTTCTGATGACATGGCCCAGGAAATTAAGTTTCCTCTCATTTAATGTTCTCATCAAAGATCTTTTTGTATGGGCACATTGAAGTACTGTCTCATTAGTTACCCTATCTCTATATGATATTTTCAGCATTCTTCTAAGAAACCACATTTCTGTTGCTTCTAAGTTTCATCCTACCACCCTAATAGCAAGTGCTGCAGAAGACCTACAAATCCTCATAGACAAAACAGTACAAACAAGTGCAGATTTTGGTCTAACAATCAACTGTAAAAAAAATCTAAGTATACAATTCTGAAATTATTCTTCTCCAGATAGCCATGAAACCAAGAAAGACAAGAACAGCAGCATGATCATCAGCCCCCAAGTCCCTCCTCCCTGCACACAACAACTGAGAAAGATTAGGCAAAAAACATAGAATACAAAAAAACCCATAAGACTGAAAAATAGTCCATATCCAAAATATAGAACCCCTGGGCAACGTTCTCAGAATAGCACAGCGAACTCACTAACGATAAAAAGGCAAGCAGTTGGCATTTCAATCTTCCTTGTTGCATTAATCAAGGAACACTGGGAGTCTTATTTAGTGAAATGGAACATCAGCTCGTAGCATTCTCACCACAAGGTTCCCATATGCTGTCTCTACCTGCTAGAATCCTCTCGGAGACTGCAGAGCACTGAAACAAAGAATCTTCAAGCTGGAGATCACAGGGTCCACAGTTCCAGAATCACACTCAAAATGAAAAACAAACATACATCATAAAACAAGTGAAATATATGGTTTCATGGCCAGATGTTGATTGAAGGAGCTTTGTATTCATGTTTCCATTCCTCCACCATCACCGTTGCCCTCAACTGCATCTCTTCCATTTTGCACACATCTACCCTCACCCCATCCTCCTGCCATCACACCAAGGATAGGGTTCCTCTTGCCCGCACCTACTGTCCCATCAGCCTCCACGTCCAGTACATAATTCTCCGTAACTTCCATCATCCTGTTCACCCCCCCCCCACACCCACTTTATTCTTTCTACAGGGATTGCTCCTTACATGCCTCCGTTGTCCATTCATCCTTCCCCACTGATCTCCCTCCTGGCACTTACCCTTGCAAGCAGAAGTGCCACACCTGCCCCTACACCTCCTCCCTCACTATTATTTAGTGCCCCAGTCATTCCAGCTGAGGCAAAACTTCACTTGTGAGCCTGTTGGGGTCATCTACCGTGTCTGATGCCCCTGGTGTGGCCTCCTGTATATTGGTGAGACCCAACGTAGATTGGAAGACCACTTCCCTTAACACCTATGCTCACCCCATCCTCCTGCAATCCCACTAGGGACAGGGTCCATCAGAAAAAGCAGGATCTCCCATTGGCCACTCGTTTTAATTCCACTATTCCGACACGTCAGTCCACGGGCACCTCTACTGTTGTGATGAGGCCACACTCAGGTTGGAGGAGCAAAACCTTGTACTCATCTGGGTAGCCTCCAACCTGATGGCATGAACATCGATTTCTCGAACTTCCGGTAATTCCGCACACCCCCCCAACCCCTTCACCATTCCCTGTTCCCATTTCCCTCTCTCACCTTATCTCTTTACCTCCCCATTGCCTCTCTTCAGTGCTCCTCCCCCTTTTCTTTCTTCCATGGCTTTCTGTCCTCTCCTATCAGATTCCCCCTTCTCCAGCCCTGCACCTTTCACCAATCAACTTCACAACTCTTTAATTCAGCTCTCCCCCTCCCAGTTTCACCTATCAGTTTGTGTTTCTTCCTCCCACCTCCTATCTTATTACTCTGACTCCTCACTTTTATTTTCCCCAGTCCTGTTGAAGGGCCTTGGCCTGAAACATTGACTGTAATCTTTTCAATAGATGCTGCCTGGCCTGCTGAGTTCCTTCAGCATTGTGTGTGTGTGAACTCCCCCCCCCCCCCCCCCCCACCAGAACTTACTTTTTTAATATTCTGAGAGAGTTGTTTATTAAAATCAGTATCAGCATCAGGGGGTCTTTAATATACACTTAATGTTATTCCTTTCTCTTTATAGCTTTCAATTCTCACCCAGGTATCTTAACTAAATCTCGATTCATCTCCTGTCATAAGCACCTTAGGTTTAAATTCTCTTTTCAGAATCAGGTTTATTATCACTGGCATAAGATTTATTAACTTAGCAGCAGCCATTCAATGCAAAAAATAATCTAGCAGAGAGAAAAAAATAACAAACAAGTAAATCAATTACGTATATTGAATACATTTAAGAAAGCATGCAAAAACAGAAATGCTGTATACTGTATTTTTAAAAAAGTGAGGTAATGTCCAAAGATTCAATGACCATTTAGGAATCGAATGGCAGAGGGGAAGAAGCTGTTTCTGAATCATTGAGCATGTGCTTTCAGGTTTCTGCACCTCCTACCTGATGGTAACAGTGAGAAAAGGACATGTCCTGGGTGCTGGAGGTCCTTAATAATGGACGCTGCCTTTCTGAAACACCGCTCCCTAAAGATGTCCCGGGTACTTTGTAGGCTAGTACCCAAAATGGAGCTGACTAGATTTACAACCCTCTGCAGCTTCTTTCACTCCTGTGCCTCAGCCCCTCCATACCAGACAGAGATGCTGCCTATCAAAATGCTCTCCACAGTACAACTATATAAGTTTTCGAGTGTAGTTGTTGACATACCAAATCTCTTCAAACTCCTAATAAAGTAAGCCACTGTCTTGCCCTCTTCATAACTACATTGATATGTTGGGACCAGGTTAGATCCTCAGAGATCTTGACACCCAGGAACTTGAAGCTGCTCACTCTCCCCACTTCTGATCCCTCTAAGAAGATTGGTATGTGTTCCTTCGACTTACACTTCCTGAAGTCCACAATCAGCTCTTTTGTCTTTGTATTTTGCACCTTGGCCCAACAGGAATGCTGTTTCATTCAGCTGTGTCCATGTATGCTTGAATGATAATTACACCTGATTTGATTAGGTGTTTTCTTTGTATTTGCATCTTTTTGATTTGAGAGATGTGACACCCACCACTATGAACCATTTCACCATTTCCACTACCAATCCCTTGATGTGTAGTGGTGTGACCTTTCTGGTTCACAATCAGTTCCTTGGTCTTAGTGACATTGGTCTTACTGACATGTTGTGACACCTCTTAGCTAATCGATCTCACTCCTCATCACCATCCGTGGAGGAGGAAGTTGAACATTCCAAAGACAGGAAATAGGGTTCATTCTCCAGACAGATGTGGAAGAGGGTATGCCAAAGATGACTTAGAAGGAGGGAGACTTCTCAGTGTCAGGGTGGGAGTAATTGGGTGTCACATGGCATCCATTGATCAGGACAGTGAACTACAAACATGTTGTCCCAGAGACGAGAGGAAGGAGTCCACCATGACACTGGAAGGGCACGTACCAGAGAAAGGTGGGTGGGATGTGTCCAAGAGCAGAAAAAGATGTGTCTCAGAGTTGGGGATGTATGGGTGAAAGAGGGGAAATAGGGTGAGGAAGCATCTCAATGAATGTGGAGAATGTGTTTCAAAGATGAGAAGAGTGGGTAGAGGAGTTCCTGTTTCCGTGCTGTAATTGTTATATGGTTATATGATGGGGGCTGGATGTAAAGTGGGCATCCCAGAGATAGAGTAGGGGGGAGTGGACTATGGCATTACAAGAAAGATATTGGCATGGATAGTGGAATGGCTGACAGGCAGGGGGAAGTGGGTGGGTATAAAAGGGGTCTTTCTGGTTTGGCTGCTGGTGACTAGATGTGTTCCTCAGGAGTCAGTATAGGGACTGCTGTTTTTCACATTCTTTGTCAATGATTTAAATTAGTGGTCGCCAACCCGTCGATCGCGATCGACTGGTCGATCTTTGAGACTTTCGCAGTAGATCCCGAAAAAAAAAAGAAAAATAAATACACAAATACTGTTGAGAGATTGTTTCCGGGTTACGGGGTTTTAGTTCCGTTCTTTCTGCTCAGTGCGCAGATCTAAGATCAATCTAACCCTTCACTCCTACACAGCCCTCCATTTTTTATCATCTATCTGCCTCTAATCTATCTGTCTCTACCATTACCCCAGGCAGAAGGTTCCATGTTGACAAACCCCCATACTATGGGTTCCCAACCTTTTTTATGCCATAGACCTTTACCATCAACTGAGGTGTCTGTGGACTCCAGGGTGGGAACCCCTGCCCTATACTTTGCTCCTATCCTCTTACAATTAAGCTCATCATATTATCTAATTGCACCCTTGGAAAAAGTCTCTGGCTATCCACTTTATCTATGGCTCTTATCGTCTTGTACACTTCTATCAAGTCACCTCTCATCCTCCTTCATTCCGAAGGTAAAAGCCTTAGCTTGCTCAACCTATCTTCATAAACATTTTGAGTCTTTATACTACATTGGATATACCACAATTCATGAGCAGTTCCGGGCCCCTTATCTAAGAAAGGATGTGCTGGCATTGGAGAAGATCCAGAGGAGGCTCACTAGAATGATTCCAGGAATGAAAGGGTTAACATTTGAGGAGTGTTTCATGGCTCTGAACCTGTACTCGCTAGAGATTAGAAGAAAAGGTAAGATCTTTGGGGGGGGGGGGGAATCTTATTGAAATCTATCAAATAGTGAAAGGCCTCGATAGATGGTACATGGTGAGGAGATTCCTATAGGGTGGGGGGTGGAAGACAGTCTAGGATCAGAGGGCATTGCCTTGTACTATGCTGTAATGTTCTATGACTAAGGACATCCCATTAGAACTGAAGTGAGGAGGAATTTCTTTAGCCAGAGGTTGGTGAATCTGTGGAATCATTTCCACAGATGGCTGTGGAGGCCAAGTCATTGGGTATATTTAAAGCAGAAGTTGATAGATTCTTTATTAGTAAGGGTGTCAAAGGTTACAGGGAGAGTCAGGAGAAAGGGGTTGAGAGGATTAATAAATCAACCATGATGGAATGGCGGAGCAGACTCAATGGGTCAAATGGCCTGATTTTGCTCCTATATCTCTTATGGACACCCCCTCTTATGATCTGTCAAAGGACATGGTAAGAAGGTGGGTGTATGGAGTTGAGTGGGATCTGGGATCAGCCATGATGGAATGGTGGAGCGGACTTGATGGACTGAATGGCCTAATTCTGCTCCTATGTCTTATGGTCTTGTAGACTTCCCAAGTGGAGGTAATGAGAAATGTTGACACCATGGGGAGGACAAGGGGTAGGGGTAACCCAGAGATGGTAGGGTGAATGTCAGCCAAGAGATACAATGAAAGGGGGTGATTGAAGGGAAATTAAGTGGGATGAGCAATGGGGGATGAATATGTCTCACAGAATGGGAGATGGGGCAGGGGAGGGTGTTAGCCAGAAAGAGGTGCCTCAGAGATGGGGATGAGGAAGACAGAGCAATGGGAGGGCAGATGGGAAGACACAAAGGGGCATCCCAGAGATTTGAGACTTCACAGAGATGGGGGGAGGGCTAATGGTGTAGAGGGCATCTCAGAGAGAGGTTACTGGTAAATGTGCTGTGCCAAGTCAGGGAGGAAATTATTTGTCCCAGAGAACGGAGTGGTAGAGGAGGGGCATCCTGGAGACTGAACCAAGAGGATGGGGTCAAAGAAATGTTCCAGAGAGAAGGGAGTAGGGAACAGTTGTTACCCAGAAATGGGGTTTGGGGAATGGTGCATCCCAGAGAGGGGGGGTGGGATAAGAATGGTGTGTAATGGGCATCAAAGAAATGGAGAGGGCTGGTCAGGTGGGGACTTTGCAGAGTAGGGTGATGTGGCGAAGGGAAAGGGGTTTCCAGAAACATGGGGGAAGGAGTTGTGAGGAAGGGGGCAATGTAGGTGAGGGGTTTGGAAGGAAAGGCAAACATGCTCATAAAGAGGGGTGAAACAGGTGACACATGGACAGGTGATGTGAGGGAGATGGTGTCCCAGAAACGGGTGTGGGAGGGGGAGGAGGATGTCCAAGAAACAGGGGTGTGAAACATTGGGGAAAGGGGACATCTCAGCGATATGGGAAGGATGGAGGGGTTATTACAGAGATGGTTGAGGAGTGGTAGAAGGGTTCCCCAGAGATGGCAGGGGAGTTGTCCCAGAAACAGGTTTGGGGGTGGGGTAAGGGGTGTATGAGACATGCGGGCAGGGTGGTGCCAGAGACATGTCCAGGTTTTCCTTTCTATGACAGTGTGGTATTCACCTAGATGCAATCTTGTGTCTCCAAAGCCACATTAAAAATCTCTGGTAACCTAGTGGTGGTGAACTGACACACAGCAGAACTGATGAGTTGTGTTTGAGGTTACTGCCACACTTCTGCACTGTTTCCCTGATCCTCATCACATCCTCTTACACCTCCCACTGTCCAGAGCCTTTTGTACTCTGTAAAAAGTTTACAAAAGCTATCTATGGGTGAAGAGCAGCATGCCTCATGATATAGTTCTAGTCTCCAAGGTGGTGTCTAACTTCTCTCAGTTACAGTGAGGCACACCATAAGTTAAGAGAACTAATCCTCAACTTCAATTAATCACGGTTCAGGCATCTGGACTCAGTGTCAAATTGCCTGACTGCCTACCTGTCCATATCATGATGGGACAATCCTGCCTATCATTGATCTGTGATTTGGTCCTGTGCAGCTCTAATTGTCATTTTAATTCTTCTTCTAGGCCTCAGTCTCAGCTATTCCCATTAATTACTGAGGTATGGAGATCAGCTGGTTCTTGTCATCAGACCTGATCTCACTGTTCCACATTGATTGGTAGAAAATCATTTAACTACTTAACTTAAAGATACTTTACAAGTTCTTCATGCCTGATAAGGTTGGAACTATGTTTTTCAAGCAAGTCCCAAATCCTTTAGGTTTACATAGCAACTCAGCTGTGCCTGGGAAGTCCATCAGACTTATTCCTGGAGCCTTTTGTCTACTGAAAGCATACGTACCTTTAAGCAGAACTTTGAACACGAGGCAGCTGCATACATGATTCACAGTGATAGTACATTCTTAAGCTCAGAGATTTCTGGGTAAGAACAGTGCCACTGAAAGCATTTACAAGCATCTGCTAAATGGTACCAATTCGGTGAATATTTTTATGAGAACTCAGCTCCCAGTTTAACACAGCAAGCTTCTACAAGCAACATACTCCATGTCAACAGGCATTCTGGGTGTCAACAATCAAATTCTACCTTATTTTTTTTCTGTGTCAATCAGGTTCAAAATGTTGCTACTCTGTCATTTATAACAATTACAGCACGGAAATAGGCCATCTCAGCCCTTCTAGTCCGTGCTGAATTTGTTGCCACACTCCTGCTGTTTCCCTGCTCATCATATCCTCTACACCTCCCATTGTCCAGACTGAAACTCAGCCCTGTGCTGACCCGTCTCTGGTTTCTCACCCTGCTCCATTGAACATTCAACACCTATTCTGCTTCCAGACTTCATGTGTACAGTGGTGTATTCTAATAACTGTGCTGTATGAGATACAGCCCTTTGGAAGTGAAAATGACCCATAACGTTGAGATGAGCAGGGAATAATGTGGTTAACTACCAAGTTGCTGGAGGAACTCAGCAGGCCAGGCATCTAAGGAAAAGAGTAAATAGTTGATATTTCAGGAAATCCCACTTCTTCTGGCGGTTGGAGCGCAGGTGCTCAGCGAAGCAGTCTACCAATCTACATCTGCCCACCAGAAAAAGAGGGAGCACCTGGTGGTCATTATTTCAATTCTACTTCCCTTTCCCTTTCCAACATGCAAGTCTATGGCCTCCTGTGAGGCCGCACTCAGGTTGGAAGAGCAACACCTTATATTCCATCTGGGTAGCCTCCAACCTGATGGCAAGAACATTGGTTTTCTGAACTTCTGGTAATTGTCCTGCACTTCAACATTCCCCCATTCTTGTTTCCCTTGTTGACCTCATCTCCTTACATATCCATACCATCCCTATCTTCTATGGTCCTCTAATCTCTCCTATCAAATTCCCCCTTCTCCAGCCCTGTACCTCAGTCACCAATCAATTTCCCAGCTCTTCACTTCACATCTCTCCCTCTCCTGGTTTCACCTATCACGTACAGCATTGTACTTCTGCCTCCCCTTCCCCCACTTGTTGCTCTAATTTGTCACCTTTTTTTCCAGTCCTGGTGAAGGGCCTCGGCCTGAAACACTGACTGTTTACTCTTTTCTATAGAGAATTCTAGTTAACTACCAATATCACTTTTCTTTGGCCCAGAGATTTGGGGGACAAATAACATTTCGGACATAACTGCATTCAGCTTGTCTTCTTCTTCAGGAAATTCATGGGAAACCTCCACCTACAGAGTGGTGACTGTTTGCAACCCATCACCACAGGGAGAGTGAGAGGTGAACAGAAGGGAAGGATTTAAAAGGACTATCATGGAACAAAAATACTAGCAGGGATCTCCTGGGCAGAGCTGATTTCTTAATGTGCACTGAATGTGTTGTAGATTCACTGAGTATCTGAGACAGAGTTTAAAATAAAACTGATTTATTTGTCACAGATCCAGAATATTAAACTCCAGTCCTATTAAATGTGAGTATCAGCAGAAGAAACTCCTCACAGTCCCAGTGACCAGGGTGCAGAACTGGGTGTGGTGCACAGCAGCAATAATTACAGAGTTTGACACCAACAGTCACTTGTCAACTTGCCTCTGGATTTGGTAACTGTGAACCAGCATGCAGATTTAAATTTTCTCCCCAGTGTGGAGTCCGTAGTGCTTCCGAAGGTTGGATGAATGATTGAACCCCTTCCCACATTCAGAGCAGGTGAATGGCCTCTCCACAGTGTGAACTTGATAGTGTGCCACAAGGTTGCATGACTGAGAAAATCCCTTCCCACATTCAGAGCAGGTGAATGGCCTCTCTCCAGTGTGAACCCGCAGATGTTGCTTCAAGTTAGCTGGTCGACCGAATCCCTTCCCACAGTCTGAACAAATAAATGGTCTCTCCCCAGTGTGTACTCGCAGATGTTGCTTCAGGTCAGATGATCGAGTAAATGCCTTCCCACAATGTGAACAGGTGAATGGTTTCTCCCCAGTGTGAACTCGCTGGTGCACCAGCAAATTAGATAACTGAGTGAATCCCTTCCCACAGTCATAGCAGGTGAATGGTCTCTCTCCAGTGTGAACTCGCTGATGTTCCTTCAGGTGAGATGAGTGACTGAATCCCTTCCCACAATCTGAGCAGGTGAATGGTTTCTCCCCAGTGTGAACTCGCTGGTGTGCTAGTAGGTTAGATAACTGAGTGAATCCCTTTCCACATTCAGAACAGGTGAATGGCCTCTCCCCAGTGTGAACTCGCAAATGTTGCTTCAGGTCAGATGATCGACTAAATGCCTTCCCACAGTCTGGGCATGTAAATGGTTTCTCCCCGGTATGAACTCGCTGATGTGCCCGTAAGTTAGATAACTGAGTGAATCCCTTCCCACAGTCGGAACAGGTGAATGGTTTCTCCCCAGTGTGAATTCGCTGATGAACTTTCAACTGAGATGATCGATTAAAACCCTTCCCACATTCAGAGCAGGTAAATGGCTTCTCCCCAGTGTGCACTTGATAGTGCGCCACAAGATTGCATGACCAAGAAAATCCCTTCCCACATTCAGAGCAGGTGAAAGGCCTCTCTCCAGTGTGAACTCGCTGATGTTGCTTCAAGTCAGATGAGTGACTAAATCCCTTCCCACAGTCTGAGCAGGTGAACGGCCTCTCCCCAGTGTGAACTCGCTGATGCACCTCCAAGTGAAATGAGCGACTGAATCCCTTCCCACAATGTGAGCAGGTGAATGGTTTCTCCCCAGTGTGAACTCGCTGGTGTGCCAGTAGGTTAGATAACTGAGTGAATCCCTTTCCACAGTCTGAGCACGTGAATGGTTTCATCCCATTGTGAACTTGATGGTGTGCCAGTAGGTTAGATAACTGAGTGAACCCCCTCCCACAATCTGAGCAAGTGAACGGCCTCTCCCCAGTGTGAACTCGCTGATGTACCTTCAATTGAGATAACCGAGTGAATCCCTTCCCACAGTCTGAGCACGTGAATGTCCAATCCCCAGTGTGGACTGATTGGTGTGCCAGTAGGTCAGATGATCGATTGAATGCTTTCCCACAATCTGAGCAGGTGAACAGCATTTCCTCAGTGTGAACTCGATGATGTACCTTCAGATGAGATGACTGAGTGAATCCCACAGACTGAGCTGGTGAACAGCCACTCTCGTACGTACCCACTGGTGTATGTGTGGATGGGATGACTGAGTAAATCACTTCCAAAGTCTGAACAGATGAACAGCCTCTCCACATGCGTCAGCAGATCAGAGGATCAAGTGAATCTCTTCCCACACAAGGAACAGTTTTTGTCCCCTGTGAACACACTGGTAACTCTGCAGATTGACTAAGTGAACCTCTTGCAATAGACAGAGCAAGTGAATAGCCCCTCACTGCTGTGAGTTTTCTGTCATATCATCAGCTTGGATGACAGAGTGAATCATTTCCCGCAGACAGAACAAATCAACAAATGCTGGTGTGTTCTCTGCACCCCGGTTCCATTGGATTTCAAAGAGAAAACTTCATTTCAGACACAAGGCACTTTCCCAGCAGGGATGAGATACTTCTTCATCTCCTAGGATCAACAAGATATAGTAGTGTTACAAAGAAAATATCTGGTCACTCCATAAATATCTGTACAGAGGCATTAGATCTAACGTGTTGTTATGTTTGAGATTCCTGCACACAGATTCTTTGTCATTGCTGACCTGTAAAAAGATTTACAAAGGACATCAATGGGTGAAGGACAGCATTTCAGATGAGATCATTTTAGTCTTGATGGTGATGTCTGACATCACACTGTTACAGCAAGCTGAACTGACTGTTTTTCTGTCTGTGTCAGACTGGGCCATTCCTGCCCATCTTCAATCTGTGATGTGCCTCAGTTTGTCTCTCTCCATTAGTATTATTTCAAGTTCTGGTCATGTCCCACAGCGCTACAAAAAGCACATGATATTACATGGCTGATCCTGGAGACTTTCTAATTACTCTGACCCTACCCCCACCCCCAGGTGACTGACGGTGATGAACTCATCAACAGTAATGACAATGAATAAGAAGGGGAGTGCTGCTGTCTCTCCCTTGGATTGTGGAACCTTTGTGAAATGAAAGCTACAGGTCACTTGCTACCCAGGAGAAAGGTGTTTGATATCATTCTGTACCCAGAGATAATGGTACACAACATATTCTCAAAGATCCAGAGAAAGATCTGAAACAAGGTGATATTCTCTGATGGAAGGATTTTGTGTTTTTTTCCCCCCATGCAGTATAAATTAATATTTTCATTGACTGGAAGGTGGTCTCTACATCTGAGGTTAACTCAAAAGTATATTTTTGTTCTGAATTCCTAATCCTTGGATTTAGATAGCCAGAGTTCAACAGTGTCTCACAGATCCATCCGTTACCATTCCCTCTGCCAGCACTTCCCAACAAATCCTAAGGACTCCTGGGGAAAATGCCTCTATACCCAAATAAAAATATACGGAAGCTGACGGTAGACTGCACTTCAAGAACCCCCATAACATGACAGGCTCTGATAAAGTACCTGACAGGGCTCTGAAAACCTGTGTCAACCAACTGGCGGGGATGCTCAAAGACATTTCAGTCACTCATTGCTACAGTCATGAGTTCTAACCTGCTTCAAATGAACAACAATCATACCAGTGCATAAGAAGAGCAGGGTGAACTGCCTTAAACACTATCATCCAGTAGCAATCATATCTATGATGATGACGTGCTTTGAGCGGTTGGTTATGGCTAAAAGCAACTCTTGTCTCAGCAAAGACGTGGACACACTGCATTTTGCCTCTTGCCAGAATAGGCCTACAGCAGATGTGATCTCATTGGCTCTTCTTGTAGCCTTGGCTTGCCTGGACAACACTAATACTTATGTCAGGATTATCTTTCTTGACTACACCTCAGCATTTAACTGAATCATTCCTAAAGTTCTGATCGAAAAGCTCCAAATCCCTGGACCTTTGTACTTCCGTCTGCAACTGGATCCTCAACTTCCTCACCAGAAGAACACAATCTCTGTGTTGACTTTTCCACCTTGCTGACAATCAACACTGCTGCACCTCAAGCTGGTATGCTTAGCCCACTGCTCTACTCCCTGTACACCTACGACTGTGTGGCTAGGTACAGCTTAAATACCATCTTTAATTATGCTGATGACTCAATTATTATTGGCCAAATTTCAGATGGTGACAAGAAGGTGTACAAGAGCACAATATATCAGCTAGTTGAATGCTGTCCCAGCAACAACCTTGCACTCAGCATCAGTAAGACCAACAAACTGATGACGGATTTTAGAAAGGACAAGGCAAGGGAACACAAACTAGTCCTCATAGAGGGAACAGACGGGAAAGAGTGAGCAATTGCAAATTCCTGAGTGTCAACAGTTCTGAACATCTATCCTGGGTCCAACATATTGATGCAGTTACAAAGAAAGCACAACTGTGGCTATATTTCATTGGGAGTTTGAGAAGATTTGGTATGTCGCCAAAGACACTCACAAATTTCTAACTGGCTACATCACCCTCTGGTACGGGGAGAGGGTGGGCTACTGCACAGGATCGAAATAAGCTAGAGAGTTGTATGAATCCTGAGTCTTGATGAAGGGTCTCGGCCCAAAAAGTCAACTGCTTACTCTTCCATAGATACTGCCTGGCCTGCAGAGTTTCTCCAGCTCTTAGTGGGAATTACAGAGATTTGTAAACTTAGTCAACTCCATCAATGGGCACAAGCTTCCATAGTATCCAGGACATTTTTAAGGAGCGATGCCTGAAAAAGGCAGCATCCATCAGTAAGGACCTCGATCACCCAGCACATGCCCTCTTCTCATTACTATCATCAGGAACTGAAGAATTCCTCAAAGATTCAGGAACAGCTTCTTCCCCTTTGCCATCTGATTTCTGAATGGACATTGAACCCATGAACACTACTGTAATACTTTTTTGCACTAATTTCATTTAACTATTTATATAGACCATAAGATATCAGAGGAGAACTAGTCTATTTGGCTCATCGAGTTTCTTCCACCATTCCACCACAGTTGATCTTTTCTCCCTCTCAGCCCCAATCTTCTGCCCTCGTCCCATTTTCCTTCATGCCCTGACTAATGAAGAATCTATCAACCTCTGCTTTAAATATACCCAATGATTTGGCTTCCTTAGGCGCCTGTGGCAACAAATCCCACAAATTCACTACACGCTGGCTAAAGAAATTCCTCCTCATCTCCGTTCTAATAAGACACCCATCTACTCTGAGGGCTGTGTCCTGTGGTTTTGTACTTCCCCACCATAGGAAACATCCTCTCTATTAAGGCCTTTCAACATTCGATGGGGTTGATTGAGGTCACCCTTCATTCTTCTGAATTCCAGTGAATATAGGCCCAGAGCCATCAAATACTTTTTGTATGACAAGTTTTTCAATCATAAGACCATAAGATATAGGAGCAGAAGTAGGCCATTCGAGTCTGCTCCGCCATTCAATCATGGGCTGATCCAATTCTAAGACTAAGGAGCTGGTGGTGGACCTGAGAAGGGCTAAGGCACCGGTGACCCCTGTTTCCATCCAAGGGGTCAGTGTGGACATAATGGAGGATTACAAATACCTGGGGATATGAATTGACAATAAACTGGACTGGTCAAAGAACACTGAGGCTGTCTACAAGGGTCAGAGCTGTCTCTATTTCCTGCGGAGACTAAGGTCCTTTAACATCTACCAGACGACATGAGGATGTTCTACGAGGCTGTGGTGGCCAGTGCTATCATGTTTGCTGTTGTGTGCTGGGGCAGCAGGCTGAGGGTAGCAGACACCAACAGAATCAACAAACTCATTCGTAAGGCCAGTGATGTTGTGGGGGTGAAACTGGACTCTCTGACGGTGGTGTCTGAAAAGAGGCTGCTGTCCAAGTTGCATGCCATCTTGGACAATGACTCCCATCCACTCCATTATGTACTGGTTAGGCACAGGAGTACATTCAGCCAGAGACTCATTCCACCGAGATGTAACACTGAGCGTCATAGGAAGTCATTCCTGCCTGTGGCCATCAAACTTTACAACTCCTCCCTCAGAGTGTCAGACTGGTCCTGGACTTATTTCCACTTGGCATAATTAACTTATTATTTAATTATTTATGGTTTTATATTGCTATATTTCTACACTATTCTTGGTTGGTGCAGCTGTAACAAAACCCAATTTCCCTTGGGATCAATAAAGTATGTCCGTCTGTCTGTTCCTCCAGTCATCCCCACCCCCCCCTGCATTCTCCCCATACCCTTTGATGCCCTGGCTAATCAAGAACCTATCTATCTCTGCCTAAAATGCACCCAATGACTTGGCCTCCACAACCGCTCATGGCAACAAACTCCACAGATTTACCACCCTCTGACTAAAGTAATTTCTCTGCATCTCTGTTATAATTGGATGTCTTTCAATACTGAAGTTGTGTCCTCTTGTCCTAGATCCCTTACCATGGGAAACAGCTTTGCTGTATCTAATCTGTTCAGGCCTTTTAACATTTGGAATGTTTCTATGAGATCCCCCTTATTCTCCTGAACTCCAGAGAATACAGACCAAGAGCTGCCAGAGGTTCCTCATACAGTAGCCCTTTCATTCCTGGAATCATTCTCATGAATCTTCTCTGAACCCTCTCCAACGCCAGTATATCCTTTCTAAAACAAGCAGCCCAAAACTGCACACAATACTCTGTGTGGTCTCAGAACTTCAACATCCCATCCCTGCTCTTATATTCCATACCTCTAGAAATGAATGCCAACATTGCATTTGCCTTCTTCACCACTGACTCAACTCGGAGGTTAACCTTGAGGGTATCCTGCACAAGGACTCCCAAGTCCCTTTGCATGTCTGTATTTTGAATTCTCTCCCCATCTAAATAACAGTCTACCCAACTATTTCTTCCACCAAAGTGCGTGACCATACACCTTACAACATTGTATTTCATTTGCCGCTTCTTTGCCCACTCCCCTAAACTATTTAAATCTCTCTGCAGTCTCTCAATTTCCTCAAAACTACCTGCTCCTCCACCTATCTTTGTATTATCGGGAAATTTAACCACAAATCCATTAATCCCATAGTCCAGATCATTGACGAACATCGTAAAAAGCAGCAGACCCAACACCGACCCCTGTGGAACTCCACTGGTAACCAGTAGCCAGCCCAGAATATGATCCCTTTATTCCCACTCCGCATTTCCTGCCGATCAGCCAATGATCCACTCACGCTAGTAACTTCCCTGTAATTCCAAGGGCTCTTATCTTGCTAAGCAGCCTCACGTGCGGCAACTTGTCAAAGGCCTTTTGAAAATCCAAGTACACCACATCTACTACATCTCCTTTGTCTACCCTGCTTGTAATTTCCTCAAAAAATTGCAGTAGGTTAGTCAGGCAAGATTTTCCTTTCAGGAAGCCATTCTGGCTTTGGCCTGTCTTGTCATGTGCCACCAGGTATTCTGTAATCACATCCCTAATAATCAATTCCAACAAATTCCCAACCACTGATGTCAGGCTAACAGGTCTATAGTTTCCTTTCTGCTGCCTCCCACCCTCCTTAAATAGCAGAGTAACTTCTGCAATTTTCCAGTCATCCAGTTCAATGCCAGAATCTACCGATTCTTGAAAGATGATTTTTAATGCCTCTGCAATCTCTCCAGCTACTTCCTTCAGAACCCGAGAGTGCATCACATCCTTTCTTAGATAAGGGGCCCAAAACTGCTCTCAGTACTCAATTAAGGCCTCACCAATGCTTTGTAAAGAATCAATCTTACATCCTTGCTTTTATATTCTAGTCCTCTTGAAATGAATGCTCATATCACATTTGCCTTCTTCAACCTGCAAATCAATCCCCAGGGAATCCTGCCACTTCTCTGCCCATTCTCCAAACCTGTCTAAGCCTTTCTGTAGCCTCTCTGCTCCCACAAAACTACCTGCCCCTCCACCTATCATTATATTGTCCGCAAACATGGCCACAAAGCTATTAATTCTGTCATCCAAGTTGTTCACATCTAACATAAAAAGAAGTGGTACCAACACAGACATCTCTGGAATACCACTAGTCACCGGCAGCCAACCAAAAAAGTCTCCCTTTATTCTCACTCTTTGCCTCCTGCCAATCAACCACTGCTTAATCCATTAGGTATCTTTCCTGTAATACCATGGGCTCTAAACTTGTTAAAACAGCCTCATGGGTGGCACCTTCTCAGAGGCCTTCTGAAAATCCAAGTACACAACATCCACTGATTCTCTTTTGTCTATTCTGCTTGCTATTTCTTCAAAGAATTCCAACAGATTTGTCAGGTAAAATTTTCCCTTGAGGAAACCACACTGAATATGGCCTATTTTATCATGTCATCCAACTACCCTGAAACCATATCCTTGACAATTGACTCCAACATCTTCCAACAGTGAGGTTAGGCTACCTGGCCTATAATTTCCTTTCTTCTGCCTCTCTCTTCTGAGGAGCTTCTTAAAAATATTTACAATTTTCCATTCCTCTGGAACCTTGCCATAATCAATCGATTCTTGAAAGATAATTACAAATGCCTCCATAATCTCTTCAGCTACCTCCTTCAGAACCCTGGGGTGTACACCATGGGGTCCAGGTGACATATCTACCTTCAGATAACCACCTCACTAGAGAAGTAATAGCGACTTCACTCACTACTGCCCCCTCTGAAACTTCTCGCATACTGCACAGTATGCTCCACAGTAAAGACTGATGCAAAAACTATTCAGTTCGTCTATTTCCATGTTCCCCATTACGACCTCTCCAGGATCTTTTTCCAGCAGTCCAATATCTACTCTCGCTTCTCTTTTACACTTTATGTATCTAAAAAGACTTTCGGTAAACCCTTCAATATTATTGGCTAGGTTATCTTCATATTCCATTTTTTCCATTTCTTAATGACTTTTTAGTTGCTTTCTGTTGGTTTTTATGAAAGTCCCGATCCTCTAACTTCACACTAATTTTTGCTCAATATATGCCCTCTCTTTGGCTTTGATTTCTCTTGTTGTGCAGGGTTGTGTCATCTTGCCTTTATAGTACATTTTTCTATACTTACTGTAATTCGTTTGTAAATATATTGCTTGCTACTGCTGCCACAAAAACAACAGATTTCACGACATATGCAGGTGATATAAAACCAAATTACGATTCTGAAAGAACCATCCGTCCATCACGGTCCTAGCGACGCGCATGCGCCACAGAAATGACGCCACGTTCTTCCCTCATAAATTCCCCGGGGCCCTGGAACGGATCGTGGGGCTAAGAGAGAGGGACCAGGAATGTCCCGGGATGCGGGGACACGGTGTGTCCGGATCTCACAATGATTGTCCCTCAGTCGCAGTTTGGACGCCCGTTCTGTTGAAACCCCCGCCTGGAACTCCTCTCCTACCTGCTATCAATCCTCCAGAGCCTGTTGACCGCTGAGCGCATGCGCGATTTTCAGGCACTACCTTCGACCCTTACGCCTGCGCATTTGATCTCCGTGTCACCAACGGCGAATTCTAAAGCGCTGAGGTTTGTGGGTAAACATGGTGACATGAAAAGCGAGCACCGGTTTCACGCCTCATGGCTCAATAGCAGTAAATGTTTTCATGTAAAACTCAGCACCTACAAACGCAGCAAGCTCCCATAAACAATATACGCAATGTCAACAGACAATCCGTGTCAGTTCTGATGATGGGTCCGGCCTAAAACATTGACTGCTTACTCTTCCATAGATGCTGCCTGCCTGCTGAGTTCCTCCAGCAGTGTGTGTGTGTGTGTGTGTGTGTGTGTGTGTGTGTGTGTGTGTGTGTGTGTGTGTGTGTGTGTGTGTGAGAGTGAGACAGAAAGAGAGAGAGAGAGAGAACGAACACTATCAAAGTCCAACTCGCTTCCAAATACAGATCAACCAATGACCCTCCTCCATCTGGCAGAACTGATCCTCACCTTTAACAATATTTCCTTTGGCTCCTCCGACTTTCTCCAAACCCAAGGGGTAGCCACGGGCACTCACGTGGGCCCAAGCTATGCCTGCCTCTTTGACAGCTATGTAGAGCTGTCTATGTTCGAAACCTTACCTGGTCATACTGCGCAACTCTTTCTCCGCTACATTGATGTCTGAATTAGTGCTGCTTCATGCACCCAAGCTGAGCTCATCAATTTCATCAATTTTGCCTCTAACTTCCACCCTGCCCTTAAGTTCACTTGGGCCATCACTAACACCTACCTACCCTTTCTTGATCTCACTGTCTTCATCTCAAGACAAGTCAAGTGTATTGTCATTTAACTATATACACGTATACTGTCAAATGAGACAACGATTCTCCAAAACGGGGTATAAAGGACTGTATACTTACAATAACTTATAACACATGAAAGTAAGGATGAAATCTACAGCTACATTATACATAAACAAACTAGAGTGCATAAATTAAATATTGTAAGGTACAGATCAGATTAACCAGTGACACTTGGAATGCGATGTGGCAGGAAGAAGCCTAATGGCCTGGGGAAGAAACTGGTTCCCATCCTGATTGTTAATGTTTTTTATGCATCAGAGACTGCTGCTTGATGGTAGAAAGTCAAAGAGGATGCTGGATAGATGGGTGGGATCCTTAATAATACTAATGGCTCTGTGTATGCAGCGCTCCTGACAAATGTCCCTGATGGATGGTAGGGAGACCCTTATGATCCTCTCAGCTGTTCTGCTGTTCTCACAGTCCTTTGTAGGAACTTCCAGTCCGATGCTTGGCTACCCCCATACCAGATGGAAATGCAACTTGTCAAGATGCTCCTGTAGTGCTCCTGTAAAACACAGCTAAGATGGTGGGGGGGGGGGGTCAGAGCATCACTTTCCTCAATCTCTTTAGGATGTGGGGATGCTGCTGTTCCTTTTTGTTCAGGGAGGTATTATTAAGGGATCAGATCAGGCAATCCATGATGTTAACTCCCAGGAACTTGGTGCGCTTAACCCTCTCTACAGAGAAGCCATGTATTTGCAAAGATGGTTCATCTGCACCTTCTTCAAGTGTACAATGATTTCCCTGTTCTTCTCCACATTCAGGCTTAGGATGTTCTTCTCACACCAGTTCACCAGCCACTGCACTTTCTCTCTATACCCTATCTCATCATCGTTCTTCACTGTTCTGTCATCCACAGACATCATGACATGGTTTGAACTGGATCCTGCGATGCAATCATGCATCAGCAGTGTGAACAGCAGTAGGCTAAGCACACAGCCTTGGGGAGCACCAAGTGCTTAGTGCAATGGGACAAGAGATGTTGCTGCCCATAGGGACAGATTGTTGCTTTTCTGTTAAGTCCAGGATTTAGTTGCAGAGGGAGGTGTTGAGGCCCAGCGAAAAGAGTTTCCCCACCAGTTTCTGGGGTACGATGGTTTTAAGCTGAAGTCTATAAGCAGCACCCTGCCATATGAGATACCACTTTCCAGGTGGAACAGGACAGAGGCTATTACATCATCAGTGGATCAATCAAGTGATAAGCGAACTGGAAAGGGTCCAATTTAGCTGGGAGAAAGGCTTTAATGTGCTCCGTGACCAGCTGCGCAAAGCATTTCATAATAGTTGATGTAACTACTACCAGATGACCGTCAATTAGGCAGGTTACTGCCCCCTCTTTTGGCACTGGAATATGGTTACTGCCTTTAAAACTGAGGGGACAGTGACTATTTCAAAAGATGTTGAATATATCTGTCAGCTGGGCTGCACAGTCTTTCAGAACCCAACCTGGTATATGCCCCGTAGCTTTGCGTGGGTTGACTCTGGCCAGGATCTTCCTCACCTCAGCTTCAACTGTCGTGGTTTCTCATGCCCCACAAATGACCAAGAGACGCAGAAGATTCTTCAAGAAGGGTTAAACTTTAATTTGCAAATCAAAGCTGAGACAGTCATTGAGCTAGTTGCTGATTGCCCACCGATCCTTGTACAAAGCATTTTTTATAGCAATCTCCTGGTTTAGTTGTATTAGCATATCCAATCGGTCTACAGTTGCGTATCACACGTACCACACGTACATCTTGCCACTATTGTTTTTATCCATTGACTTAATCATGTTCTAATCTACATCTCTTAGCTACCTCTCATTAACACACCATTGTCTTCTACATTCTTAAGATTTCATTCTCCTACTAAATTGAGTACATGCATATCAAATAGCAAGTTTCAAAACTGACTTCATAGTTTTGGTTACACAGCAAAATTTATACTTTTATACTCCAATATATCCCCCCTTTGAGACCCAGAGGGTCTCACACAGAGAAAGAGTAAGAGTCCGTGCACAAAAGCCCCAATAAACTCAAGCACTTATTCCCAAATCTCGGGTTAAACTATAATTTTCTGCACCAAGACCTCAAAGTATTCTCTCCCTGTTATCCTGGGCCGCTGAGCCCGCTGGACCACTGCAGGCCGCTGAACCTGTCCCTCTGTACCTGAGACAGGGAAAAAGACTCAGCAGCCCTTACAATCTACTCCCACACTGTTGTTTTGCTCCTTTTCATCCTGCAGGTGTTGTAGGCTGTAACGATACATTTTCGGTGTTTCTTTCTCCACTAAGCTTGCTTCAGTAATTGTCACGAGCATTGGAAATTGTTTGGTTGCAGCACGCACTACAAGAGATTTGAGACAAGGAAGAAAACAGCACAGCACAAGCGCACAGCTCAACAATATAATACTGACAGTTATTGCCATTTTAGTCAGCCATGCTCCCCATCCTCCGAGTCTACTTTCTAACCAATCAAAGAACTGATGTCCGAACCCCGCATTCTGTTTGACCTCCGCCCGCAAATTCTTTAATTTATTCATTGCTCTGGTGAAAGACCCTTCTGGGCTAGTATTGTTCGGTATGAAAGTGCAGCATTGTTCTCCAAACATTACACACACCCCCTTTTTCTGCCAAAAGCCAATCCAGTACCTGTCTGTTTTGCCTCGCCACCCTGCTAGTTGCATCCAGCTGTTGCCCTAAGGCCTCCAGTGCATCTTCGGTGTAGTTGATGAATCTCTGTTGATTGTAGTATATATAGTTTATCTATTCAACATTTTTGCTTACCCCTATCCCAGGTATGATAGCTTCCCAGTGAGCATCTCATGCGGTGTCAGGCATGTCACTCGATTAGTTTGCATGCAGTAACTCATCAATGCTAACAGTAAAGCATCGTCCCAATTAAGTTTAGTGTCTGCACAAATTTTGTTTAGTTTGGCTTTCAGGGTTCCATTAATTCTCTCTACCATGCTCTGCGACTGAGGGTGGTATACACATCCAAATCTTTGCTTTATCCTCAGCGTCTTTGCCCCTTGATCTCTTGAAGGTACCGCCTCCACCCATCTGCTAAATCGATCAATTACTACCAGCATGTATCTTTTCCCTCTCACTGTCTTTATCATGTCTACATAATCGATCACTAGATGTTTAAATGGTCCTTCAGGTATAGGAATGTGACCCATTGGAGTCGTAATTCCCTTCTGAACATTATTCTGTGCGCATACCTCGCACTGTGACAAGACAAAGTCCACTGAAGCCTGTAAATAAGGTGACCAAAAACCATCCTTCTTTATTTTCTTTATCACTTCCCCCCTTGCACAATGGTCAATCCCATGCGCTTCTGAAATCAGAATCGTCAGTAGAGGGGTGGGCGCTACCAACAAACCATCTTCCGTGCTCCACAAGCCTTCCGGGTTCTGCTTGGCCCCCCCCCCCCCCCCCCTTCGTCTCCACATTGTCTGTTCTGCCAAAGTTGCCTTACCTTGTATTTCAATTAGGTCCTCTACCCCAGGTTCTGGAAATAGGCTTACCTGGGGGGCAATGACAGCTGATGTACACCCGGACGCTTTTCTGGCTGCCTCGTCCGCAGCTTGATTTCCCTTTGTTATTACATCATTTCCCTTTTTATGTGCCTGGCATTTTACTATAGCCAATGCTTTAGGTTTCTTTATGGCTTTTATTAAGTCTAGAATTTGCTGACAATGTTGTATGGGATCTCCATTACTTTTTTTAAAACCTCTCTGCTTCCACACTGCCCTGAACAAAGGGCATACTCCATGAGCATATGCTGAATCAGTATAGATGTCTACTTTCTCACCTTCCATCATTTCACACGCAGCTGTCAGGGCTTTGATTTCTGCTAGTTGGGCGGAACACGGTTGGGGACAGGACTCCATCCTAATAATCTTATAGCTCGACTGATCCTGCTGCACTACTGAGAACCCTGTGTGATTTCCATCATAATCCCTATAACAAGAGCCATCTACGAACAGAACCTTTTTATCTGCATCCTCTAGTGGTTCTGACCGTAAATCTGCTCTGAATTTGGCAAATGCCATCGTCTTCCCTACACAATCATGGGGTTCTCCTTCATAGTCCAAAGGGACAAAATCGGCTATATTACTGGTAGTGCATCTCTGTATAGTTATATCTGGAAATGTCACCAGCATCTGATACGCTGCTATCCTGGCTGGCATCAGCACAAATTTCCCCCTTTCTAGCAATTCTGCTACTTTGTGGTGTGTGTACAGAGTCACAGGATAGCCCAGGGTTACAGATGATGCCTTTCCATATGCATAGTACAACGCCGCCAATCCCTGATAACAGGGTGGATACCCCTGAGCCACCTCATCTAGTCTCGTACTGTAGTATGCTATCAGCTGCTTTGCTTTTCCTGTGCCTGTCTCCTGTGTTAGAACCGCTGTGACATAACCCTCCTGTTGGTTGGATACATACAAATAAAAAAACCTTCTCGTAGTCAGGCAAAGCTAATGCTGGTGCTGACTGCAATTCCTGCTTAGTAGTATTGAAAGCTATCTCCGCCTCTCCATTCCACTGTAAGCCGTTCTTCAAATTTGTATGTCCTGCTTCTTTCATTATCTTTCTCAAAGGTGCCACAATCTCAGCATATTCTCCTATCCAATCTGAGCTGTACCCCGCCATTCCCAAAAACGTCATCATCTGCCCTACAGTCTGGGGTTTGGGGGCCTTAGTTATTGCCTCAATCTGATCTGGTGCTATCGCCTTCACTCCCTTGGATATTACCCTGCCTAAGTATTCCACTTGCTGCATGCAAAATTGCAGTTTCTTTTTGGATACTTTATGTCCTCCATGCGCTAGCTTCCCTAACAGAGTTATAGTGTCCTGCTCACACTGTTCCTCGCTGTGGGAGCAAATCAACAGGTCATCCACATACTGTAACAATGTACTTTCCAATGGCATGCCCTCTAGGTCTGCCTTCAACACCTGATTAAAAATGTGTGGTGAATGTTTAAATCCTTGCGGCATTCTGGTATAGGTATACTGAGCACCTCTGTAAGTAAATGCAAACAAATACTGACTCTGATCGGCTAGAGGAATGCTGAAGAAAGCCGAACACAAATCAATCACTGAAAAGTAACTTGCTTCTGGTGGAACATTAGTCAAAAGCGTGTGTGGGTTGGGGACTACCGCTGGCCAGTCCTCTACCACATCATTTACCGCTTGCAAATCATGCACCAATCTCCACTTAGATTTATCTGCTTTTAAGACCGGCAGCAACGGGGTATTGCATGGACTGTTTGCACTCCTATTTCAAGCAACCCCTGCACTGTTGATGCTATTCCCTTTTCTGCTTCTGGTCTTAGAGGGTATTGTGGTCTCCTGGGTGGAATTGCTCCCCTTTTCAGCTTTATTTTCACCGGACTAGCTGTTTTTATTTTCCTTACGTCCGTGTCATGCTGTGACCACAGAATAGACGACAACTCATCTAACCTTTTATCTTTCTGCTGGCCTCTTCCCAGCAAGGGCATGTGTGGTTGGGGAGTTATTTCGACCTCTCTCACTGTCCCTACCATATCTACACTTACCATTATTTTAATGCAATTGTTGTCTTCTGATATCCACACCTCTGGCGTGATTTTCCTCCACACTGTTACGGTTTCAGCACTCTTAACTAAGGGTCCTAAGTCTTTAGACTGATATCCCTTGTTTACCAACAATGTTACGTGGGGCGCAGCCTCCGGTATCCTGTACCATTTTTCTAAAAAGGTGTTCCACTTAACTTGTAAAGCTGCCCCTTGCTTTCCAATTATCACAGCCTCCCCTTCCAGGTGCTGTTGAGTACATACCTCCAGGTGCCATCCCTCCTCTAACTCCCTGTTCTGAGCCTCGTCAAAAATCACTGTACAATGTAGCTCAGATTTGGGCATTACAGCCCTGGGCTGCACGCCCTTTTTCCATTTTTCCCAGGTTTCCTGAATCTGATCTGCGATGTCTCCTATCCAAAAGACATTAGCCTTCTTGTCTTCTTGCACTATCAATTGAGCCCCTGCACTGTCCACACTCAGCCCATTTCTGGTGCATTCTAATTTTAATTCCAATTTCAATAAGGCATCTCTGCCTAACAAATTAATCGGAGTTCCTTTAAATACTAGCACCGGCAAAACAATTCCTTTATTTCCCATTCTCAACCGCACTGGAGCCGTGCACTGTGTCAACTGTGTTTTCCCCGAGAACCCTACCGTCTTAATAAACTTTCCTGACATGGGAAGGTGAAGGGCATACTGTGGCTGCACACAAGTGTACGTGGCTCCAGTGTCTTCTAACATAACCTGAACAATGGGTTCTTCGTCTGCCTCCCTTGTTATCATTGGGTAATGTCCCTTCCCACTCAAGTTCTCGGGGCACCCCTAATACCTTGCATAGGGGTTCACAGGTCCGCTTGGGCTTGTGAAGGCTGGTCCTTGGCTAAACTCTGGTTCCTTTCTTATCGGTTCCTGCTGGTGTGTGACAGGCCATAGTGTAAACGGACAATCTCTTCTCATGTGACCTGGCTGATTACATTCCCAGCACAATCTCTCTACCTCTCTTTCCCCCTGTTTCCTCACTGGTCCCCTCTGCCCATAGCTGTCCCCCTCCTTGGGACCCAGTCCTGTCTGGGCTGTTTGAATTTAGTCTGTTCCTGATAGGGCATTTGTGGGAATGCTCCCCCAAAGACAATTATTGGCATGGGGTTTTCCAGCCCTT